>NC_064421.1:37350499-37950499 GCF_023375975.1 Astyanax mexicanus
ATTAACATTGTTGTTATATTCTATAAACTACGGACAACATTTTTCCAAATTCCAAGTAAAAATATTGTCATTTAGAGACAAATAGCTGAAATAAAAAAGATGCAGAGCTTTTAGACCTCAAATAATGCAAAGAAAACAAGTTCATATTCATAAAGTTTTAAGAGTTTAACCCTGGTTTTCAATCAATGTTTTCATGAATGTTGGCATGTTCTCCATGTTAACCTTATCCACTCCTGGTGCAAAAATTCAAGCAGTGATCAAATTCAAGGCTGTGATCATCCATCTTCCTCTTGATTATATTCCAGAGGTTTTCAATTTTGTAAAATCAAAGTAAACTCTTAATTTTAAGTGGTCTCTTATTTTTTTCCAGAGCTGTATATGTATAAATATATATATATTAAAATTATGCTTATGGGTTATCATGACAGGCTGGGGTGTTATTCAGAGATTTCAGTTTCTAAAAGAGTTGGGGCACATTTGTACCGCTGTCTAACACTGACTAAAGTGTACACAACAGTGGCCAGTGCACCTGTCTTAAATTTGTATTGTCCACATCTGCTTATATATATAAAGTTATACAAACATCAGTACAATTAGTACAAAAACTGTGTTAAAAATCTAGATATGCAATGGAGACATTTATTTGTAAAGAATTGGAAATTTAATCAGTAATGCATTAATGTTATTGTTATATGTTTCAAATGTTGGCCAAACCTTATCTGCCCAAATAGATGCAATACTTTAACTATGTTAAACTAAATTGATTTAGATAAAGGTTTAGAAACTTTATAAATTAGGACTTAAACAGATTAGCATTACAGACAGCTGTGAAATTTGACTGTAGAGGCTTAAAAAGCCAAATAAGAAATAATGGATTAATATATATTGCTGTAGCCCAATGGTTCTCAAAACTTTTTCTGTCGTGGTCCTTGGAACAAACTTGTCCGTTTTGTAACCTTAACATTGTACACACCTCTGGTTTGTACGAAATCGCCCTGTTGTAATGTTTACACATTAAAAAGACAGGCTAAAAAATGTTCTTTTCTTCCGATTTCTTGCGGCCCACCTGTAATACCCATGCGCCCCACTAGTGAGGCGCGCCCAACACTTTGAGAAATGTTGCAAACAGTTTAGCTACCTAAACAACAACAATCATCAGCAAATATCAGTTTAAAATATCAGCCAATCCTGCACTAATATCAGTGCTACAAATACACTGCTACTCGTTTAATTCTGCATCTCAGTTCATTTTAAATCAACCCAGAATTTAACTACCTGCTCCTCCTGAGTCAGTGTAACATCTTTTAGTTTTCTGACCGTTTCAGGCTAAATTTAAACATTGAAAATTGAGTATAAAACTTAAATATTTTTTTTTCCATTTACTTTAGTGAAGGATTTTTTAAATAAAATATTTTATAGTTATTGTAACGTTTATCAGTTTAATTTTCTGACCATTTGAGGCTAAATGCAAAAAATGTAAAATTGAATGTAAAAACTCATTATTTGATGTTTTACATTTAGCGCAATGAAGAAGAAATAACTTTTCCCCCCATTTTTTCCTTCTCTGCCTCTTACAACCAATATTTTCTTTATTTTTAGATTGCATCTTGTAATAAAAGTTAGTTGGATAATATGGTTAGTGTAACGTTTGGAAGAATAGCTGAAAACTTATTTATTGTACACTGCACTACACTACACTGCACTAATTTTTTTTTCATAAAAACAAAATTTACATCCAAATTTCTAATTTTGCATTTAGCCTCAGACAGTTAAATTAATAAGTTACACTGTCCTAATACCATCAGATTTGTGTTACAATATACAAAAATAGAAAATTCTAACAATCGGGGAAAGATTTACTTTTTTCATTGTTTCTTTATGTTCTGTTAAATAAAGGCTAAAATGAATTACTAGATAATTGAAAAACATGGATGAAAACCCATGTCTTCTTTACTATACTGAATGAAAAAAAAGAAATATGTAAGTTTTAGACCCAATTTTCGAATTTTGAATTTAGCTTAAAACGTTCCGAATGGAATGGAACTGCTCCTCTTGTAACCTGAAGCATTTTTAAACTACAGGGATAACCCGTCTCATTAATTTAACACACATCTCTTATACAGCGCTTTATCAACTAAGTAACACCAGAAATAAATGTTCCTGTTTAATGTGATTTATACCAGTTTCTTATGATCCAGCAACAAAAAGTTCAACCCAGCAGACTCACCTCAGTAACCCGATAATCTCTCAGAAACAGCCGGACTATTTACTGAGCAGCTCTTCTCCCGCGCTGCTCATCACACCGCTCTGTCTGAGACCCGCCGCCACTGACCCGCGACTCCTCACCACCGGACCGAAACCCGCCGCCGCCGGCTCCGACACCCCCGCCCCATAACACCCGCTAACACCCCCCTCACAGCGCTGATGGTATCACCCACCACCACCACCACCACGTACAGGAGAGGAACCCAGACACTTGTGTTCAGGGTTTGTGGAACCACCAGAGTGAATACTATGGAGTCAAATTAGGGTCTTTAATGCTGAAAAGAAAATAACATTATCACGATTTTTTTTCGTGATAGTTTTATGTTCTCTTCAGCAATTTGACTCCATAAAATACAGGTTCATATGGAGCAACTGACCGAAACCATAGTTTATTTTATAGATGTTTTCATAATGAAAATAAACTCTTAAACCCCAGCTTCAGCTCATCAACAAGCCGTTCGCATTACTGTAGACGTGGATAATCCAGGTCCAGAAAGTAAAAATCCATCCCAGGGTTTTGTACCAACTGCCTGGGCGGCTCTGCCGCAGCTTGGTACAAAAACCTGGGATGGATTTTTACTTTGTGAACCTGGATTACCCACCTCTACAGCAACGTAAAACAGCAACATACAGATACGTTTTCATTACTATTTTACTATACTTTACTCTACTTTCTAATATTAAATGATTATAAATGATAAGTAATTATTTGCGATTTGTAATGTAAGATTTTAGCCGATTAGCTTCATTCATCTCCATTCATACAGGACTCACTCGCGGCTCCCTCTAGCGGTTCTCAGTCATTTTCTGATATAAAAGAGGCTCTCTATAAACCAGCTCTGGATGGAGATACAGATATACACACTATAAACTTTCGTTTCTGAATCAGTTTCTCTGATTATGTTATTTATAGGTATATGTTTGAGTAAAATTAACATTGTTGTTTCATTCTACTAATTCTAAAATTAGAAAATCCTATGGTTAACAAAGTGTTAACAATAAACTTATCACTGTAGTAAAGCTGAGTATAACGAAAGTTACACACCTCTACCAATCTGATTACTGAACTTCTGATCTCAAAAACACTAAAACAGTAAAACTGTTAGAACATAAACATGGTGTCAAATTAAAAAGCAGTTACTGCAAATAGAAGTAAAACAGTTTCATTCCTCCATCCAACCGTTTTTAGAAATGATCAATCAATTAACCTTTATTTTCTCTCGGCAAATATTGAGGGTAACCCTCATTTTCAATGTAGCAGAGCTTACATAAAGTTACAGGGATTGAAAATTAAGTTTAAATTATAAAAACAAGCAAACAATGTAAGATTTCATTAAGAAAAAATAAAATAATTCAAAATAAAAGGATATGCGAACAGGCTAAAATGTAGAGCAATAAAACAAAGGGTCACCAGTAATGAACCTTAGAGCAGAATGTCCAGAGGTTTCAGGGCACTGGCCGGACGCCTGCCTATAAATTACATCAGCAGAAATGATATGGTGATTAAATGTAAAATGCTGATTCAAAAGGCACAAGTTTGAGGACATTATGTTGATTCAACGTTAAAATTTAAAGGTTAGCACAACCATTGAACATTAAATATTGATTCAACCTTAAAATGTAAACGTTAGCACAACCATTGAACATTAAATGTTGATTCAGTGTTGTTTTAACATTGAAACAACAACATACATTACTTCATATTTCAACCACATTTCAACATTGAAGGTCGGTTGTGTGCCAGCTGAGTAAAAAATACGGACAACATTTCTCCCAAATTCCAAATAAAAATATTGTCATTTAGAGCATTTCTTTGCAGAAAATGATAAATGTCTGAAATAACAAAAAAAAAAAAAAAATTCAGAGCTTCAACCACAAATAATGCAAAGAAAACAAGTTCAAATATATAAGGTTTTAAGAGTTCAGAAATCAATATTTGGTAGAATAACCCTGTTTTTAATCACAGTTTTTTATGCAGTTCCATGCAAAAAATAAAGCAGGTCAGTTTGGTTTGATGGCTTCTTCCATCTGATCATCCATCTTCCTCTTAATTACATTCTGCAGCACCAGCACCATGTTAGCATGGGAAACACAGCTAATTTATTTAACTTAATTCACAAAAGTAAAACCGTTTAAAAAAGCAACTCATGTTAACCAATTTTAATCTTTAATCCCAGTAAAAATAAAAGTATTCTAAATCCACGTTCATTTTCCATCACTAACACATTAAAAAAAATTCAACTCTGATATGAGAATTATTAATTAATTTGTGCACATCAAAATTATATTGTATGTATTAAACCACAGAACATTCTGTAGAACATTTTATGTATAATAATAATAATAATAACAACAACAACAATAATAATAATAATAATAATAATAATAATAATAATAATAATAATAATAATAATAATAATAATACACTGCCCGGCCAAAAAAAGTTCACACACTCTAATATTAGGTTGGAGCAACCTTTGCTTTGATTGCAGCACACATTCACTGTGGCATTGCTTCAATAAGCTTCTGCAACGTCACAAGATTAATTTTAATCTAGTGTTGCATTGATGATGGTAGAGTCTGACCGCTGCACAAAGTCTTTTCCAGCACAATGAGGTTAAGATCTGGACTCTGTGGTGAACAATCCATGTGTGAAAATAATGATCTCATGCTCCCTGAATATATAATTCAATAACTACCTGGGAGTACTGAAAAATTACTCAGTAGATAGTACTGAACTAATATTTATAGTAGTTCACTATTAACTCCACAATAATTACTGAGACAATAATTACACAATATTTAACCCCCATTGTTGGTAGAAGAAAAAAAAAAACATTATAACGTAATATTATTGCATAGAAGACATTGATGAAAGTTCTCCAGAAGGCATCCTAAGATGCTAAGAATGACTGTAAGACTGTAATAATTTAATAATCATTGCTTTAATATTAGGTATCAGCCTTTTAAAAGTGCATCTTCAGTCTTTGCAGTCTCACCCTTTTTTTTTTTTACTGCTCATTATTACGGTGATTACGGTAATTTCACAGCGGACGCAGCTGGTTCTCAGTGTAAATTCTCTGCTGCTGCTGCGGGGGGAGGATTAAGAGAGACTTTGTTGCTTTCATATTTCTGTATTTGATTGAAAAAAATCTAGTAATCAAGATATTGAGATCTTTTCCAGCTTATTTTACCCCCGGATCAGATGAGGACTCTTTGTGGGTTGTTAAACATCTTTATGATGTGTGTTAGCTAGCTGTGTGTGTAGGTAGCATTAGCCAGCTAAGTTAGTTGGGTTAGTTAGGTTATGTGTGTGTTAGTTAACTGGCTAAGTTAGCTAGTTTTTGTGTGTGTTAGTTAGCTAGGTTATGTGTGTTCGTTTGATAGCTAAGTTAACTTTTATGTGTGGGTTAGTTAGCTAGGTTAAATGTGTGTGTGTTAGTTAACTAGGTTAAATGTGTGTGTGTTAGTTAACTAGGTTAAATGTGTGTGTGTTAGTTAGCTAGGTTAAATGTGTGTTGTTATTATTATTATTATTATTAATGTATGTTTCCCTTTATAATACGGTGACATGATCTGTCGTAACTCCTAAAGAAGAACACAGTAACTCCTCAGTAATTATTAATTAGTTACCATGTTTCTCACTTTATAATACTGTGACATGATCTACAGAAACTCCTAAAGAAGAACACAGTAACTCATCAGTCATTAGTAATGGGTTATTATGTGCTGCTGTTAACTCCCGAAAAAAGAAGACAGGGACCCCTTATTAATTATCTATGAAGAACAGGGACACCTAGTCCGTTATCTAACACAAATATTTATTCATTTAAACATGATTTTCCCCAGAAAAAGGTTTAGAATAAACACCTGCAACACACTGACAGAACATTACAAAAATGGGGGTTAAGCAGACTACTGCACATTTCAGTGTGTCTAACATTTGGAAGATATTGAGCATACTAAGGTAAGTAAGGTTAATATATGATAAGTGGTGTCACTGACTTTAATATCACCACTGATAGAATAACCTGCAGCAGCAGATAAACACACTGATAGAGGCTAGCGGTCCTGCAGCAGCAGATAAACACACTGATAGAGGCTAGCGGTCCGGCGCTGTGGAATTACCGTAATTACCCTAATAATGTGCACTAATGTGTATGTTTATAAGGTTGGTGCTTAATATAAAGCAGTGACCATTAAAACAAAATTGAGTACAGTCAGTTTTAGAGTCTTCTGGAGAACATAAATAATGTCTACTATGTAATAATATTACGTTATAATTTTGTTTTTTCTTTCAAAAATGGGGGTTAAGCAGATTACAACACACTGTAGTATTTTACTATATGTTGCTAATATTTGGAAGATAATGAGGATAGTAAGGTAATTAAGGTTACTACTACTAGAAATGGTGTCACTGGGTTCAAATATCAAATATGCCTTTAATATCACCACTGATATAATTGTTTGTGTAGACTGATTTAGATCTATAGTTTCCCAGGTGGCATGTAAGGGTTTTCTGTAGTTCAAAAGCAACATTATAAACCAGTTAATTTGGATTTTGATTATTTGTGTGGGTGATTATTTGTGTGGGTGATAGTGTGGGTGATTATTTGTGTGGGTGATAGTGGGTGATTATTTGTGTGGATGATTATTTGTGTGGGTGATTATTTGTGTGGGTGATAGTGTGGGTGATTATTTGTGTGGGTGATTATTTGTGTGGGTGATTATTTGTGTGGATGATTATTTGTGTGGGTGATTATTTGTGTGGGTGATTATTTGTGTGGGTGATTGTGTGGATGATTATGTGTGGGTGATTATTTGTGTGGGTGATAGTGTGGGTGATTATTTGTGTGGGTGATTATTTGTGTGGATGATTATTTGTGTGGGTGATTATTTGTGTGGGTGATAGTGGGTGATTATTTGTGTGGATGATTATTTGTGTGGGTGATTATTTGTGTGGGTGATAGTGTGGGTAATTATTTGTCTGGGTGATAGTGTGGGAGATTATTTGTGTGGATGATTATTTGTCTGGGTGATAGTGTGGGTAAACTCATATTACTATATAAACTACATTTTGTCTCTCACGATGTTCACTATGTCAGATAAAGCAGTCATGTGTGTGATCAGTTGTGTGTGTGTGTGATTGTGTGGATGATCAGGTGTGTGTGTGATCAGTTGTGTGTGTGATTGTGTGGGGGATCGGTTGTGTGTAATTGTGTGAATGGTTAGTTGTATGACTTTGTGGATGATTATTTGTGTGTGTGATAGTGTGGGTGATTATTGTGTGGATGATTATTTGTGTGGGTGATTATTTGTGTGGGTGATTATTTGTGTGGGTGATAGTGGGAGATTATTTGTGTGGGTGATAGTGGGAGATTATTTGTGTGGGTGATTGTGTGGATGATTATGTGTGGGTGATTATTTGTGTGGGTGATAGTGTGGATGATTATTTGTGTGGGTGATTATTTGTGTGGGTGATAGTGTGGGTGATTATTTGTGTGGGTGATAGTGGGTGATTATTTGTGTGGGTGATAGTGTGGGTAATTATTTGTCTGGGTGATAGTGTGGGAGATTATTTGTGTGGATGATTATTTGTCTGGGTGATAGTGTGGGTAAACTCATATTACTATATAAACTACATTTTGTCTCTCACGATGTTCACTATGTCAGATAAAGCAGTCATGTGTGTGATCAGTTTTTTGTGTGTGTGATTGTGTGGATGATCAGGTGTGTGTGTGATCAGTTGTGTGTGTGATTGTGTGGGGGATTGGTTGTGTGTAATTGTGTGAATGGTTAGTTGTATGACTTTGTGGATGATTATTTGTGTGTGTGATAGTGTGGGTGATTAACGCTCTAGCGTTAAAAACTGCTAGAGCTGCAGGACAGTCCTCAGTGCTCATTCTGCTGGACCTCTCGGCTGCTTTCGACACAGTCAACCATGACTTCCTCCTAACTATACTCTCGAACATGGGGATCTCAGACAACGCGCTGTCATGGTTCAGATCGTACCTCACTGGGCGCTCGTTCAGGGTGTCATGGCAAGGACGGCTGTCCCCAGCCCACTCGTTACCCACTGGGGTTCCCCAGGGTTCGGTACTGGGACCTCTTCTCTTCTCAATATACACCACCTCTCTAGGTCGGGTTATCCGCTCACATGTTTTTTCCTACCACTGCTTTGCCGACGACACCTGTCGTTCTCACCAGATGATCACTCAATCTCTGCACGAATATCACAGTGTCTCTCAGACATATCCGCATGGATGAAGGAACATCACCTCCAACTAAACTTCTCAAAGACTGAACTTCTGGTCATACCAGCAAAACCTTCTATTCAACACAACTTTGCCATAACCATCGACTCTCTCTCTCTCTCACCGACAAAGGTTGCTAGGAACCTGGGTGTCATGGTTGATGACCAACTTCTCTTCACGCACCATGTGGCCTCAGTTGCTCGATCCTGCCGCTTTGCGCTTTACAACATCGGAAAAATTTGACCGTTTCTGATGCAACAGGCCACCCAACTCCTGGTACAAGCTGTGGTAATCTCACGCCTCGACTACTGCAATGCCGTACTAACTGGCCTCCCGGCCTGTGTAGTAAAACCACTACAGATGATTCAGAATGCAGCAGCACGTTTGGTCTTCAACCAACCAAAACGGGCACATGTCACTCCGCTGCTCATTGAGCTCCACTGGCTACCGGTTGCTGCTCGCATCAAATTCAAAGCGCTTACAATCGCCTACAAGGTGATGACAGTACAGGCTCCTTCCTACCTGCACTCGCTCCTGAAGGCCTACGCTACCTCCCGGCCGCTGCGCTCCTCCAATGAACGTCGCCTCGCTTTGCCAAACACTCACACAAAGCAATCCAGACTGTTCTCATACAGAGTTCCCCAATGGTGGAACAAACTACCTTCCACTACCAGATCAGGAGAATCTCGCTATCTTTAAGAAACTCCTGAAGACAGAGCTCTTCAAAGAGCACTTACTCTCCTAACACCTCTAACAAACTAACTAATTCTAACCTCATCTCCTTCTTCCTCTTCTCTACTCCTCTATCCCATTATTTCCCTCTGACCTCCTTAAAGGGATAGTTCGGGATTTTTGACATGAATCTGTATGGCATCAACATGACCAGTGTCGTGCATTCTCACTGACTTACCCCCGACCATGTCCGGTGAGCGGAGTTCTTGTCCAGTATTGTCCGAGCCGAAAGTAGTCCGGCATGTTTGCTGGGGTCACGAAACGAAAGCGTTTTTCTTCCCAAAACAGTACGAGTGCAAAAGAGTGATTTATTTGCATAACAAAAAACGGTGTCTGCAAAAGTCACGCCTCATTATCACTGGGGCACTACTTTCATTTTGGATCAGTGCGCATGTCATTCTAACTGCGAGCAGCGCACTAGTCTTTCAGATCATTGGCTGCGCTCAGCTTCAACCAGCAACGCAAAGAGCAAGCTTTAGAGAGAAGTTTATCGGCTTTTATAAGCTTCTTGAACACAGATTTATACATTTGTATGTGTGTGTGTTAAAATGGTGCGGACTTGTGATTATCCAGGCTGTAGCAACAAAGATGTGGCTGATTCTCCGCACAGTTTCCATCGTATCCCCGTGACTGACATTGCTCTCAGGCAACTTTGGATACTTGCAATGGGCTTCCATGTGGACACCAAAGTGGTGAAAATGAAGAAGCTGATTATTTGTGTGGGTGATTATTTGTGTGGATGATTATTTGTGTGGGTGATTATTTGTGTGGGTGATAGTGTGGGTGATTATTTGTGTGGGTGATAGTGGGTGATTATTTGTGTGGGTGATAGTGTGGGAGATTATTTGTGTGGATGATTATTTGTCTGGGTGATAGTGTGGGTAAACTCATATTACTATATAAACTATATTTTGTCTCTCACGATGTTCACTATGTCAGATAAAGCAGTCATGTGTGTGATCAGTTGTGTGTGTGTGATCAGTTGTGTGTGTGTGTGTGATTGTGTGGATGATCAGGTGTGTGTGTGATCAGTTGTGTGGGTGATAGTGGGTGATTATTTGTGTGGGTGATTGTGTGGATGATTATGTGTGGGTGATTATTTGTGTGGGTGATTATTTGTGTGGGTGATAGTGTGGGTAGTTATTTGTCTGGGTGATAGTGTGGGTGATTATTTGTCTGGGTGATTGTGTGGATGATTATTTGCATGTGTGATTGTGTGAGTGATGATGTGGATGATTGTGTGGGTAATTTTGTGGATGATTATTTGTGTGTGATAGTGTGGGTGATTATTTGTGTGGATGATTATTTGTGTGGATGATTGTGTGAGTGATAGTGTGGAGTATCAGCAGTGAGGGTAATTGTGTGTGATCAGTTGTGTGGGTTTGTGTGGCTGATCAGTTGTGTTGATCAGTTGTGTGTGTGATCAGTTTTGTGTATTATCAGTTGTGTGTGTGATTGTGTGGATGATCAGTTGTGTGTGTGATCAATTGTGTGTATGATCAGTTGTGTGTGATCAGTTGTGTATGTGACTGTGTGAATAATTAGTTCTGTGTGTGATTGTGTGGATGATCAGTTGTGTGTGTGATTGTGTGGATGATCAGTTGTGTGTGTGATTGTGTGGAAAGTCAGTTGTGTGTTTTATCAGTTGGGTGTATGATCAATTGTGTGTATGATCAGTTGTGTGTATGATCAGTTGTGTGGATGATCAGTTGTGTGTGTGATCAGTTGTGTGGATGATCAGTTGTGTATGTGACTGTGTGAATAATTAGTTGTGTGTGTAACTGTGTGGATGATTAGTTGTGTGTGATCAGTTGTGTGTAAGATTGTGTCTATTATCAGTTGTGTGTGTGATCAGTTGTGTGTGTGATTTAATGTGTGATTGTGTGGATGATCAGGTGTGTGTGTGATCAGTTGTGTGTGTGATTGTGTGGGGGATCAGTTGTGTGTGTGATCAGTTGTGTGTGTGATTGTGTGGGGGATCAGTTGTGTGTAATTGTGTGAATGGTTAGTTGTATGACTTTGTGGATGATTATTTGTGTGTGTGATAGTGTGAGTGATTATTGTGTGGATGATTATTTGTGTGGGTGATTATTTGTGTGGGTGATTATTTGTGTGGGTGATAGTGTGGGTGATTATTTGTGTGTGTGATAGTGGGTGATTATTTGTGTGGATGATTATTTGGGTGGTGATAGTGTGGGTAATTATTTGTCTGGGTGATAGTGTGGGTGATTATTTGTGTGGATGATTATTTGTCTGGGTGATAGTGTGGGTAATTATTTGTCTGGGTGATTGTGTGGATGATTATTTGCATGTGTGATTGTGTGAGTGATGATGTGGATGATTGTTTGTGTGGGTAATTGTGTGGATGATTATTTGTGTGTGTGATAGTGTGGGTGATTATTTGTGTGGATGGTTATTTGTGTGTGTGATATTGTGTGTGATTGTGTGGATGATTATTTGTGTGTATGATTGTGTGAGTGATAGTGTGGAGTATCAGCTGTGAGGGTAATTGTGTGTGATCAGTTGTGTGTGTGATTGTGTGGATGATTAGTTGTGTGTGATCAGTTGTGTGTGTGATCAGTTGTGTGTGTGATCAGTTGTGTTTGTGTGGATGATCATTTGTAAGTGTGGTCAGGTGTGTGGGTTTGAGTGTGTGATCAGTTGTGTTTGTGTGTGAGCAGTGTGTGTTATCAGTGTGTGTGTGTGATCAGTGTGTGTGTGTGTGATCAGTTGTGTGTGTGTGATCAGTGTGTGTGTGATCAGTGTGTGTGTGTGATCAGTGTGTGTGTGTGTTTGTGTGTGTGATCAGTGTGTGTGTTTGTGTGTCTCTGCAGTGCTATCTACAGATTGTTCCCCACATGACAGCAGAGTTTCATCTCTTAAGCTCTATACTGTTATACTGCTTTATAAAGTTCTCTGTCTCCATCTGCTGGACATAATGTTTATTAAAGTCGAGTACATAGATAAATCATATTAAAATAATCACAATTTTTTATACATATGCTTGTTCTTGTTAAAGTAAATTTTTTTACGTAAAATTATAGAAAAGATAGTATTTCAGCAGCTTAATGCTTTTCATGTCCAAAATAATATATTTGAAAAATTTCGATCCGGATTTAGATCATGTCACAGTACAGAAACAGCTCTTTTAAAAGTAGTAAATGATCTTAGACTTAATGCAGATGGAAACAATGTGTCAGTTCTTGTGTTACTTGATCTCTCAGCTGCTTTCGATACTGTTGATCATGCAATATTGATGAAAAGACTTGAAAAATGGGTTGGGTTATCAGGGAATGTTCTCAAATGGTTTTATTCTTATTTATCAGGTAGGAAATTATTTGTTACTATCGATGATTTCACTATGATCTTACATATGGTGTTCCACAGGGGTCGGTTCTAGGTCCACTCTTGTTTTCTCTCTATATGTTACCTCTAGGAAAAGTAATTAAACAGTACGGTGTAAGTTTCCATTCCTATGCAGATGATACACAACTTTATTTATCTATTGACCCAGACAGTACTATTTCTGTGAGTTCTCTCACAGAATGTATATCTAATATTGTTTACTGGATGAACACAAACTTTCCTAAACTTAACGAAAACAAAACAAAAATTCTTTTAGTTGGAACTAGTACTAATAAAGAAAAAATAATGGGAAAGTTGGGAAGTGTGGCTGCGCAGGTTAAACCAGTAGTAAGAAACCTGGGAGTGCTTTTAGATTCTAACTTGGGTTTTAAAGAACACATTGACAATGTTACAAGATCTGCCTTTTTTCACCTATGCAACATTGCTCGTGTTAGACCTTTCATTAGCCTTCCTGATGCTTAGAAACTCACGCACGCTTTTGTGTTTTCACGAATCGATTCACTGTAATTCTCTACTTACCGGTCCAAGATGAAAAAAGATGATTGATAAGTTGCAACTTGTCCAGAATGCGGCAGCCAGGGTTTTAACGAAAACATGGAAGAGAGAACACATTACACCAGTTCTGGCATCATTACATTGGCTTCCAGAATCTTTTAGAATTGATTTTATAGTATTGTTATTAGTTTTTAAGGTCTTAAATGGATTGGCACCATCGTATATTATAGATTGTCTGAAGTGGGGAAGCAGCTTTTTGTTTTTATGCTCCAAAGAAATGGAACAATTTACCACTTGAGATCAGACAAGCATCATCAGTAAATAGATTTAAAAAGCAGCTTAAGACATGTTTCTTTAAACTTTGTTTTAATAATTAATCCATTTGTCTTATGAGTTAATTGTTTTATTTCACAGTCACAATCTTTTGTAATTTTTATTTTATTATTATTATTATTATTATTATTATTATATTGTTATTATTATTATTTCTGTCCTTTTACAGATTTTATAATTTTTATTTTATATTATTTTGTTTTCTATTACATCTTATCTGAATGTTCCTTTTCATTTTTAATTTTACTGTTTTTTCCTTTTCCATTTTCCTTTTTTATTAGTGTTTTGATTGCCTTTTTCTATGTGCAGCACTTTGAGCTGCATTTTAATGTATGAAAGGTGCTATATAAATAAAGTGTATTATTATTATTATTATTATTATTATTATTATTATTATTATTATTATTATTAATAAAGTAATTTGTTTGTATGTATATGTGTATTATTTCTCTATGCTATAAGGGTGTAGATTAGTTGATTTGTGTTTTTGTGCTGCTGTCTTGGCCAGGGCTCATTTGTAAAAGAGATTTTTAATCTCAAAGTGACTACCCTGGTTAAATAAAGGTAAATAAAATAAAATAATACATTTATATAAACAGTAAATATACATTTAAATGAATTCATCATAGGCAAACTTTTTATTTTATTGATATTTTAAGTGATAGACCAACACAAAGTGTGATGTGCAAACTTATTCATTCTTTTAGTGCCTTTAGAATGAATGTAGGGCGTTTTCATACCTGTAGTTCGTTTCTCTGATTCTCTTGAATATAAATATGCGAAGGAAGTAAATATAGCGAGAAGATTCTGTGTTCCAGCGCGAATATCTGTGTTTTAACACTGAAGCGCTGTGCTCTCAAACAGAGTGTTTGGATGTGTAAACAGATTTACGCGACTATGAACCGTGAACGCATCACAGACCGCGTGTGCACGGACACTGTTTATTAATAGCGGTGGTAATTAGTGTTATCTGGCTAATATATGAGTTTAAACTGCACCTTATCAGCAGTTTAGCTGAAATAAATGGACTATATATTACATAGCTGGTTCCAAACTGAACCGCACTAAAGTTACAAACGGACCAGAGTTTGTTTAAACCGGACCAAACAGTGCTGGTGTGAAAACAGAATTAATTAGTTAATAGAGTTTAGCTGTGTGTAATTTAGGCTCAGTGTAAATACAGTTGTTCTGTGAAGGTTTGTTAGAGAACACAACAGCATCATTATGAACCAACAGCATCATGAAGACCAAGAAACTCAACAGACAGGTCAGAGATGGAATTGGAGTTTAAAACAGGGTTAGATTGGTTAACCCATTTCAACCCATTTCCCATTTCAACCCAATCCATTTCAACCCAACCCATTTCAACCCATCGGTCACAATTGTGACCAAATTTTTTTTTATTAATTATAAGCCTCTAAAAATGTTACTGGGTAATTTCCCAACACTATATAAGGAAATATTGGAATATTACAATGTTTTAATTAAATGTGGGCAGTGTCAAATGTTTTGAGTAAATTGTCACATGACCAGAGCTGTTTACTTCCTGGTTGCATCTTAAGAAGAGGATGGCTGCCTCAAAGCTCCCAAATAAAAGGTTAGTAAAGTATGTTAAAATAAACATAGAAAAAATATTTTTGTACACATGCTCTCGAAGTTGTTTAGTTATGATATATGCATTTGTAATTAGTCAAATGTCTTTGGTGTGTTTGTAGAATGAGTAAACATGTAAACAGTCACAATTGTGACCGTGGGATAGAATGTTGTATCTAGATGCACACACTTAATATACAAATAAAATTCTTTCTGCATCTTACCTACATTTTTTTATTTTATTTTAGGATGACTTTAAGTGAAGTCCTTGACATGTTGGATCTAGATGATGGCCCAGAAAAGGCATGCAACATTGCAATCATACCTCAAAATGAGAAAGATGCTATTATAAGTGATTGTGATAGTGATGGGTCAGATATGGACTACCAGGGAGAGATGGGCCATTTGCCAGCCAGAATTTTAAATGCACATGCTGAACTGTTGAAGACAGATGATGACTGGAATAAACTTGACTGTGAAGTCCACCTCCCCCCCCACCCAAACCAGCCCCCCTTTGCAATATGTCACCTTTGAAAATAGTGAGCACAGGGCCTCTACAAGACGTTCCAGGCAACCACAAGAGCCAACCTCTTCTTCACCACTGTCTACTGTTGAGCCAAGATCTTCTAGCCACCCAATAGATGAGACCAAACAGCCTCCAACATCCTCATGTGACCAGACTGGCCAGTCTGAGAAACCTCCAAGATATCCTAGACGCCAGAAAAATAAGCCTTATTTAGATCTTATTTATTGAAAGTTATTTTTTTGTAGAAGACAGAGGATATTCTGCGTGCGCTGTGCCAAGATCCACTTTGCATGCCTGCGACATTTTAAAGCGCTGGACAAGATTTTAATGAATTAATTCATATATTTAATATTTTAATAAATTTGCCCTGGTTATAAGAAACAAATTCTCACATATAGCTTTAGATTTCTGTGTATTTCAAATGTTTTAGGTTTTATATAATTGACGGGCAGCACCACACGCCAGGGTGACAATGTGCTTTTTTTTAGATATAAAAGTGAAATTCAGTTAAATAATAGCAAAGTTAAATAAAATAAAATTATGTTCAGTCATGTTCAGTTCAGTTATTTTCTCTTTTAATTTTTCATTTCTAAAACTCCAGTATTTGAGTGAGAATAAGCATCTGTTGAAATTCTTAAACAGCAGAATGCCTGTCTGCTATATTAAGTTACAGTTATTTAGTCTATGTACTAAACATAAATATAAATCCTTATAACTGACAGAAATAAATATAACTAATAATAATGTATAGTTACTGTGCAAATTTTTAAGTATATTTTATTTTTATAGTTGATTTCTGAAGGCTGTGAGTGAGGTTTATTTTTCTGTGGTAGGAAGTACTGGTATGGGGTATTTTGGAGCACAGGGCGCAGGGTGATCAATCTCGCAAAGCATTTTCAGCCGCCAATATAGAAACATGCCAGAAATGTACCTGAACACACATCATTTTCAGACCACCTCGCCCATCAGCGTTAATATATTCCAAAAGTCCAACGCTATTTTAGGGACACGTGCGCAGAGCGTAAAAATAGACTGATAACGTGGTGTACGATGGCAACGCTACACGCCTTGCGCGGGGTGTATGATAGGGCCCTTTGTCTGTATGCGCGAAGTTCATTGAGCTGCTAAAGTAACGTGCAGTAACGGGGTGTCAGAAATGGTAACGGCGTTATAGTTACAGTCAGAGTAATTAGTTAGATTACTCGTTACTGCCTTTAATCCCCTGACTTCTGTGTGTTCCAATCTTAGGAGTGCATAGGACACGGACTGCGCCATCAGCTTATATAAGGGAAGAGTAATGTTATTCTATTCTCTATTCTGTTTATTGTTTATGTAAAAACTGGGTTTGCAACACTGAATATTAATCAAGCAATCAATTATTTACACTGGATAGGGACCTTCATTTACAATGCTGCTGAGCATTTACAGTTTAAAGGTGATAAAAAAATATAAAAAAATAATAATAAAAACTGACATTTACTATAGATGAATAAAATATATAGTTTGTTCTGTTTCCCCTTTTTATTTTAAATGATGTAATTAGCTGTAGGGGTTAAAAGAGAAAGTAATCCAAAAAAAAGAGAAAAAAGAATGGACTGAAGCAGAATTTTTCCCCCCTCTTCGGAGGACTATTAGTACTTTATTGTTTATTTATTTGATTATGTACACATCTGTTTTTGTTGTGGGATTTTTATTTTTTTTTGTGAGTATAGTTAAGGGGGATTACAATTACAGAAATTTGGGGGAGGGTGCTGGGCGATGAAGAAAAGGGGATAATTGGGGGAAGATGAGATAACAGGAAAAAAAGGCATATAAAAGAAGTTTGAAAGTAAGACTGATAGAGATAAAAAGAAAAAAATCAATAAATAAATAAAAAAAATCAATAAATAAAAAGAAAGAAAAAAAAAGAAAAGTATATCTATCTATTTGTATGTTTTGATGACTAAACAGAGACATGAACATGTGTATGCTGGTCTCCCTCTTTTAAGTAAACCACAGCTGAGATAGCCTTGACTGAAGCATCGGCAAAGACAATCAGTTCTGCTGACTTGGCATTGGTGGGTGAGAAAGTGGAATAACATCGGGAAATGTGCAGCTCCTGGAGATGCTGGAGCGAAGCTTTCCATTTGTCCCATTCTCCTACTTCCAATGTCAGCTGCCTGAGAAGAAACCTGCCCTGCGCTGTGACAGGTGTGATGAACCCTAGAGGATCAAAAATGCTATTCACCACAGAGAGAACACCTCTGCGCGTGAATGGCTTGTCATCAACCTGAACTCTGAAAGTGAATGTGTCTGTGACGAGGTTCCAGCAAACACCTAGACTGCGCTGTATTGGCAGCTCGTCCTTCGAGAGGTCCAGATTTTGAACATCCTTGGCAAGATCGTCGGTGGGGATGGCATCCATAACAGCAATCCTGTTAGAGGCTATTTTATGAAGTCGAAGATTGGAGAATGCAAGGGCTGCTCGAGCACGTTGGAGAACGGAGATAGCCTCTTCCTCTGTAGCAAAAGATCTCAAAGCATCGTCCATGTAGAAATCCTGTTCTAGGAATGACCTGACATCACTTCCATAGCTGTCTTCATCCTCTCTGGCAGCCCTCCTCAGGCCATAAATGGCAACAGCTGGAGATGGAGTGTTGCCGAAGATGTGGACCTTCATATGGTAGTCCACGATGTCGCTGTTCATGTCGTTGTTTCTGAACCACAAAAAACGTAAATAATTTCTGTGTTCTTCTTTTACCACGAAACAGTGGAACATATGTTCAATGTCCCCTATTATGACTACCTGTTCCTTCCGGAATCTCACTAGCACCCCCAGAAGGCTGTTGTTAAGATCCGGTCCGGTGAGAAGGACATCGTTTAGAGAGACTCCGTCGTAACGAGCGCTCGAATCAAAAACGATGCGGATCTTGCCGGGCTTTCTGGGGTGGTACACACCGAATGATGGAAGTTAACAGCACTCCTCGTGGTCCTGCAACATGGGGGCTATCTCTGCATGGTCATCATCCAACATCTTTTGCATGAAGTCCACGAAGTGTGCCTTCATGACAGGGTTCTTCTCAAGAATGTTGCAGAGTGATTTGAGCCGTTTGTATGCGCATCCTCTGTTATTGGGAAGCCGTCACCTAGGCGTCCGATAGGGCAGAGGCACTACCTGTCTGCACTGTCCATAAAAACTTCTCGATCCATTATCTGTAGAAATCTCTGTTCATCAACAGATGGAGCGAGCTTTCTGTCATTCTTGGTGCACACAAAGACCGATTCACCCATGTCTTCTTGTTTGGGAATCTTTGTGTTGAGTGGGATAGGATGCACTTGGTGAAGTGTTTGATGAGCCAACCACTTGAAGTTTTCTCTCACCTGAAGGTGACTTTCACAGGGAGAAAGATAGCTTGGACGGCCACTCTCAAGTATACATGTCCTCAAGCTGGTCACTGTAGATGGCTTGTGGGCTTTACCAAGGCATACATCCCCTATGACCACCCATCCCAGGTCCAATTTCTGGGCGAATGGGGCATTGTGTGGGCCATTAATCTGCTTGGGCACCTTATGGACACAGAGAATGTCTCTGCCCAACAGCAGTAAGATGTTTGCATTTGGGTTTAAAGGAGGGATCTCATTGGCAATAGCTTTGAGGTGCTTGTGATGGGAAGCTGCATTAGGGGTAGGAATTTCTGATCTGTTGTCTGGGATCTCCTCACATTCGACCAAGGTAGGGAGTTGCAGGTTGATTTTCTGGTCTATTGACTCAACTGTATACCCATACGCTCTTCTCCTGGTAGTCTCGGTGATGCCTGCACATGTTTTTAGTGTATAAGGAGACCAAACACTGTCATCATTGAAGATGTCGAAAAACTCAGATCTCACAAGAGAGCGGTTACTTTGCTCGTCGAGGATGGCATACATCTTCCTTGCTGCCTTGCGATGACTGTTAGGGTACACGTTAACTAAACATATCTTAGAGCAGGCACGAGAGCTCATGCCTTCCCCACATACCTCTGTGCACCTTGATGACACTTCCTCCTTAGTCTCATCCTCCTCCCCGCCGTAGTCTGGTGACTTTAGTTTCCAGGGAGCAGGACCTGGAAGCAGAGCCGCAGTATGCCTGTCATTCCCACACTCAGTACATTTGATCTCTGCCTTGCAGTTCTTGGCAATGTGAGCCGTGGATGCGCAACAATGGAAACAGATGGCTTTTTCCTTGATGTACTGTCTCCGTTCCTCGAGAGGTTTTTCTCTAAAGCCTCTACACCTATTGAAGGAGTGCGGCTTCTTATGGATAGGACAGTTCTTAAGTAGGTCAGCAGTTGGTCTTGTAGGGGTCTGGTTACTTTCCGGGTCAGGAGGGGATATCTGAGTCCTGTGAACAGACACCCGCTGTCTCATTTGACTGTAGCCATCGTCAGGACGCTCTCTCCTGCTAGGAGTGTGACTGGATGAACGAAGGATGAAGCTCGGGTCATTTTGGGCTTTAGCTTCGTCTGAAATGAACTTGGAAAACACAACGAATGGAGTATGCTGGCCTCCCTCTTGTACCAAAGTGGTTATCCAGCTAGCCCAACAATCGAGAATCCCCAGAAAAGACTAATAGACCGGAAAGTGGCGTTGTCACTGATCTTTACTGAAGATATCACGACTGTGAAACTACAATACAAACATCCAAAAATACAGCGTTTTAACATGGAGTTACCCAAACAGAACATTCCTCACGAGTAATGATTTAAATACAGAAAACATCAGTAAGCACAAAAAAGAAAACGTCTCAAAGGAAACAAAAACAACTTCAGTGCTAACATGGCTATACTAGCACACAACTTCAGAGCTAACATGGTTATACTATCACTTATACGTAGCTAAACTATTTCAAAGGGCAAAATGACAATAATTATAACAAACAATACTTCTTATAAATCGTAAAACTTACAGATATGGTCTTCTGCGACTTCAATACCAAAAATACAACCCTGTTTAACAGTGTAACACACAACAAAAAAGGGCTCCAGCACCAGCCATGTGCTGTACTGCTCTCCAACTGAAAGTGAAACTTAACTAAATAGGAGTTGAAACTGGATTTACTGTCCTTCCACAAGAAGGCAGTATACTGTGTGTGCTGATTTTGTCAAATTTCTGGTCAATTAATTTAATTTGTGTGTGTATGTGTGTGTGTGTTTGTGCATGTATGTATATGTGGGTGAATGTGTATGGTGGGGCTCTTTGTTAGCTATTGCTGATGTTTTTTACTGTAGTATTTGAATTAGAGGTGTCCAGGCTGAGTCTGATTCGGTGGTTCTGATTGGTTGTGAGAGTGTTTCTAGGGAGAGATAGTCTGTTAACAGGTTTTTCCAGTGGTTGATGTTGATATTACGTTTGGTTTTCCAGTTCACGAGGATAACTTTCTTGGCGATGGTTAGCGACAGCAGGAGGATTTTATGTTGTTGGTAGTTGTGTTGGTAGTTGATGTGTCTCCTAATAGGCAGAGTGATGGTGATGGGTGGATATGAATGGTTAGGGCATGGGATAGGAGCGTCATGACTTCTTTCCAGAATTGGTTGACGGGTGTTCAGTGTCATAAAGCATGAATGTAATTATCACTTGTGTTTTGAGTGCAGTTTGTACAGATAGGTGAGCTTGTGAATCCCATTTTAAACATTTTGTGAGTGGTATAGTGGACTCTTGAAATGCCAGACAGATAGGAGTGAAGCTTGCCGAATAAAAGGTAAAGACTGGTTTATTTACAGAGTTGTTAACAGGAAAACACAGCCAGAGAACAGGTTGAACACCACTCACAGCGTAAACAGGAGACGTAGTACAGGAAACAGTCCAAGATCCGAAGCCAGAGAGACAGTCCGATAATACAACAAATCCGATAAGGGCAAAGACAAAAGGCAAAATCTGTAATACAGAAAAAAGGGTCATAACAAAAGGGCAGACAGAAAAAGGTTTGGAAAAACGCTCAGTACGCAACATGAGTCGACAATACCTCGCAAAGTACAGACGCAGACTAATTATAATTATATACAAAACAGAGAAATACATTGAACCGGAACTTCCTTGAACACAGGTGAGACGTTACAACTCTATGGGTGGTCTTATACTAAATGAGTTGTAAGTTTGTGCTTCTAATCATGTGGCAAGTATTATTGCGTACTTAAACCCAGAAGTCGGCATCAGGAGTTAGTAACAGGTCTTCTTCCCATTGTTTGATGGGCAGAGTAATTGTGAGATTTAATTGAGATAATATTTTATATATTTTAGATAATGTTTTTTTTAGTAGTATTAATGTTTATAAGCTCAGAGATTGGAGGAGGTAGGTCTAATGTACTTTGATTGATTTTTGAATTTATAAGTGATCGTATCTGGTGGTACTGTAATAATTGAGTTCTCCCGATGTCGTATTTCTGGGTTAGTTGTGGGAATGACATTAAGGTGTTATTGTGATAGATGTGCTGGAGGTGTGTTATGCCTTTCCCAATCCAAGGTGAGTAGTTTAATGTTTTTTTATTGATGATGAAGTCTGGGTTGTTCCATATGGGGGAATGTGTGGTTGGTGCGATTACAGAATTTGTTATCTTGTGAAATTTCCACCAAGCTGTCAGAGTTGCTGCCACTGTTAGACTGTTAAAGCATGGGTGTTTTTTAATAGATTGGCTGATAAGCGGCAAGTCCGTTACTGGAATATTTTTGCATAATGTTTGCTCTACGTCAATCCAAGATTTGTCCATACTATTGAGTTTTATCCATTTTAGAATGTATTGGAGCTGATTTGCTAGGAAGTAATTGTGAAAATTTGGTGCTTCTTGACCTCCATGAGATTTTAAATTCTCTAGTGTGCTGAGTTTTATTCTAGGAGGTTTATTTTTCCAATAGAATTTAGTTAGATTAGTATTCAGAGACTGATGTTTGGTGGTTGAGTAGGAATTATTGAGAATAAGTAATTTATTTTTGGCAACACTGACATTTTGATTGTAGCTATTCTGGCAATGAGCGATATGGGATGTGTTGTCCAACGAGTGAGGTCATCACTTATTGTTTTGGTTAATGGGTTGAAGTTAAGTTTGACAGCTGGGAGGAAACTCTAACACCCAGATATGTGATAGAATTTGTGCACATGGGGATGGGAATTGTTTTAAATTTATCATCAAGTCTATTCATGTTTATTGGAAGAACTGTGGATTTTGACCAGTTGATGGAATAGTCTGATATTTCTGAATAATTTTCAATTGTTTGGATGTTTTCTGCTATTGAGATATCTGGTTTCTGTAGAAATAGTAAGATATTGTCTGCATAAAGACTTTTTGATTTTGTGTTCCATGCTTAGTGTTTTAATTCCCTTAATATTTGTATTTTGTCGTATAGTTGCTGCTAGTGGTTCGATAAAGAAGGAAAATAGATATGGAGAGAATGAGCATCCTTGTCTAGTCCTCCGGTGCAGTGTGAAAGGTTGTGATATTACCCCTTAGGTGCAGTGTATAAAATCTTAATCCAATTAATAAATGATTCTTCAAAGCCGAATTTGTGCAGTGTGGTGAATAGGAATTTCCAGTTTACTCAAAGGCTGCTGTTGGTATTTTTTGGTGAGAAGTGTAATCAATTATGTTCAGTAATCTGCGCATGTTAGTTGAGGAATGTCGATCTTGGAGGAACCCAGTTTGATCAGGATGTATTAGGTTATGAATTACTGTTTGGATTCTATTGGCTAGTGCTTTACTTATGATTTTTGTGTCTGTATTCATTAATGATAACGCCCTGTAACTGGAGGGTAGAGTGGGATCTTTGTTTGGTTTAAGATGGAGGGAGATAATTGCAGTGTTCATGTTAGTTGGAAGTTTTGCAGTTTGTTTCATTTCTGAGATCATTCTATTGAATAACTGAGATAGAGATGGCCAGAAATGTTTGTAGAGCTCGGCAGGGAATCCGTCAGGACCTGGTGCTTTGTTGTTGGGCATGTATTTTAGGGCTTTATGAACATCTTCTTGTGATAATGGTAGTTCGAGTGTTTTTTTTTTTGTTGTTGTTCGGTTAATTTTGGGAGATTGATGCAGTCTATGAAACTATTAATTTCTTCTGAATTTGGGTCATGATCTGATGAATATATTTTTGGTGTCATTAATGTCCTCAGGTGCTTGGACGGTTTTCCCTGTTGAGTTTTTTTATAACTGGAATTGTTGTTTTTTCTTTATTATACTTGATAAGATTCGCAAGATATTTTCCAGATTTATTTGTGCAATCTATGTTTTCCTGTCTTAATCTCTGTAGTAAGAATTTAGTTTTTTTGTTTGTCAATTCATTTAGCTTATGTCTTGAGTTTCCTTAATTCTTTTTGATTATTTTCGGATGGATTACTAATGATTGTTTTTTCTAATTCTCTGATTTTTTTATTCTAAATTTGTTTCATGTTCTATTTCCTTCTTTTTTATAAATGTAGCATATGATGCTTATGATTCCCTCTTAATACTGCTTTGCCGGTCTCCCATAATAATGATGGGGAGATGTCTGGAGAATCATTTATTTCTAGAAAAGATGCCCACTGCCTATTTATATGGCTGTTGAATTCAGGATTGCTAAGTAGTGAAGTATTAAAGCGCCATCTGAAGGTCGGCTTGTGTTGTTGATTTGTATTCCAGATCATTGAGACAGGTGCATGGTCGCTGATAGTGATAGGATGAATTTGTAAATGTGAGATTTTGGCATCATTGAGATACTGAATAAGACGTTGTCAATGCGTGAGTATGTTTTATGTACTGCTGAGTAAAATGTGAATTCTTTAGTTTTTGGGATGTTGTAGTCGCCAGCCATCAACAATACCGAAATCCTGCATGAACTTTTATATTGTTTCTGTGGAATTCCAGGTGTTGTTTCAAGAACTGTGTTAAAGTCTCCTCCAATTATGATTGGAGAATCGGATATAGTGGAAATGTGTGTAAATATATCATGAAAAAATGCGTGATTGTTGGTATTTGGTCCGTAGATGTTGGCAATGGTGCAAGTGTTGTTGTCGATGGTGATATTTATTATGATAAACCGTCCGTTGGGGTCTGTGATTGTAGTATTATGTTTAAATCTGGCTTTTTTATTAGATTAGAATTGCTACACCTATTTGTTTGGAGTTGTAATTGGCTGTAAATATGTGCTTATATTCTGCTGATGTCAGTTTATGTTGATCAGAGTCTGTTAAGTGGATTTCTTGTAGGAGGAAAATATCTGCTTGTATACGGTTGAGATGGTGGAATATTTGGATTTTTTTGTCTGGCGAGCCCATTCCACGTATGATCCATGTGATAAACTTCAGCTGTGACATGTTGGTGTGTTAGGTGTCAGAACTTGAATAGGTGATGTGGTTATGTTCATGTCTCTGTTTAGGTAAACATAATTCATTTTGGATAGGTTGAGAGATAATAATAAGAATAATTATTATATTTATAATAATAATTTATAATTTATAATATAATATAATTTATTTATAATATAATTTATAATTTATAATAATAATTAAATAAGACAAGGGCACACTAGCAGGGCTAACAGGAACTTCAAGCTACACCAGACTGCTCTTTTACTTTACTTTCACTTCAGCTACGCTGTAGCAGCAACAGCAAACGCGCTTTTTAGCGCGCTTTTCGGACAAGGTTGGGCGAGTTGCGTTAGAGCGGGGCGTGGCAAACCCCCTCCTTCACATTTTCTCTGTCTGCGGACCTCGGGGGCGTTACTCACGGCTTTAAAAGACAGTCTGGTGGCGCTGATTTCCTAAATAAGACAAGGGCACACTAGCAGGGCTAACAGGAACTTCAAGCTACACCAGACTGCTCTTTCAGACTGTCACCAGACAATCGCCTACAAGGTGATGACAGAACAGGCTCCTTCCTACCTGCACTCACTCCTGAAGGCTTACGCTACCTCCCGGCCGCTGTTCTCAGACTGTTCTCATACAGAGTTCCCCAATGGTGGAACAAACTACCTTCCACTACCAGATCAGGAGAATCTCTCGCTATCTTTAATAAACTCCTGAAGACAGAGCTCTTCAAAGAGCACTTACTCTCCTAACACCTCTAACTAACTACCTTCTACTACCAGATCAGGAGAATCTCTTACTATCTTTAATAAACTCCTGAAGACAGAGCTCTTCAAAGAGCACTTACTCTCCTAACACCTCTAACACACTAACTACTTCTAACCCCATTTCCTTCTTCCCCTCCTTCACTTCTCTATCCCTTTATTTCCCTTCGACCTCCTTTAAGCCCTATCTAAAAATGGGTTATCTAAATTCCTATTACTTTTGTACTTCATTATTGTAAGTCGCTTTGGACAAAAGCGTCTGCCAAATGAAATGTAATGTAATGTAATGTAATTATAGGTGCAGCCAGTGACGTGTTTAAAGGGTAGTGCAGACTTGTGGGATGTATTGATGGATATGTACATTTGTATTATTTGATGGCAGAATTTTGAGATATTTCATGTATAGATAGATAAATAGATGAGTCATAAACCCATACAGTGCACAACCAAAAAAAAACTTCTGCTTACTCAGATCTTTGGTGGATTACGGATGGTGCCAAAGAAAAGAACAAAACAATCAAACCATGCATGCATCATGCGATCGCGTTGCCCAACACTCCAAACATACACCAAAATACCTCTCACATCATATACACCCAATATACACTACTGCAGAAGAAAACAATTAAACAAAGTGTGACACCAAAAGCTCTAACTAAAAAAAAAACACCTACTTGTACTGGTAACATACGTAAAAAGGGAAAAATAGGACATTTTAAAAAGATCCTAAAAATTGAAGAAGTAAAGAATTTATGTTATGAAGAAAAAATAAAAGTAATGAAAGTAAAGTAAACTGATAAGAATGATAAAATAATAATAACCAATAAATTAGGAACATTCTTAATTTCTCAGATTTGGTTTCACAATCTCAATAAAAACACACCAAAAAATGTCTTTCACAATTAAACCCTTTTTAAACAATGAATTACCTTGTTATTAAGCAATATAGAACAGTCTCTGAATTACTTTGTTATTAAGCAATATAGAACAGTCTCTGAATTATCTTGTTATTAAGCAATAAAGAACAGTCTCTGAATTATCTTGTTATTAAGCAATAAAGAACAGTCTCTGAATTACCTTGTTATTAAGCAATAAAGAACAGTCTCTGAATTATCTTGTTATTAAGCAATATAGAACAGTCTCTGAATTACTGTTATTAAGCAATATAGAACAGTCTCTGAATTATCTTGTTATTAAGCAATATAGAACAGTCTCTGAATTACTGTTATTAAGCAATATAGAACAGTCTCTGAATTACTTTGTTACTAAGCAATGGAGAACAGTCTCTGTATTACTTTGTTATTAAGCAATATAGAACAGTCTCTGAATTACTTTGTTATTAAGCAATATAGAACAGTCTCTGAATTACTTTGTTATTAAGCAATATAGAACAGTCTCTGAATTACTTTGTTATTAAGCAATAAAGAACAGTCTCTGAATTACCTTGTTATTAAGCAATATAGAACAGTCTCTGAATTACTTTGTTATTAAGCAATATAGAACAGTCTCTGAATTACTTTATTATTAAGCAATGGAGAACAGTCTCTGTATTACTTTGTTATTAAGCAATATAGAACAGTCTCTGAATTACTTTGTTATTAAGCAATAAAGAACAGTCTCTGTATTACTTTGTTATTCAGCAATATAGAACAGTCTCTGAATTACTTTGTTATTAAGCAAAGGAGAACAGTCTCTGTATTACTTTTTTATTAAGCAATATAGAACAGTCTCTGAATTACTTTGTTATTAAGCAATAAAGAACAGTCTCTGAATTACCTTGTTATTAAGCAATATAGAACAGTCTCTGAATTACTTTGTTATTAAGCAATATAGAACAGTCTCTGAATTACTTTATTATTAAGCAATGGAGAACAGTCTCTGTATTACTTTGTTATTAAGCAATATAGAACAGTCTCTGAATTACTTTGTTATTAAGCAATAAAGAACAGTCTCTGTATTACTTTGTTATTCAGCAATATAGAACAGTCTCTGAATTACTTTGTTATTAAGCAAAGGAGAACAGTCTCTGTATTACTTTGTTATTAAGCAATAAAGAACAGTCTCTGAATTACTTTGTTATTAAGCAATAAAGAACAGTCTCTGAATTACCTTGTTATTAAGCAATAAAGAACAGTCTCTGAATTACTTTGTTATTAAGCAATAAAGAACAGTCTCTGAATTACCTTGTTATTTAGCAATAAAGAACAGTCTCTGTATTACTTTGTTATTAAGCAATATAGAACAGTCTCTGAATTACTTTGTTATAAGCAATATAGAACAGTCTCTAAATTACCTTGTTACTAAGCAATAAAGAACAGTCTCTGAATTACCTTGTTATTAAGCAATAAAGAACAGTCTCTGAATTACTTTGTTATAAAGCAATAAAGAACAGTCTCTGAATTACTTTGTTATTAAGCAATAAAGAACAGTCTCTGAATTACTTTGTTACTAAGCAATGGAGAACAGTCTCTGAATTATCTTGTTATTAAGCAATAAAGAACAGTCTCTGAATTACTTTGTTATTAAGCAATAAAGAACAGTCTCTGAATTACCTTCTCATTAAGCAATAAAGAACAGTCTCTGAATTACTTTGTTATTAAGCAATATAGAACAGTCTCTGAATTACTTTGTTATAAGCAATATAGAACAGTCTCTAAATTACCTTGTTATTAAGCAATAAAGAACAGTCTCTGAATTACTTTGTTATAAAGCAATAAAGAACAGTCTCTGAATTACTTTGTTATTAAGCAATATAGAACAGTCTCTGAATTACTTTGTTATAAGCAATATAGAACAGTCTCTAAATTACCTTGTTATTAAGCAATAAAGAACAGTCTCTGAATTACTTTGTTATAAAGCAATAAAGAACAGTCTCTAAATTACTTTGTTATTAAGCAATAAAGAACAGTCTCTGAATTACTTTGTTATTAAGCAATGGAGAACAGTCTCTGAATTATCTTGTTATTAAGCAATAAAGAACAGTCTCTGAATTACTTTGTTATTAAGCAATAAAGAACAGTCTCTGAATTACCTTCTCATTAAGCAATAAAGAACAGTCTCTGAATTACCTTCTCATTAAGCAATAAAGAACAGTCTCTGAATTACTTTGTTATTAAGCAATATAGAACAGTCTCTGAATTACTTTGTTACTAAGCAATGGAGAACAGTCTCTGTATTATTTTGTTATTAAGCAATATAGAACAGTCTCTGAATTACTTTGTTACTAAGCAATATAGAACAGTCTCTGAATTACTTTGTTATTAAGCAATGGAGAACAGTCTCTGAATTACTTTGTTATTAAGCAATATAGAACAGTCTCTGAATTACTTTGTTATTAAGCAATAAAGAACAGTCTCTGAATTACCTTGTTATTAAGCAATATAGAACAGTCTCTGACTTACTTTGTTATTAAGCAATAAAGAACAGTCTCTGAATTACTTTGTTATTAAGCAATGGAGAACAGTCTCTGAATTATCTTGTTATTAAGCAATGGAGAACAGTCTCTGTATTACTTTGTTATTAAGCAATATAGAACAGTCTCTGTATTACTTTGTTATTAAGCAGTATAGAACAGTCTCTGAATTACTTTGTTATTAAGCAATGGAGAACAGTCTCTGTATTACTTTGTTATTAAGCAATACAGAACAGTCTCTGAATTACTTTGTTATAAGCAATAAAGAACAGTCTCTGAATTACCTTGTTATTAAGCAATAAAGAACAGTCTCTGAATTACCTTATTATTAAGCAATAAAGAACAGTCTCTGAATTACTTTGTTATTAAGCAATGGAGAACAGTCTCTGAATTATCTTGTTATTAAGTAATAAAGAACAGTCTCTGAATTACTTTGTTATTAAGCAATAAAGAACAGTCTCTGTATTACTTTGTTTTTAAGAAATATAGAACAGTCTCTGCAATACTTTGTTATAAGCAATAAAGAACAGTCTCTGAATTACCTTGTTATTAAGCAATAAAGAACAGTCTCTGAATTACTTTGTTATTAAGCAATAAAGAACAGTCTCTGTTTTACTTTGTTATTAAGCAATAAAGAACAGTCTCTGAATTACTTTGTTATTAAGCAATGGAGAACAGTCTCTGAATTATCTTGTTATTAAGTAATAAAGAACAGTCTCTGAATTACTTTGTTATTAAGCAATAAAGAACAGTCTCTGTATTACTTTGTTTTTAAGAAATATAGAACAGTCTCTGCAATACTTTGTTATAAGCAATAAAGAACAGTCTCTGAATTACATTGTTATTAAGCAATAAAGAACAGTCTCTGAATTACCTTATTATTAAGCAATAAAGAACAGTCTCTGAATTACTTTGTTATTAAGCAATGGAGAACAGTCTCTGAATTATCTTCTTATTAAGCAATAAAGAACAGTCTCTGAATTACTTTGTTATTAAGCAATAAAGAACAATCTCTGTATTACTTTGTTATTAAGAAATATAGAACAGTCTCTGCAATACTTTGTTATAAGCAATAAAGAACAGTCTCTGAATTACTTTGTTATCAAGCAATAAAGAACAGTCTCTGATTTACCTTGTTATTAAGCAATAAAGAACAGTCTCTGAATTACTTTGTTATTAAGCAATGGAGAACAGTCTCTGAATTATCTTGTTATTAAGCAATGGAGAACAGTCTCTGTATTACTTTGTTATTAAGCAATAAAGAACAGTCTCTGTATTACTTTGTTATTAAGCAATATAGAACAGTCTCTGAATTACTTTGTTATTAAGCAATGGAGAACAGTCTCTGTATTACTTTGTTATTAAGCAGTATAGAACAGTCTCTGAATTACTTTGTTATAAGCAATAAAGAACAGTCTCTGAATTACCTTGTTATTAAGCAATAAAGAACAGTCTCTGAATTACCTTATTATTAAGCAATAAAGAACAGTCTCTGAATTACTTTGTTATTAAGCAATAAAGAACAGTCTCTGTATTACTTTGTTATTAAGCAATATAGAACAGTCTCTGAATTACTTTGTTATTAAGCAATGGAGAACAGTCTCTGTATTACTTTGTTATTAAGCAGTATAGAACAGTCTCTGAATTACTTTGTTATAAGCAATAAAGAACAGGCTCTGAATTACCTTGTTATTAAGCAATAAAGAACAGTCTCTGAATTACCTTATTATTAAGCAATAAAGAACAGTCTCTGAATTACTTTGTTATTAAGCAATAAAGAACAGTCTCTGTATTACTTTGTTATTAAGAAATATAGAACAGTCTCTGCAATACTTTGTTATAAGCAATGGAGAACAGTCTCTGAATTACCTTGTTATTAGGCAATAAAGAACAGTCTCTGAAGTATCTTGTTATTAAGCAATAAAGAACAGTCTCTGAATTACTTTGTTATTAAGCAATAAAGAACAGTCTCTGAATTACCTTGTTATTAAGCAATAAAGAACAGTCTCTGAATTACTTTGTTATCAAGCAATAAAGAACAGTCTCTGAATTACTTTGTTATTAAGCAATGGAGAACAGTCTCTGAATTATCTTGTTATTAAGCAATGGAGAACAGTCTCTGTATTACTTTTTTATTAAGCAATATAGAACAGTCTCTGTATTACTTTGTTATTAAGCAATATAGAACAGTCTCTGAATTACTTTGTTATTGAGCAATATAGAACAGTCTCTGTATTACTTTGTTATTAAGCAATATAGAACAGTCTCTGAATTACCTTGTTATTAAGCAATAAAGAACAGTCTCTGAATTACTTTGTTATAAAGCAATAAAGAACAGTCTCTGAATTACTTTGTTATTAAGCAATAAAGAACAGTCTCTGAATTACTTTGTTATTAAGCAATGGAGAACAGTCTCTGAATTATCTTGTTATTAAGCAATAAAGAACAGTCTCTGAATTACTTTGTTATTAAGCAATAAAGAACAGTCTCTAAATTACCTTGTTATTAAGCAATAAAGAACAGTCTCTGAATTACTTTGTTATAAAGCAATAAAGAACAGTCTCTGAATTACTTTGTTATTAAGCAATATAGAACAGTCTCTGAATTACTTTGTTATAAGCAATATAGAACAGTCTCTAAATTACCTTGTTATTAAGCAATAAAGAACAGTCTCTGAATTACTTTGTTATAAAGCAATAAAGAACAGTCTCTGAATTACTTTGTTATTAAGCAATAAAGAACAGTCTCTGAATTACTTTGTTATTAAGCAATGGAGAACAGTCTCTGAATTATCTTGTTATTAAGCAATAAAGATCAGTCTCTGAATTACTTTGTTATTAAGCAATAAAGAACAGTCTCTGAATTACCTTCTCATTAAGCAATAAAGAACAGTCTCTGAATTACCTTCTAATTAAGCAATAAAGAACAGTCTCTGAATTACTTTGTTATTAAGCAATAAAGAACAGTCTCTGTATTACTTTGTTATTAAGCAATATAGAACAGTCTCTGAATTACTTTGTTATTAAGCAATGGAGAACAGTCTCTGTATTACTTTGTTATTAAGCAGTATAGAACAGTCTCTGAATTACTTTGTTATAAGCAATAAAGAACAGTCTCTGAATTACCTTGTTATTAAGCAATAAAGAACAGTCTCTGAATTACTTTGTTATTAAGCAATAAAGAACAGTCTCTGAATTACTTTGTTATTAAGCAATAAAGAACAGTCTCTGTATTACTTTGTTATTAAGCAATAAAGAACAGTCTCTGAATTACTTTGTTATTAAGCAATGGAGAACAGTCTCTGAATTATCTTGTTATTAAGCAATAAAGAACAGTCTCTGAATTACTTTGTTATTAAGCAATAAAGAACAGTCTCTAAATTACCTTGTTATTAAGCAATAAAGAACAGTCTCTGAATTACTTTGTTATAAAGCAATAAAGAACAGTCTCTGAATTACTTTGTTATTAAGCAATATAGAACAGTCTCTGAATTACTTTGTTATAAGCAATATAGAACAGTCTCTAAATTACCTTGTTATTAAGCAATAAAGAACAGTCTCTGAATTACTTTGTTATAAAGCAATAAAGAACAGTCTCTGAATTACTTTGTTATTAAGCAATAAAGAACAGTCTCTGAATTACTTTGTTATTAAGCAATGGAGAACAGTCTCTGAATTATCTTGTTATTAAGCAATAAAGATCAGTCTCTGAATTACTTTGTTATTAAGCAATAAAGAACAGTCTCTGAATTACCTTCTCATTAAGCAATAAAGAACAGTCTCTGAATTACCTTCTCATTAAGCAATAAAGAACAGTCTCTGAATTACTTTGTTATTAAGCAATAAAGAACAGTCTCTGTATTACTTTGTTATTAAGCAATATAGAACAGTCTCTGAATTACTTTGTTATTAAGCAATGGAGAACAGTCTCTGTATTACTTTGTTATTAAGCAGTATAGAACAGTCTCTGAATTACTTTGTTATAAGCAATAAAGAACAGTCTCTGAATTACCTTGTTATTAAGCAATAAAGAACAGTCTCTGAATTACCTTATTATTAAGCAATAAAGAACAGTCTCTGAATTACTTTGTTATTAAGCAATAAAGAACAGTCTCTGTATTACTTTGTTATTAAGAAATATAGAACAGTCTCTGCAATACTTTGTTATAAGCAATAAAGAACAGTCTCTGAATTACTTTGTTATAAGCAATAAAGAACAGTCTCTGAATTACCTTGTTATTAAGCAATAAAGAACAGTCTCTGAATTACTTTGTTATTAAGCAATAAAGAACAGTCTCTGTATTACTTTGTTATTAAGAAATATAGAACAGTCTCTGCAATACTTTGTTATAAGCAATAAAGAACAGTCTCTGAATTACTTTGTTATGAAGCAATAAAGAACAGTCTCTGAATTACTTTGTTACTAAGCAATGGAGAACAGTCTCTGAATTATCTTGATATTAAGCAATAAAGAACAGTCTCTGATTTACTTTGTTATTAAGCAATAAAGAACAGTCTCTATATTACTTTGTTATTAAGCAATATAGAACAGTCTCTGAATTACTTTGTTATTAAGCAATGGAGAACAGTCTCTGTATTACTTTGTTATTAAGAAATATAGAACAGTCTCTGCAATACTTTATTATAAGCAATAAAGAACAGTCTCTGAATTACCTTGTTATTAAGCAATAAAGAACAGTCTCTGAAGTATCTTGTTATTAAGCAATAAAGAACAGTCTCTGAATTACTTTGTTATTAAGCAATAAAGAACAGTCTCTGAATTACCTTGTTATTAAGCAATAAAGAACAGTCTCTGAATTACTTTGTTATCAAGCAATAAAGAACAGTCTCTGAATTACTTTGTTATCAAGCAATGGAGAACAGTCTCTGAATTATCTTGTTATTAAGCAATGGAGAACAGTCTCTGTATTACTTTTTTATTAAGCAATATAGAACAGTCTCTGTATTACTTTTTTATTAAGCAATATAGAACAGTCTCTGAATTACTTTGTTACTAAGCAATATAGAACAGTCTCTGTATTACTTTGTTATTAAGCAATATAGAACAGTCTCTGAATTACTTTGTTACTAAGCAATGGAGAACAGTCTCTGTATTATTTTGTTATTAAGCAATATAGAACAGTCTCTGAATTACTTTGTTATCAAGCAATATAGAACAGTCTCTGTATTACTTTGTTACTAAGCAATATAGAACAGTCTCTGAATTACGTTGTTATTAAGCAATAAAGAACAGTCTCTGAATTACTTTGTTATTAAGCATAAAGAACAGTCTCTGATTTACCTTGTTATTAAGCAATAAAGAACAGTCTCTGAATTACTTTATTATTAAGCAATGGAGAACAGTCTCTGAATTATCTTGTTATTAAGCAATGGAGAACAGTCTCTGTATTACTTTGTTATTAAGCAATATAGAACAGTCTCTGAATTACTTTGTTATTAAGCAATGGAGAACAGTCTCTGTATTACTTTGTTATTAAGCAATATAGAACAGTCTCTGAATTACTTTGTTATAAGCAATAAAGAACAGTCTCTGAATTACCTTGTTATTAAGCAATAAAGAACAGTCTCTGAATTACCTTATTATTAAGCAATAAAGAACAGTCTCTGAATTACTTTGTTATTAAGCAATGGAGAACAGTCTCTGAATTATCTTCTTATTAAGCAATAAAGAACAGTCTCTGAATTACTTTGTTATTAAGCAATAAAGAACAATCTCTGTATTACTTTGTTATTAAGAAATATAGAACAGTCTCTGCAATACTTTGTTATAAGCAATAAAGAACAGTCTCTGAATTACCTTGTTATTAAGCAATAAAGAACAGTCTCTGAATTACTTTGTTATTAAGCAATAAAGAACAGTCTCTGTATTACTTTGTTATTAAGAAATATAGAACAGTCTCTGCAATACTTTGTTATAAGCAATAAAGAACAGTCTCTGAATTACTTTGTTATCAAGCAATAAAGAACAGTCTCTGATTTACCTTGTTATTAAGCAATAAAGAACAGTCTCTGAATTACTTTGTTATTAAGCAATGGAGTACAGTCTCTGAATTATCTTGTTATTAAGCAATGGAGAACAGTCTCTGTATTACTTTGTTATTAAGCAATAAAGAACAGTCTCTGTATTACTTTGTTATTAAGCAATATAGAACAGTCTCTGAATTACTTTGTTATTAAGCAATGGAGAACAGTCTCTGTATTACTTTGTTATTAAGCAGTATAGAACAGTCTCTGAATTACTTTGTTATAAGCAATAAAGAACAGTCTCTGAATTACCTTGTTATTAAGCAATAAAGAACAGTCTCTGAATTACCTTATTATTAAGCAATAAAGAACAGTCTCTGAATTACTTTGTTATTAAGCAATAAAGAACAGTCTCTGTATTACTTTGTTATTAAGCAATATAGAACAGTCTCTGAATTACTTTGTTATTAAGCAATGGAGAACAGTCTCTGTATTACTTTGTTATTAAGCAGTATAGAACAGTCTCTGAATTACTTTGTTATAAGCAATAAAGAACAGTCTCTGAATTACCTTGTTATTAAGCAATAAAGAACAGTCTCTGAATTACCTTATTATTAAGCAATAAAGAACAGTCTCTGAATTACTTTGTTATTAAGCAATAAAGAACAGTCTCTGTATTACTTTGTTATTAAGAAATATAGAACAGTCTCTGCAATACTTTGTTATAAGCAATGGAGAACAGTCTCTGAATTACCTTGTTATTAGGCAATAAAGAACAGTCTCTGAAGTATCTTGTTATTAAGCAATAAAGAACAGTCTCTGAATTACTTTGTTATTAAGCAATAAAGAACAGTCTCTGAATTACCTTGTTATTAAGCAATAAAGAACAGTCTCTGAATTACTTTGTTATCAAGCAATAAAGAACAGTCTCTGAATTACTTTGTTATTAAGCAATGGAGAACAGTCTCTGAATTATCTTGTTATTAAGCAATGGAGAACAGTCTCTGTATTACTTTTTTATTAAGCAATATAGAACAGTCTCTGTATTACTTTGTTATTAAGCAATATAGAACAGTCTCTGAATTACTTTGTTATTGAGCAATATAGAACAGTCTCTGTATTACTTTGTTAGTAAGCAATATAGAACAGTCTCTGAATTACCTTGTTATTAAGCAATAAAGAACAGTCTCTGAATTACTTTGTTATAAAGCAATAAAGAACAGTCTCTGAATTACTTTGTTATTAAGCAATAAAGAACAGTCTCTGAATTACTTTGTTATTAAGCAATGGAGAACAGTCTCTGAATTATCTTGTTATTAAGCAATAAAGAACAGTCTCTGAATTACTTTGTTATTAAGCAATAAAGAACAGTCTCTAAATTACCTTGTTATTAAGCAATAAAGAACAGTCTCTGAATTACTTTGTTATAAAGCAATAAAGAACAGTCTCTGAATTACTTTGTTATTAAGCAATATAGAACAGTCTCTGAATTACTTTGTTATAAGCAATATAGAACAGTCTCTAAATTACCTTGTTATTAAGCAATAAAGAACAGTCTCTGAATTACTTTGTTATAAAGCAATAAAGAACAGTCTCTGAATTACTTTGTTATTAAGCAATAAAGAACAGTCTCTGAATTACTTTGTTATTAAGCAATGGAGAACAGTCTCTGAATTATCTTGTTATTAAGCAATAAAGATCAGTCTCTGAATTACTTTGTTATTAAGCAATAAAGAACAGTCTCTGAATTACCTTCTCATTAAGCAATAAAGAACAGTCTCTGAATTACCTTCTCATTAAGCAATAAAGAACAGTCTCTGTATTACTTTGTTAGTAAGCAATATAGAACAGTCTCTGAATTACTTTGTTATTAAGCAATGGAGAACAGTCTCTGTATTACTTTGTTATTAAGCAGTATAGAACAGTCTCTGAATTACTTTGTTATAAGCAATAAAGAACAGTCTCTGAATTACCTTATTATTAAGCAATAAAGAACAGTCTCTGAATTACTTTGTTATTAAGCAATAACGAACAGTCTCTGTATTACTTTGTTATTAAGAAATATAGAACAGTCTCTGCAATACTTTGTTATAAGCAATAAAGAACAGTCTCTGAATTACCTTGTTATTAGGCAATAAAGAACAGTCTCTGAATTACTTTGTTATTAAGCAATAAAGAACAGTCTCTGTATTACTTTGTTATTACGAAATATAGAACAGTCTCTGCAATACTTTGTTATAAGCAATAAAGAACAGTCTCTGAATTACCTTGTTATTAAGCAATAAAGAACAGTCTCTGAATTACTTTGTTATTAAGCAATAAAGAACAGTCTCTGTATTACTTTGTTATTAAGCAATAAAGAACAGTCTCTGAATTACTTTGTTATTAAGCAATAAAGAACAGTCTCTGTATTACTTTGTTATTAAGCAATAAAGAACAGTCTCTGAATTACCTTGTTATTAAGCAATAAAGAACAGTCTCTGAATTACTTTGTTATTAAGCCATAAAGAACAGTCTCTGTATTACTTTGTTATTAAGAAACATAGAACAGTCTCTGCAATACTTTGTTATAAGCAATAAAGAACAGTCTCTGAATTACCTTGTTATTAAGCAATAAAGAACAGTCTCTGAAGTATCTTGTTATTAAGCAATAAAGAACAGTCTCTGAATTACTTTGTTACTAAGCAATAAAGAACAGTCTCTGAATTACCTTGTTATTAAGCAATAAAGAACAGTCTCTGAATTACTTTGTTATCAAGCAATAAAGAACAGTCTCTGAATTACTTTGTTATCAAGCAATAAAGAACAGTCTCTGTATTACTTTGTTATTAAGCAATGGAGAACAGTCTCTGAATTATCTTGTTATTAAGCAATGGAGAACAGTCTCTGTATTACTTTTTTATTAAGCAATATAGAACAGTCTCTGTATTACTTTGTTATTAAGCAATATAGAACAGTCTCTGAATTACTTTGTTATTAAGCAATATAGAACAGTCTCTGTATTACTTTGTTATTAAGCAATATAGAACAGTCTCTGAATTACCTTGTTATTAAGCAATAAAGAACAGTCTCTGAATTACTTTGTTATTAAGCAATATAGAACAGTCTCTGAATTACTTTGTTATTAAGCAATGGAGAACAGTCTCTGAATTATCTTGTTATTAAGCAATAAAGAACAGTCTCTGAATTACTTTGTTATTAAGCAATAAAGAACAGTCTCTGAATTACCTTGTTATTAAGCAATAAAGAACAGTCTCTGAATTACTTTGTTATTAAGCAATAAAGAACAGTCTCTGAATTACTTTGTTATTAAGCAATGGAGAACAGTCTCTGAATTATCTTGTTATTAAGCAATAAAGAACAGTCTCTGAATTACCTTGTTATTAAGCAATAAAGAACAGTCTCTGAATTACTTTGTTATTAAGCAATAAAGAACAGTGTCTGATTTACCTTGTTATTAAGCAATAAAGAACAGTCTCTGAATTACTTTGTTATTAAGCAATAAAGAACAGTCTCTGAATTACTTTGTTATTAAGCAATGGAGAACAGTCTCTGAATTATGTTGTTATTAAGCAATAAAGAACAGTCTCTGAATTACCTTGTTATTAAGCAATAAAGAACAGTCTCTGAATTACTTTGTTATTAAGCAATAAAGAACAGTGTCTGATTTACCTTGTTATTAAGCAATAAAGAACAGTCTCTGAATTACTTTGTTATTAAGCAATGGAGAACAGTCTCTGAATTATCTTGTTATTAAGCAATGGAGAACAGTCTCTGTATTACTTTGTTATTAAGCAATATAGAACAGTCTCTGCAATACTTTGTTATTAAGCAATAAAGAACAGTCTCTGAATTACTTTGTTATCAAGCAATGGAGAACAGTCTCTGAATTATCTTGTTATTAAGCAATAAAGAACAGTCTCTGAATTACTTTGTTATTAAGCAATGGAGAACAGTCTCTGTATTACTTTGTTATTAAGCAATATAGAACAGTCTCTGAATTACTTTGTTATAAGCAATAAAGAACAGTCTCTGAATTACCTTGTTATTAAGCAATAAAGAACAGTCTCTGAATTACCTTATTATTAAGCAATAAAGAACAGTCTCTGAATTACCTTGTTATTAAGCAATAAAGAACAGTCTCTGAAGTATCTTGTTATTAAGCAATAAAGAACAGTCTCTGAATTACTTTGTTACTAAGCAATAAAGAACAGTCTCTGAATTACCTTGTTATTAAGCAATAAAGAACAGTCTCTGAATTACTTTGTTATCAAGCAATAAAGAACAGTCTCTGAATTACTTTGTTATCAAGCAATAAAGAACAGTCTCTGTATTACTTTGTTATTAAGCAATGGAGAACAGTCTCTGAATTATCTTGTTATTAAGCAATGGAGAACAGTCTCTGTATTACTTTTTTATTAAGCAATATAGAACAGTCTCTGTATTACTTTGTTATTAAGCAATATAGAACAGTCTCTGAATTACTTTGTTATTAAGCAATATAGAACAGTCTCTGTATTACTTTGTTATTAAGCAATATAGAACAGTCTCTGAATTACCTTGTTATTAAGCAATAAAGAACAGTCTCTGAATTACTTTGTTATTAAGCAATATAGAACAGTCTCTGAATTACTTTGTTATTAAGCAATGGAGAACAGTCTCTGAATTATCTTGTTATTAAGCAATAAAGAACAGTCTCTGAATTACTTTGTTATTAAGCAATAAAGAACAGTCTCTGAATTACCTTGTTATTAAGCAATAAAGAACAGTCTCTGAATTACTTTGTTATTAAGCAATAAAGAACAGTCTCTGAATTACTTTGTTATTAAGCAATGGAGAACAGTCTCTGAATTATCTTGTTATTAAGCAATAAAGAACAGTCTCTGAATTACCTTGTTATTAAGCAATAAAGAACAGTCTCTGAATTACTTTGTTATTAAGCAATAAAGAACAGTGTCTGATTTACCTTGTTATTAAGCAATAAAGAACAGTCTCTGAATTACTTTGTTATTAAGCAATGGAGAACAGTCTCTGAATTATCTTGTTATTAAGCAATGGAGAACAGTCTCTGTATTACTTTGTTATTAAGCAATATAGAACAGTCTCTGCAATACTTTGTTATTAAGCAATAAAGAACAGTCTCTGAATTACTTTGTTATTAAGCAATGGAGAACAGTCTCTGAATTATCTTGTTATTAAGCAATAAAGAACAGTCTCTGAATTACTTTGTTATTAAGCAATAAAGAACAGTCTCTGTATTACTTTGTTATTAAGAAATATAGAACAGTCTCTGCAATACTTTGTTATTAAGCAATAAAGAACAGTCTCTGTATTACTTTGTTATTAAGAAATATAGAACAGTTTCTGCAATACTTTGTTATAAGCAATAAAGAACAGTCTCTGAATTACCTTGTTATTAAGCAATAAAGAACAGTCTCTGAATTACTTTGTTATTAAGCAATAAAGAACAGTCTCTGTATTACTTTGTTATTAAGCAATAAAGAACAGTCTCTGAATTACCTTGTTATTAAGCAATAAAGAACAGTCTCTGAATTACTTTGTTATTAAGCAATAAAGAACAGTCTCTGAATTACTTTGTTATTAAGCAATATAGAACAGTCTCTGTATTACTTTGTTACTAAGCAATATAGAACAGTCTCTGAATTACGTTGTTATTAAGCAATAAAGAACAGTCTCTGCAATACTTTGTTATTAAGCAATAAAGAACAGTCTCTGTATTACTTTGTTATTAAGAAATATAGAAAAGTCTCTGCAATACTTTGTTATAAGCAATAAAGAACAGTCTCTGAATAACTTTGTTATTAAGCAATAAAGAACAGTCTCTGATTTACCTTGTTATTAAGCAATAAAGAACAGTCTCTGAATTACTTTGTTATTAAGCAATGGAGAACAGTCTCTGTATTACTTTGTTATTAAGCAATATAGAGCAGTCTCTGATTTACCTTGTTACTAAGCAATAAAGAACAGTCTTTGAATTACTTTGTTATTAAGCAATAAAGAACAGTCTCTGATTTACCTTGTTATTAAGCAATAAAGAACAGTCTCTGAATTATCTTGTTATTAAGCAATGGAGAACAGTCTCTGTATTACTTTGTTATTAAGCAATATAGAACAGTCTCTGTATTACTTTGTTATTAAGCAATATAGAACAGTCTCTGAATTACTTTGTTATTAAGCAATATAGAACAGTCTCTGTATTACTTTTTTATTAAGCAATATAGAACAGTCTCTGAATTACATTGTTATAAGCAATAAAGAACAGTCTCTGAATTACCTTGTTATTAAGCAATAAAGAACAGTTTCTGAATTACTTTGTTATTAAGCAATATAGAACAGTCTCTGAATTACTTTGTTAGTAAGCAATATAGAACAGTCTCTGAATTACCTTGTTATTAAGCAATAAAGAACAGTCTCTGAATTACTTTGTTATTAAGAAATATAGAACAGTCTCTGAATTACTTTGTTATTAAGCAATGGAGAACAGTCTCTGAATTATCTTGTTATTAAGCAATAAAGAACAGTCTCTGAATTACTTTGTTATTAAGCAATAAAGAACAGTCTCTGAATTACCTTGTTATTAAGCAATAAAGAACAGTCTCTGAATTACTTTGTTATTAAGCAATAAAGAACAGTCTCTGAATTACTTTGTTATTAAGCAATGGAGAACAGTCTCTGAATTATCTTGTTATTAAGCAATAAAGATCAGTCTCTGAATTACCTTGTTATTAAGCAATAAAGAACAGTCTCTGAATTACTTTGTTATTAAGCAATAAAGAACAGTCTCTGATTTACCTTGTTATTAAGCAATAAAGAACAGTCTCTGAATTACTTTGTTATTAAGCAATGGAGAACAGTCTCTGAATTATCTTGTTATTAAGCAATGGAGAACAGTCTCTGTATTACTTTGTTATTAAGCAATATAGAACAGTCTCTGCAATACTTTGTTATTAAGCAATAAAGAACAGTCTCTGAATTACTTTGTTATTAAGCAATGGAGAACAGTCTCTGAATTATCTTGTTATTAAGCAATAAAGAACAGTCTCTGAATTACTTTGTTATTAAGCAATGGAGAACAGTCTCTGAATTATCTTGTTATTAAGCAATAAAGAACAGTCTCTGAATTACCTTGTTATTAAGCAATAAAGAACAGTCTCTGAATTACTTTGTTATTAAGCAATAAAGAACAGTCTCTGATTTACCTTGTTATTAAGCAATAAAGAACAGTCTCTGAATTACTTTGTTATTAAGCAATGGAGAACAGTCTCTGAATTATCTTGTTATTAAGCAATGGAGAACAGTCTCTGTATCACTTTGTTATTAAGCAATAAAGAACAGTCTCTGAATTACTTTGTTATTAAGCAATGGAGAACAGTCTCTGAATTATCTTGTTATTAAGCAATAAAGAACAGTCTCTGAATTACTTTGTTATTAAGCAATGGAGAACAGTCTCTGAATTATCTTGTTATTAAGCAATAAAGAACAGTCTCTGAATTACCTTGTTATTAAGCAATAAAGAACAGTCTCTGAATTACTTTGTTATTAAGCAATAAAGAACAGTCTCTGATTTACCTTGTTATTAAGCAATAAAGAACAGTCTCTGAATTACTTTGTTATTAAGCAATGGAGAACAGTCTCTGAATTATCTTGTTATTAAGCAATAAAGAACAGTCTCTGAATTACTTTGTTATTAAGCAATGGAGAACAGTCTCTGAATTATCTTGTTATTAAGCAATAAAGAACAGTCTCTGAATTACTTTGTTATTAAGCAATAAAGAACAGTCTCTGAATTACCTTGTTATTAAGCAATAAAGAACAGTCTCTGCAATACTTTGTTATAAGCAATAAAGAACAGTCTCTGAATTACCTTGTTACTAAGCAATAAAGAACAGTCTCTGAATTACTTTGTTATTAAGCAATAAAGAACAGTCTCTGTATTACTTTGTTATTAAGCAATAAAGAACAGTCTCTGAATTACCTCGTTATTAAGCAATAAAGAACAGTCTCTGAATTACTTTGTTATTAAGCAATAAAGAACAGTCTCTGTATTACTTTGTTATTAAGAAATATAGAACAGTCTCTGCAATACTTTGTTATTAAGCAATAAAGAACAGTCTCTGTATTACTTTGTTATTAAGAAATATAGAACAGTCTCTGCAATACTTTGTTATAAGCAATAAAGAACAGTCTCTGAATTACTTTGTTATTAAGCAATAAAGAACAGTCTCTGATTTACCTTGTTATTAAGCAATAAAGAACAGTCTCTGAATTACTTTGTTATTAAGCAATGGAGAACAGTCTCTGAATTATCTTGTTACTAAGCAATGGAGAACAGTCTCTGTATTACTTTGTTATTAAGCAATATAGAACAGTCTCTGAATTACTTTGTTATAAGCAATAAAGAACAGTCTCTGAATTACCTTGTTATTAAGCAATAAAGAACAGTCTCTAAATTACTTTGTTATTAAGCAATAAAGAACAGTCTCTGTATTACTTTGTTATTAAGCAATAAAGAACAGTCTCTGAATTACCTTGTTATTAAGCAATAAAGAACAGTCTCTGAATTACTTTGTTATTAAGCAATGGAGAACAGTCTCTGAATTATCTTGTTTCTAAGCAATGGAGAACAGTCTCTGTATTACTTTGTTATTAAGCAATATAGAACAGTCTCTGAATTACTTTGTTATAAGCAATAAAGAACAGTCTCTGAATTACCTTGTTATTAAGCAATAAAGAACAGTCTCTAAATTACTTTGTTATTAAGCAATAAAGAACAGTCTCTGTATTACTTTGTTATTAAGCAATAAAGAACAGTCTCTGAATTACCTTGTTATTAAGCAATAAAGAACAGTCTCTGAATTACCTTGTTATTAAGCAATAAAGAACAGTCTCTGCAATACTTTGTTATAAGCAATAAAGAACAGTCTCTGAATTACCTTGTTACTAAGCAATAAAGAACAGTCTCTGAATTACTTTGTTATTAAGCAATAAAGAACAGTCTCTGTATTACTTTGTTATTAAGCAATAAAGAACAGTCTCTGAATTACCTCGTTATTAAGCAATAAAGAACAGTCTCTGAATTACTTTGTTATTAAGCAATAAAGAACAGTCTCTGTATTACTTTGTTATTAAGAAATATAGAACAGTCTCTGCAATACTTTGTTATTAAGCAATAAAGAACAGTCTCTGTATTACTTTGTTATTAAGAAATATAGAACAGTCTCTGCAATACTTTGTTATAAGCAATAAAGAACAGTCTCTGAATTACTTTGTTATTAAGCAATAAAGAACAGTCTCTGATTTACCTTGTTATTAAGCAATAAAGAACAGTCTCTGAATTACTTTGTTATTAAGCAATGGAGAACAGTCTCTGAATTATCTTGTTACTAAGCAATGGAGAACAGTCTCTGTATTACTTTGTTATTAAGCAATATAGAACAGTCTCTGAATTACTTTGTTATAAGCAATAAAGAACAGTCTCTGAATTACCTTGTTATTAAGCAATAAAGAACAGTCTCTAAATTACTTTGTTATTAAGCAATAAAGAACAGTCTCTGTATTACTTTGTTATTAAGCAATAAAGAACAGTCTCTGAATTACCTTGTTATTAAGCAATAAAGAACAGTCTCTGAATTACTTTGTTATTAAGCAATAAAGAACAGTCTCTGTATTACTTTATTACGAAATATAGAACAGTCTCTGCAATACTTTGTTATAAGCAATAAAGAACAGTCTCTGAATTACCTTGTTATTAAGCAATAAAGAACAGTCTCTGAATTACTTTGTTATTAAGCAATAAAGAACAGTCTCTGTATTACTTTGTTATTAAGCAATAAAGAACAGTCTCTGAATTACTTTGTTATTAAGCAATAAAGAACAGTCTCTGTATTACTTTGTTATTAAGCAATAAAGAACAGTCTCTGAATTACCTTGTTATTAAGCAATAAAGAACAGTCTCTGAATTACTTTGTTATTAAGCAATAAAGAACAGTCTCTGTATTACTTTGTTATTAAGAAATATAGAACAGTCTCTGCAATACTTTGTTATAAGCAATAAAGAACAGTCTCTGAATTACCTTGTTATTAAGCAATAAAGAACAGTCTCTGAAGTATCTTGTTATTAAGCAATAAAGAACAGTCTCTGAATTACTTTGTTACTAAGCAATAAAGAACAGTCTCTGAATTACCTTGTTATTAAGCAATAAAGAACAGTCTCTGAATTACTTTGTTATCAAGCAATAAAGAACAGTCTCTGAATTACTTTGTTATCAAGCAATAAAGAACAGTCTCTGAATTACTTTGTTATTAAGCAATGGAGAACAGTCTCTGAATTATCTTGTTATTAAGCAATGGAGAACAGTCTCTGTATTACTTTTTTATTAAGCAATATAGAACAGTCTCTGTATTACTTTGTTACTAAGCAATATAGAACAGTCTCTGAATTACTTTGTTATTAAGCAATATAGAACAGTCTCTGTATTACTTTGTTATTAAGCAATATAGAACAGTCTCTGAATTACCTTGTTATTAAGCAATAAAGAACAGTCTCTGAATTACTTTGTTATTAAGCAATATAGAACAGTCTCTGAATTACTTTGTTATTAAGCAATGGAGAACAGTCTCTGAATTATCTTGTTATTAAGCAATAAAGAACAGTCTCTGAATTACTTTGTTATTAAGCAATAAAGAACAGTCTCTGAATTACCTTGTTATTAAGCAATAAAGAACAGTCTCTGAATTACTTTGTTATTAAGCAATAAAGAACAGTCTCTGAATTACTTTGTTATTAAGCAATGGAGAACAGTCTCTGAATTATCTTGTTATTAAGCAATAAAGAACAGTCTCTGAATTACCTTGTTATTAAGCAATAAAGAACAGTCTCTGAATTACTTTGTTATTAAGCAATAAAGAACAGTGTCTGATTTACCTTGTTATTAAGCAATAAAGAACAGTCTCTGAATTACTTTGTTATTAAGCAATGGAGAACAGTCTCTGAATTATCTTGTTATTAAGCAATGGAGAACAGTCTCTGTATTACTTTGTTATTAAGCAATATAGAACAGTCTCTGCAATACTTTGTTATTAAGCAATAAAGAACAGTCTCTGAATTACTTTGTTATTAAGCAATGGAGAACAGTCTCTGAATTATCTTGTTATTAAGCAATAAAGAACAGTCTCTGAATTACTTTGTTACTAAGCAATAAAGAACAGTCTCTGTATTACTTTGTTATTAAGAAATATAGAATAGTCTCTGATTTACCTTGTTATTAAGCAATAAAGAACAGTCTCTGAATTACTTTGTTATTAAGCAATGGAGAACAGTCTCTGTATTACTTTGTTATTAAGCAATATAGAACAGTCTCTGCAATACTTTGTTATTAAGCAATAAAGAACAGTCTCTGAATTACTTTGTTATTAAGCAATGGAGAACAGTCTCTGAATTATCTTGTTATTAAGCAATAAAGAACAGTCTCTGAATTACCTTGTTATTAAGCAATAAAGAACAGTCTCTGAATTACTTTGTTATTAAGCAATAAAGAACAGTCTCTGATTTACCTTGTTATTAAGCAATAAAGAACAGTCTCTGAATTACTTTGTTATTAAGCAATGGAGAACAGTCTCTGTATTACTTTGTTATTAAGCAATATAGAACAGTCTCTGTATTACTTTGTTATTAAGCAATATAGAACTGTCTCTGAATTACTTTGTTATTAAGCAATGGAGAACAGTCTCTGAATTACTTTGTTATTAAGCAATGGAGAACAGTCTCTGAATTATCTTGTTATTAAGCAATAAAGAACAGTCTCTGAATTACTTTGTTATTAAGCAATAAAGAACAGTCTCTGTATTACTTTGTTATTAAGAAATGGAGAACAGTCTCTGCAATACTTTGTTATAAGCAATAAAGAACAGTCTCTGAATTACCTTGTTATTAAGCAATAAAGAACAGTCTCTGAATTACCTTGTTATTAAGCAATAAAGAACAGTCTCTGAATTACTTTGTTATTAAGCAATGGAGAACAGTCTCTGAATTATCTTGTTATTAAGCAATGGAGAACAGTCTCTGTATTACTTTGTTATTAAGCAATATAGAACAGTCTCTGTATTACTTTGTTATTAAGCAATATAGAACAGTCTCTGAATTACTTTGTTATTAAGCAATGGAGAACAGTCTCTGTATTACTTTGTTATTAAGCAATATAGAACAGTCTCTGAATTACTTTGTTATAAGCAATAAAGAACAGTCTCTGAATTACCTTGTTATTAAGCAATAAAGAACAGTCTCTGAATTACCTTATTATTAAGCAATAAAGAACAGTCTCTGAATTACCTTGTTATTAAGCAATAAAGAACAGTCTCTGCAATACTTTGTTATAAGCAATAAAGAACAGTCTCTGAATTACCTTGTTACTAAGCAATAAAGAACAGTCTCTGAATTACTTTGTTATTAAGCAATAAAGAACAGTCTCTGTATTACTTTGTTATTAAGCAATAAAGAACAGTCTCTGAATTACCTCGTTATTAAGCAATAAAGAACAGTCTCTGAATTACTTTGTTATTAAGCAATAAAGAACAGTCTCTGTATTACTTTGTTATTAAGAAATATAGAACAGTCTCTGCAATACTTTGTTATTAAGCGATAAAGAACAGTCTCTGAATTACCTTGTTATTAAGCAATGGAGAACAGTCTCTGAATTATCTTATTATTAAGCAATGGAGAACAGTCTCTGTATTACTTTTTTATTAAGCAATATAGAACAGTCTCTGTATTACTTTGTTATTAAGCAATATAGAACAGTCTCTGAATTACTTTGTTATTAAGCAATATAGAACAGTCTCTGTATTACTTTGTTATTAAGCAATAAAGAACAGTCTCTGAATTACCTTGTTATTAAGCAATAAAGAACAGTCTCTGAATTACTTTGTTATTAAGCAATAAAGAACAGTCTCTGTATTACTTTGTTATTAAGAAATATAGAACAGTCTCTGCAATACTTTGTTATAAGCAATAAAGAACAGTCTCTGAATTACCTCGTTATTAAGCAATAAAGAACAGTCTCTGAATTACCTTGTTATTAAGCAATAAAGAACAGTCTCTGAATTACTTTGTTATCAAGCAATAAAGAACAGTCTCTGAATTACTTTGTTATCAAGCAATAAAGAACAGTCTCTGAATTACTTTGTTATTAAGCAATGGAGAACAGTCTCTGAATTATCTTGTTATTAAGCAATGGAGAACAGTCTCTGTATTACTTTTTTATTAAGCAATATAGAACAGTCTCTGTATTACTTTGTTATTAAGCAATATAGAACAGTCTCTGAATTACTTTGTTATTAAGCAATATAGAACAGTCTCTGTATTACTTTGTTATTAAGCAATATAGAACAGTCTCTGAATTACCTTGTTATTAAGCAATAAAGAACAGTCTCTGAATTACTTTGTTATTAAGCAATATAGAACAGTCTCTGAATTACTTTGTTATTAAGCAATGGAGAACAGTCTCTGAATTATCTTGTTATTAAGCAATAAAGAACAGTCTCTGAATTACTTTGTTATTAAGCAATAAAGAACAGTCTCTGAATTACCTTGTTATTAAGCAATAAAGAACAGTCTCTGAATTACTTTGTTATTAAGCAATAAAGAACAGTCTCTGAATTACTTTGTTATTAAGCAATGGAGAACAGTCTCTGAATTATCTTGTTATTAAGCAATAAAGAACAGTCTCTGAATTACCTTGTTATTAAGCAATAAAGAACAGTCTCTGAATTACTTTGTTATTAAGCAATAAAGAACAGTGTCTGATTTACCTTGTTATTAAGCAATAAAGAACAGTCTCTGAATTACTTTGTTATTAAGCAATGGAGAACAGTCTCTGAATTATCTTGTTATTAAGCAATGGAGAACAGTCTCTGTATTACTTTGTTATTAAGCAATATAGAACAGTCTCTGCAATACTTTGTTATTAAGCAATAAAGAACAGTCTCTGAATTACTTTGTTATTAAGCAATGGAGAACAGTCTCTGAATTATCTTGTTATTAAGCAATAAAGAACAGTCTCTGAATTACTTTGTTACTAAGCAATAAAGAACAGTCTCTGTATTACTTTGTTATTAAGAAATATAGAATAGTCTCTGCAATACTTTGTTATTAAGCAATAAAGAACAGTCTCTGTATTACTTTGTTATTAAGAAATATAGAACAGTTTCTGCAATACTTTGTTATAAGCAATAAAGAACAGTCTCTGAATTACCTTGTTATTAAGCAATAAAGAACAGTCTCTGAATTACTTTGTTATTAAGCAATAAAGAACAGTCTCTGTATTACTTTGTTATTAAGCAATAAAGAACAGTCTCTGAATTACCTTGTTATTAAGCAATAAAGAACAGTCTCTGAATTACTTTGTTATTAAGCAATAAAGAACAGACTCTGTATTACTTTGTTATTAAGAAATATAGAACAGTCTCTGCAATACTTTGTTATTAAGCAATAAAGAACAGTCTCTGTATTACTTTGTTATTAAAAAATATAGAACAGTCTCTGCAATACTTGTTTATAAGCAATAAAGAACAGTCTCTGAATAACTTTGTTATTAAGCAATAAAGAACAGTCTCTGATTTACCTTGTTATTAAGCAATAAAGAACAGTCTCTGAATTACTTTGTTATTAAGCAATGGAGAACAGTCTCTGAATTATCTTGTTATTAAGCAATGGAGAACAGTCTCTGTATTACTTTGTTATTAAGCAATATAGAACAGTCTCTGTATTACTTTGTTATTAAGCAATATAGAACAGTCTCTGAATTACTTTGTTATTAAGCAATGGAGAACAGTCTCTGTATTACTTTGTTATTAAGCAATATAGAACAGTCTCTGAATTACTTTGTTATAAGCAATAAAGAACAGTCTCTGAATTACCTTGTTATTAAGCAATAAAGAACAGTCTCTGAATTACCTTATTATTAAGCAATAAAGAACAGTCTCTGAATTACCTTGTTATTAAGCAATAAAGAACAGTCTCTGCAATACTTTGTTATAAGCAATAAAGAACAGTCTCTGAATTACCTTGTTACTAAGCAATAAAGAACAGTCTCTGAATTACTTTGTTATTAAGCAATAAAGAACAGTCTCTGTATTACTTTGTTATTAAGCAATAAAGAACAGTCTCTGAATTACCTCGTTATTAAGCAATAAAGAACAGTCTCTGAATTACTTTGTTATTAAGCAATAAAGAACAGTCTCTGTATTACTTTGTTATTAAGAAATATAGAACAGTCTCTGCAATACTTTGTTATTAAGCAATAAAGAACAGTCTCTGAATTACCTTGTTATTAAGCAATGGAGAACAGTCTCTGAATTATCTTATTATTAAGCAATGGAGAACAGTCTCTGTATTACTTTTTTATTAAGCAATATAGAACAGTCTCTGTATTACTTTGTTATTAAGCAATATAGAACAGTCTCTGAATTACTTTGTTATTAAGCAATATAGAACAGTCTCTGTATTACTTTGTTATTAAGCAATAAAGAACAGTCTCTGAATTACCTTGTTATTAAGCAATAAAGAACAGTCTCTGAATTACTTTGTTATTAAGCAATAAAGAACAGTCTCTGTATTACTTTGTTATTAAGAAATATAGAACAGTCTCTGCAATACTTTGTTATAAGCAATAAAGAACAGTCTCTGAATTACCTTGTTATTAAGCAATAAAGAACAGTCTCTGAAGTATCTTATTATTAAGCTATAAAGAACAGTCTCTGAATAACTTTGTTATTAAGCAATAAAGAACAGTCTCTGAATTACCTTGTTATTAAGCAATAAAGAACAGTCTCTGAATTACTTTGTTATCCAGGAATAAAGAACAGTCTCTGAATTACTTTGTTATTAAGCAATGGAGAACAGTCTCTGAATTATCTTGTTATTAAGCAATAAAGAACAGTCTCTGAATTACTTTGTTATTAAGCAATAAAGAACAGTCTCCGAATTACTTTGTTATTAAGAAATATAGAACAGTCTCCACAATACTTTGTTATAAGCAATAAAGAACAGTCTCTGAATTACCTTGTTATTAAGCAATAAAGAACAGTCTCTAAATTACTTTGTTATTAAGCAATAAAGAACAGTCTCTAAATTACTTTGTTATTAAGCAATAAAGAACAGTCTCTGAATTACCTTGTTATTAAGCAATAAAGAACAGTCTCTGAATTACTTTGTTATTAAGCAATAAAGAACAGTCTCTGAATTACTTTGTTATTAAGCAATGGAGAACAGTCTCTGAATTATCTTGTTATTAAGCAATGGAGAACAGTCTCTGTATCACTTTGTTATTAAGCAATATAGAACAGTCTCTGTATTACTTTGTTATTAAGCAATATAGAACAGTCTCTGAATTACTTTGTTATTAAGCAATGGAGAACAGTCTATGTATTACTTTGTTATTAAGCAATATAGAACAGTCTCTGAATTACTTTGTTATAAGCAATAAAGAACAGTCTCTGAATTACCTTGTTATTAAGCAATAAAGAACAGTCTCTGAATTACCTTATTATTAAGCAATAAAGAACAGTCTCTGAATTACTTTGTTATTAAGCAATGGAGAACAGTCTCTGAATTATCTTGTTATTAAGCAATAAAGAACAGTCTCTGAATTACTTTGTTATTAAGCAATAAAGAACAGTCTCTGTATTACTTTGTTATTAAGAAATATAGAGCAGTCTCTGCAATACTTTGTTATAAGCAATAAAGAACAGTCTCTGAATTACCTTGTTATTAAGCAATAAAGAACAGTCTCTGAATTACTTTGTTATTAAGCAATAAAGAACAGTCTCTGTATTACTTTGTTATTAAGCAATAAAGAACAGTCTCTGAATTACCTTGTTATTAAGCAATAAAGAACAGTCTCTGAATTACTTTGTTATTAAGCAATAAAGAACAGTCTCTGTATTACTTTGTTATTAAGAAATATAGAACAGTCTCTGCAATACTTTGTTATAAGCAATAAAGGACAGTCTCTGAATTACCTTGTTATTAAGCAATAAAGAACAGTCTCTGAAGTATCTTATTATTAAGCTATAAAGAACAGTCTCTGAATTACTTTGTTATTAAGCAATAAAGAACAGTCTCTAAATTACCTTGTTATTAAGCAATAAAGAACAGTCTCTGAATTACTTTGTTATCAAGCAATAAAGAACAGTCTCTGAATTACTTTGTTATTAAGCAATGGAGAACAGTCTCTGAATTATCTTGTTATTAAGCAATAAAGAACAGTCTCTGAATTACTTTGTTATTAAGCAATAAAGAACAGTCTCTGAATTACTTTGTTATTAAGCAATAAAGAACAGTCTCTGTATTACTTTGTTATTAAGCAATAAAGAACAGTCTCTGAATTACTTTGTTACTAAGCAATAAAGAACAGTCTCTGTATTACTTTGTTATTAAGCAATAAAGAACAGTCTCTGAATTACCTTGTTATTAAGCAATAAAGAACAGTCTCTGAATTACCTTGTTATTAAGCAATAAAGAACAGTCTCTGAATTACTTTGTTATTAAGCAATAAAGAAAAGTCTCTGTATTACTTTGTTATTAAGAAATATAGAACAGTCTCTGCAATACTTTGTTATAAGCAATAAAGAACAGTCTCTGAATTACCTTGTTATTAAGCAATAAAGAACAGTCTCTGAAGTATCTTGTTATTAAGCAATAAAGAACAGTCTCTGAATTACTTTGTTACTAAGCAATAAAGAACAGTCTCTGAATTACCTTGTTATTAAGCAATAAAGAACAGTCTCTGAATTACTTTGTTATCAAGCAATAAAGAACAGTCTCTGAATTACTTTGTTATCAAGCAATAAAGAACAGTCTCTGAATTACTTTGTTATTAAGCAATGGAGAACAGTCTCTGAATTATCTTGTTATTAAGCAATGGAGAACAGTCTCTGTATTACTTTTTTATTAAGCAATATAGAACAGTCTCTGTATTACTTTGTTATTAAGCAATATAGAACAGTCTCTGAATTACTTTGTTATTAAGCAATATAGAACAGTCTCTGTATTACTTTGCTATTAAGCAATATAGAACAGTCTCTGAATTACCTTGTTATTAAGCAATAAAGAACAGTCTCTGAATTACTTTGTTATTAAGCAATATAGAACTGTAGCGGGCTCAGTGGTTTAATACCTGGTGCTAATGGAGATGTTGAAATATTTTTTAATTGGGCGCCAGTTATTAAATTAATTTAATTAGATTAATCAATTAATTAATTAATTGATTAATCAAATTAATTAATAACACAAGACATCTCAGGGTGTGGTTTCTACAGGTAACAGAAATTTTCATAACCAAGTTATCCAGAAAAACACACTGAAATGACAGGTTTTGTAAAATAAAAGTATTTATTAAATCACACAGATATGAGTAAATAATTCATTAAAAAGTCATAAATGTAGCCATTAGCTATCAAATCATAGTGTAGAATGATAAATGAGAAATAAAAGAACAAACACGTTATAATGCTGATATGAAAGGAATAAAGATTAATATAACTATTAAGTGAGTATTTCTAAATAAGGGTCTAAGGCATTTTAAGTCTACGAAACCAATTCTTATTTCCAACCAAGCCACTCAAAATGAGTCATCTATACTAAAGACGCTCTATTAAAGACCTGACCCAGACCATGACCAACAGAACACCATCTGCCGAAAGATTAAACCCAGCTCTGCCTTACTCTGAGTTGTTGAAGTGGGCCTTGGTGACGTCCGCCTGGGTTGGTCGTCTGATGCTTCACCCCGAAAAAGGATCACGTGAGCCTGCCTGCAGGGTGGGTTGACTTCCTGTGTCAGCACGGAGCCCCATGAGAACCCACAGGGAAATCCCTTCGCTCTCAGCTGGCTTGCTGGTGGCCTCCGGACCGCAGGTTTCTGGGTTGGATCTGGCGGATCTCTTTTTCAGCTGTACTTTAGCTAAACTTAGATGGAATAATGCTTGGCTTCGTAGATTGTAAAATAACCTTAGATATTTTAACTAGGATAGCTAAGATTAATATACTTGAAGATTAAATGCGCTAGTCTAAGAAAACTAACTTAAGATGACTAAACTAACAGTCTATCCTTTCTCCATCTCTGGGCTCCCTAACCTCTCTCCTCTAACTGTTTTCCTCAACTCATCTTCTCCAACTCCTTCTCTAACTGCTCTGACCTGAACTCCCAAAACTCAACTGGCAACTCTACTGGACTCCGGAAAAAACTGGAAACTCTGAACTGTGTCTGCCCAGTTTACTATTAGACTCTGTGGCCTGTTTGGCCCTTGAGCTCCGATTGGCTCTGTGGCCCAAGTGTCTGTGTTTTGATTGGTCTAGGAGCAATTTCAAACTTTGGTGGGGATTCACAAAGGGCCATAAAACCCCCCCTCGCTCACATGGTCAGCATGCTTCAGAATTTTTCTAATAGATCAAACCAAAAGAAAACTCAATTAAACAGTGGATCAAAATACATTTTTCAGCATATCAGTTTGTGATGATAAATTCAGGAAACACAATCTTACAATTGAATCACAATAAATGTAATATATATATATTGCCCACAAACAGTTTTGTAATACTCAAGATAATCTTAGAAATACAATGATGGATGGTACTCTGTCAGAAAGAGATCAAGAGTCATGATATTATTTAAACCCAATTAAATCACTTAAAAGAAAATACATGATTAAACCACTGATAACCAAATAAAGCTATATTATCAAATGCTAATTAAACCTTGTTGATTCAGACTTGAATGTGTAGGAGAATTCAATCAGGACACATCCAAACACATATACCATATACCAGACACATATACCATTATTTAGTAAACATTCTATAAAACACCTTTTTTATATAGTCAATATATATGTATTTTAAGCAAAATCTTCTTAGTGAGAAATTCCTCCCCTCTGCTGTGTTTAGATAAGCGGCTGTCGTCGGAATTTACGACCGTGGGGGAAGTTGGTGAAGTTGGTGTTGGGAATGTAATTTCCAAGCTAAGAGCATTCATTTTAACTTCATGAATCTTATTTCTAAGTGGTTGCAGAAAGCACAAACCCCTAAATTGGTATAATATATTTGGTGAATTTACAATTTCCAAGGCATTCATTAAGTTTTGAACCCTCTCTCAAGTCCCGTAGTCCCGTCCTTGTCCTGGTGATTGTGCTGTTGGCAAAACCACAATTGTGCACAGTTCCAGATGTTTAAACATTAACGGTCCTAAATCCAGATTTACGACTGACAGCGTCTGAAGGAATGTCAAAAAAGAATTTAAAAATGTTTACCCTTACTTGCATTTAGGGTTCTCGAGCGAGGCTGAGTGAAGAAATAGTCAGGAAATGTCATTTTGAAATTTAAGGCTGTTTGAAAAAGATAACTCCAAGGCTTTTAGAGTGTTCTGGGGGTTGAAGTTCCTTATAGACCATAAAGTGGGGGTAGTATGTGTGTGTGTGTATGTGTGTGTGTGTGTGTGTGTCCAAGCAATGCAGGAATCCTCTGTTTAATCCACTACATTCCCCCCCCATCGATCGATGGGCCACTGGACGTTGGGTCATCGGTCGATGTCAACGTGGATTTCTGTAGACAGAGCATGTTAGGGTACATCTTTCATGCAATTGGTGTCCTGTTGGTCATGCTTTCTTAAGACAATCTACTACAAGGTCGCTGACAGAGTTTTTGGTCTAATGGATATACAATTTCTCTGATGATCAGTTTTTTTTTTTGTTGTAGCTATTGGCTTTTGGTTCTGAATAGAATAGTTAATTTAATGTGATAGTGTGGCAACAAGCATATGAAAGGGTCACAAATAGTTTGCTAGCTATTTGTTCCTTTATAACTTTATCAAGACAACCTACCCATAAGGTATGCTTCAATAATTAGCCACTACTTAGTCAACAATTGAGAACAATATAGCGGAGCAAACGTAGTCAGAAGGGAAACAAAATATGTTTTGGGCACCTGAAGAGAAGAGAAAAAAAAAAATTGGCACCCCCCCTTCTCCATGTATTTATTATACTGCTATGCTAATGGTTTGAAATGGTGATTCAAACACTAGGTTTAACAAAATATCCAATTTGTTGTGAGTTATGCTACTTGGATAGGTGAGTTCCAGACAGTGAATGTGTGGTACGTTCTCAATTTAACAATTGCGTCAGGTCAGAATATGGTGGACAATGAACACTCAGTGTGTCTAGGTATTTAGCCCCGTATTATGATTTAACCTAGGGCATTATTGGTCCCGACTTGTCCCATGGGGCTTTTGCATAGTTTAATTGGGTTACAGTGAACTTGTTTGAGAATCGGTTTAATAAAACACTGACGATGCGGGATTTGGTTCCAGATGCGAGGCAGTTTGTCTGCCCCTGCATGAGGACCAAACCAATGAGACCTGAGCTCGCGAATTGTTTTGCCAGTGCTGTGCTGGGACCTCACCAGTAGCTTGTCAGCAGTGTAGCACAATGGTTGGTATCCAAGCGTGCTTTTTCCCAGTTTTGGGTGTTTCCGCAGTTCTCCGCTAGAACGGTGAGATATACCAACACCTGAGAAAGTGTGGTTCAGCGAAAAAGTTGTGGCCTGAGCCATTTCAATAGGGTCTGGGGGACGTCCCCCCCATCTGGCAAATGCACCTGCCACAGTGATGAGATGTTTGTTCCTTCGGACAAATTTCATGAGTCTTTCGACCCAATCCATTTGTGGAATTGGCCATATACCACACAGATCTTCTGAAGATTGGGGCTGAAAACACACTAGCCTTTTTCCAACAAGTGGCAGATATGTCAATTGTGGGAATGCTCGGTGTGTTTTCCCCATCATTTTGTGGTCCACCCATGGGTGATCGAGGGCCTGGGCTAGGCTCTCCCCCCCATGGCGCTGAGGCACCACGAATGAAGATGAAGCGTGTGTATCTGGGGCATAAACAAACAGGCCCTTGAGCATCCTGAAAGACGCACAGTAAGTGGCAAGTGGATCAAGGTGAAATGCCAGTGTTCTGAAAGAAGTGTTGTCACCTGCACCAATTGTCATGTTAACTTTCCATTTGATTTGAGCATTCCGAAAAGCACATCCATCTGTGTAGATGGTGGGAATGTTTTTACATTCATAAGAATCCAAGGGACTGTGTTTGTCTGGAACCACTGGTGCAGGAACAAGAAGAGAACAATCCTTTTGGTGCACGAACAGAGGATCACAGTTAGTCCGTGGCAAGGAACCTGCAGGTGGTCTGTGAACAGCTGACTTGTCAGCCCATGGAACAAAGATTTCACCGTTGACCGTTGTGTTAAAAGTGAATGACTTTCCAGCTTTTGGGTTGTACTCATCTACAGCCGTAGAGGGAGTCAATGCCCATGAACAGGTGTTTTGTTTTAGAATCATGGTAGGGGATTCTGAGGATGGTGGTTTCAGAACCCTGACAGTGAGCTTCTCATTGATTCCAGTGGAATTTGAAGGTTCAATGAGCTTGTGTGGCTCAATGTTGCTAGCAACATGATAGCATTGAACTCTATCCTGTGCCTTAGGACAGGGCAGGGGTTCGCAAACCTGTGCCCAGATTCTACGATGCTGAAAGTCAATCAATGGTTTGAACCGGTCAAGGAGGTCTTTGCCAAAGAGCAATGGGACGTTCTCCAATGGAGAAATGTGAATTGGATGGGTGAGGCTCATTGGACCGATGGCAACGTGCACCAGGGCTGCAGAATGCAGAGTGATACCAATGTGCGAATATGGTTGAAGGTGAAGAGCACACTTTTTCAGAGGTATCTCTTTGTTGTTTCGGCGGGCTGTCGCCCTCACCTGGTCAAAAAGTGAATTTGACATCAAAGAAATGTCTGACCCCGTGTCCAAAAGAGCTTCATACCCGAACACATCTTCCAGCCAGGTGGCTAGGTAGAATTTTGGTGTTGAACCTTTCTTGGTTAAGAAACCCAAGAATTGTTTAGGTGGTGGATCCTCCAGGCTGAGGGAAGGAGCTTCCTCAGTGTGGTTGTCTTCAGCGTCTGGCTGTACAACCAAGGCTGCATTGGAGTGGATGGATTTCGCACCCCCCCAAGCAGGTTGATCTGGAGCATGGACAATTGGCGAGAATTCAGATTCAGCATTGTCCTGCTTGCGTATTTCGTTACGAAATTGTCTGAGCAGACTGCCGTCTTTAGTGCTCAGGTTAGTTGGATATGTCTCATCCTTGTGCCCTTTAGGTGGACACCAACGTTTGTGGTGCTTTGGGCTCTTTCTCCTGAGCGGAGATTGAAGTTTGCTGGAGCTCTGTGCTCGAGCATGGTGCTGTGAGTGTTTGCCATTCCAACTGCGTTTTATCCTACCTTTCCTTCGATAGGAGGGCTTTTGGTCACTTTGCTTGGCCCAATGTAGGGACGAGCGACGCCAAGAGTGGAACACTCTCTGGTTTTTGTGGTTTAACTGGGTCTTAGGTGGCACTGGAGCCTTGTGTGCCCCTTTTTGCTTGACGTGGGAGGACTGCTCATTAATTATCAGGACGTCATTTGACTCTGATTTTTTATTAATGTTTTGTTGGAACTTAGCAAATCCTCTGAGAGCCAAATCACGCAGCTGCCGGCTTGTTAGCGTACGGGGGCAGGCTGCGACTCCAAAAGAGTGACTGGTGGAGGGATGGAGGTTTCTCACGAACAATGTTTTGAAAACTTCCTCTTCCTCCATTCCAGGCTCATTTCTATAGCCGAAATAAGCGTGCCTGAGGCGGTGATAGTACTGTAGGGGTGTTTCCTGGCGACTCTGCTTTATTGCAAGAGCTGCAGCAAGGCCGGTTTGAGCAAGGTGGTTGGAGAACTCATTCTCCAAAGCCTTGCAAAGAGCAGGATAGTCTCTCTTAACCTGGGGTGGTTGGCGCTCAATGAAACGTCCAACTTCCCGACTAGAGGACACCTTAATGAGGTAGATTTTATCATCTACCGTGGCCTTGGGGAAACGGCGTAAGAAGAAGTCAATGTCGCAAAGATACTGGTGGACATCATTAGAACCGTCCGGTTCTGGTTCAAAGCGTGGGATGTTACGCGCAATTTTGTCCAAATCTCTATCAGAGGGTGCTTGAGGTAGCACAGAGGTCCCATATGGCTGGGAACGCTGAGTGAACCTTGGTTCTACTGGCGCTTCAGCACCTTTAAGGGAGACTAGAGGGAATGTATTTGTGGAGGGTTGTTGCTTAAGATCCGGAACCCCAGGGGTTCCTGATTTACCAGCTGGATTGATGGGGGAGTCTCCCTCCATCATCAGCTCAAATGTTAACTCTGTTTGGTCTCGAGTTAATTTGACTGCATTGTTAGCATGTGCTAATTCAGTTTGTAGCTCAACCTGTCTTGCAATAGCATGTTTTAGTTTTTCCTGTGACTGAGCTGCAAGTTGGGTAGCTATGTTGGCTTCCTTTTGAAGCAGCTGCACTTCGGTTTTGAGGTCTCTTTGGTTCATTTCAGACTGTACAGTTTTGTTCTCTAGGTCTGCAACTCTATCGTTTAAAGTCACAATCTCTGCTTGGAGATTTTGAATGGTTTTGGAGGAAGCAGCAAGTTGATCCTGTGACAACAGCAGTTGTTTCCACAGTATTAGGGAAATCGGATCCACTTGTTGCTTGCCCTCAAGGATTTTAGATACACACTCATTGAGGCTTTTGGCAATTAGTGCATGGAGACCCCCACTGTCCATTTGTTGGACTGGGATGGTAAGTCCTGGGGGTAGACCAGCTGTAAGCTCTAAAAGAGCTTTTTCGGTGGCACACATTTTGATTTACGTAAAGCACGTGGAATCAAACAATTTTGATGACAAACAAGTTTATTTTATGTTCGAGTCAATTAGCATTGTGCCTTTCCTAAGAAGAAAATCTGTTAAAAGTGGGCGACCTAAGGTTACAATTAGTAGATTAATTTTAAAAGAATAGTTAGATTTGTTGTCAGTGATGCTAGTGAACAGTTTAATAACTGTAGGGCACTATACACAATGTCTAAATCTAAATATGGGTATAGTTATTAACTATGTACAGGATGGGAGAATTTAACTATGTATTAAGCACAGGTGTGCTGGGTATATGGTTGAGTAACTGATAACTGGATAGGTTTTTTTTTTTTTTTTTTTTTTTTTTTTTTTTTTTAATGGTTAATTATTTAATTAATTTCAATCAGTTATTAATAATTGATCTTAATCGATCAATAATTAAGCTTAATTTATTTGAAGATGGTTGAATTAAATTGAAAATAATTAATTAACAAAAATTTAATTAACTTTACTTAATCAAATTGATTAAAATTACCAGTTAATTATTTTATGTTGTGATTAGTTACTCAATGGAGATAGCTATTTAGCTTGGTTCAATGTAACATAAAGAGTAATGTTTGAGAGAGCAGACCTGAAACTTAAATTTAACTATTTAATATTAACCGATTAAATGAATGCAGTTATTTGTTTACTTATTTACAAACCATTTAACCCCACCACAATGCAAATTCCCTTTATTAACTTAACAAAAAGTTTGTTTGAAATTGGCACCCTCTGGCGACAGAAACTCTAAATGCACTCTACAGGATGATGGCAATTACACAAGTACAACACCAGGTGGCGACACAGCTATATGGCTAAGTGGCTCCCTCTGGTGGTCAAACAAATGAAATGCACCTTTCTGCACTGTATGCAGTTAACCAAATCAAACACCAGATGGCGATGTGGCAGTGTACCCCCCCTAGTGGTGAGGGGTAGTAAAACACCCTTTGAGTTTGAGTGTAAATAGTCAGGCTGTCCACCAGATGGTGGCAGAGGCCGACTGGTGGGAGTGGTCACGCCCACTGATGATGCCACGTTAAGGACCGCCCCTTGGGTCTGGGACCTGGTCAGCAGATTTGACTGACTCAGTCGACTGTGAATAGCAGAGGAGAAGGACACGGCTATCCGAAAGTTTAACACAGCAGCAACACACTTCACAAGATGAGCAAAGAGGATTTACATCCTGGCGTGGTTAGTTTAATCACGCACACAATAAACTTCCTGCCACTCAGGGTGGTGTTACGTAAAAGTTAGCTACTCTTTTACGCACGTGGAAGTGTCCAGTACTGCAGGATTTTACAGATTTCGCGCAAAAACCGGCAGTTTTAACTGGAGCGCGGAGTCGATGAGCCGGAGATCCGCGACTCAGGGCTGCGCGAAGGCCTTATCAGATCAACACTGGCAAAATATGTCTATTTTACCGGAAACAGTTCGAACTTTATGTAAGTACACACGTATATACACGTATATACACCCGGGTTTAAGGTTACCCACACACGGCGGTGTGTCAACCAAGCTTATTTTACAAATAAGCGTAATGTTTTCAAGAGCGCTCGCATACCACACACATAACTGTACACGTTATTTAGACACATAGGGGAGCGTGCGCGTGACACGCACACACCCAGGGGACTGGCCAGTCCTGAATTGTAAACAAAAACACGTGTAGAACATGTGCGTGTGTTTCTAACACGCTGGGTTTATGCAGTTAACTCCAACTAGGCCAGCTAGCCAGCAGCTAACGCATTTAATAATAACAACAAAATACACTTTATTCTGCAACTTACAGCGCTATTTTCTGGAACTGGTTATGAAATGTGTATATATTCTGGTCTCGCGGCGGAGAACCAATAAGAATATAATCCTGCCCCACGTTGGCGAGCCAATTATGTAGCGGGCTCAGTGGTTTAATACCTGGTGCTAATGGAGATGTTGAAATATTTTTTAATTGGGCGCCAGTTATTAAATTAATTTAATTAGATTAATCAATTAATTAATTAATTGATTAATCAAATTAATTAATAACACAAGACATCTCAGGGTGTGGTTTCTACAGGTAACAGAAATTTTCATAACCAAGTTATCCAGAAAAACACACTGAAATGACAGGTTTTGTAAAATAAAAGTATTTATTAAATCACACAGATATGAGTAAATAATTCATTAAAAAGTCATAAATGTAGCCATTAGCTATCAAATCATAGTGTAGAATGATAAATGAGAAATAAAAGAACAAACACGTTATAATGCTGATATGAAAGGAATAAAGATTAATATAACTATTAAGTGAGTATTTCTAAATAAGGGTCTAAGGCATTTTAAGTCTACGAAACCAATTCTTATTTCCAACCAAGCCACTCAAAATGAGTCATCTATACTAAAGACGCTCTATTAAAGACCTGACCCAGACCATGACCAACAGAACACCATCTGCCGAAAGATTAAACCCAGCTCTGCCTTACTCTGAGTTGTTGAAGTGGGCCTTGGTGACGTCCGCCTGGGTTGGTCGTCTGATGCTTCACCCCGAAAAAGGATCACGTGAGCCTGCCTGCAGGGTGGGTTGACTTCCTGTGTCAGCACGGAGCCCCATGAGAACCCACAGGGAAATCCCTTCGCTCTCAGCTGGCTTGCTGGTGGCCTCCGGACCGCAGGTTTCTGGGTTGGATCTGGCGGATCTCTTTTTCAGCTGTACTTTAGCTAAACTTAGATGGAATAATGCTTGGCTTCGTAGATTGTAAAATAACCTTAGATATTTTAACTAGGATAGCTAAGATTAATATACTTGAAGATTAAATGCGCTAGTCTAAGAAAACTAACTTAAGATGACTAAACTAACAGTCTATCCTTTCTCCATCTCTGGGCTCCCTAACCTCTCTCCTCTAACTGTTTTCCTCAACTCATCTTCTCCAACTCCTTCTCTAACTGCTCTGACCTGAACTCCCAAAACTCAACTGGCAACTCTACTGGACTCCGGAAAAAACTGGAAACTCTGAACTGTGTCTGCCCAGTTTACTATTAGACTCTGTGGCCTGTTTGGCCCTTGAGCTCCGATTGGCTCTGTGGCCCAAGTGTCTGTGTTTTGATTGGTCTAGGAGCAATTTCAAACTTTGGTGGGGATTCACAAAGGGCCATAAAACCCCCCCTCGCTCACATGGTCAGCATGCTTCAGAATTTTTCTAATAGATCAAACCAAAAGAAAACTCAATTAAACAGTGGATCAAAATACATTTTTCAGCATATCAGTTTGTGATGATAAATTCAGGAAACACAATCTTACAATTGAATCACAATAAATGTAATATATATATATTGCCCACAAACAGTTTTGTAATACTCAAGATAATCTTAGAAATACAATGATGGATGGTACTCTGTCAGAAAGAGATCAAGAGTCATGATATTATTTAAACCCAATTAAATCACTTAAAAGAAAATACATGATTAAACCACTGATAACCAAATAAAGCTATATTATCAAATGCTAATTAAACCTTGTTGATTCAGACTTGAATGTGTAGGAGAATTCAATCAGGACACATCCAAACACATATACCATATACCAGACACATATACCATTATTTAGTAAACATTCTATAAAACACCTTTTTTATATAGTCAATATATATGTATTTTAAGCAAAATCTTCTTAGTGAGAAATTCCTCCCCTCTGCTGTGTTTAGATAAGCGGCTGTCGTCGGAATTTACGACCGTGGGGGAAGTTGGTGAAGTTGGTGTTGGGAATGTAATTTCCAAGCTAAGAGCATTCATTTTAACTTCATGAATCTTATTTCTAAGTGGTTGCAGAAAGCACAAACCCCTAAATTGGTATAATATATTTGGTGAATTTACAATTTCCAAGGCATTCATTAAGTTTTGAACCCTCTCTCAAGTCCCGTAGTCCCGTCCTTGTCCTGGTGATTGTGCTGTTGGCAAAACCACAATTGTGCACAGTTCCAGATGTTTAAACATTAACGGTCCTAAATCCAGATTTACGACTGACAGCGTCTGAAGGAATGTCAAAAAAGAATTTAAAAATGTTTACCCTTACTTGCATTTAGGGTTCTCGAGCGAGGCTGAGTGAAGAAATAGTCAGGAAATGTCATTTTGAAATTTAAGGCTGTTTGAAAAAGATAACTCCAAGGCTTTTAGAGTGTTCTGGGGGTTGAAGTTCCTTATAGACCATAAAGTGGGGGTAGTATGTGTGTGTGTGTATGTGTGTGTGTGTGTGTGTGTCCAAGCAATGCAGGAATCCTCTGTTTAATCCACTACAGAACAGTCTCTGAATTACTTTGTTATTAAGCAATGGAGAACAGTCTCTGAATTATCTTGTTATTAAGCAATAAAGAACAGTCTCTGAATTACTTTGTTATTAAGCAATAAAGAACAGTCTCTGAATTACCTTGTTATTAAGCAATAAAGAACAGTCTCTGAATTACTTTGTTATTAAGCAATAAAGAACAGTCTCTGAATTACTTTGTTATTAAGCAATGGAGAACAGTCTCTGAATTATCTTGTTATTAAGCAATAAAGAACAGTCTCTGAATTACCTTGTTATTAAGCAATAAAGAACAGTCTCTGAATTACTTTGTTATTAAGCAATAAAGAACAGTGTCTGATTTACCTTGTTATTAAGCAATAAAGAACAGTCTCTGAATTACTTTGTTATTAAGCAATGGAGAACAGTCTCTGAATTATCTTGTTATTAAGCAATGGAGAACAGTCTCTGTATTACTTTGTTATTAAGCAATATAGAACAGTCTCTGCAATACTTTGTTATTAAGCAATAAAGAACAGTCTCTGAATTACTTTGTTATTAAGCAATGGAGAACAGTCTCTGAATTATCTTGTTATTAAGCAATAAAGAACAGTCTCTGAATTACTTTGTTATTAAGCAATAAAGAACAGTCTCTGTATTACTTTGTTATTAAGAAATATAGAACAGTCTCTGCAATACTTTGTTATTAAGCAATAAAGAACAGTCTCTGTATTACTTTGTTATTAAGAAATATAGAACAGTTTCTGCAATACTTTGTTATAAGCAATAAAGAACAGTCTCTGAATTACCTTGTTATTAAGCAATAAAGAACAGTCTCTGAATTACTTTGTTATTAAGCAATAAAGAACAGTCTCTGTATTACTTTGTTATTAAGCAATAAAGAACAGTCTCTGAATTACCTTGTTATTAAGCAATAAAGAACAGTCTCTGAATTACTTTGTTACTAAGCAATAAAGAACAGTCTCTGTATTACTTTGTTATTAAGAAATATAGAACAGTCTCTGCAATACTTTGTTATTAAGCAATAAAGAACAGTCTCTGTATTACTTTGTTATTAAGAAATATAGAACAGTCTCTGCAATACTTTGTTATAAGCAATAAAGAACAGTCTCTGAATAACTTTGTTATTAAGCAATAAAGAACAGTCTCTGATTTACCTTGTTATTAAGCAATAAAGAACAGTCTCTGAATTACTTTGTTATTAAGCAATGGAGAACAGTCTCTGAATTATCTTGTTATTAAGCAATGGAGAACAGTCTCTGTATTACTTTGTTATTAAGCAATATAGAACAGTCTCTGTATTACTTTGTTATTAAGCAATATAGAACAGTCTCTGAATTACTTTGTTATTAAGCAATGGAGAACAGTCTCTGTATTACTTTGTTATTAAGCAATATAGAACAGTCTCTGAATTACTTTGTTATAAGCGATAAAGAACAGTCTCTGAATTACCTTGTTATTAAGCAATAAAGAACAGTCTCTGAATTACCTTATTATTAAGCAATAAAGAACAGTCTCTGAATTACTTTGTTATTAAGCAATAAAGAACAGTCTCTGTATTACTTTGTTATTAAGAAATATAGAACAGTCTCTGCAATACTTTGTTATAAGCAATAAAGAACAGTCTCTGAATTACCTTGTTATTAAGCAATAAAGAACAGTCTCTGAATTACTTTGTTATTAAGCAATAAAGAACAGTCTCTGAATTACTTTGTTATTAAGCAATAAAGAACAGTCTCTGTATTACTTTGTTATTAAGAAATATAGAACAGTCTCTGCAATACTTTGTTATAAGCAATAAAGAACAGTCTCTGAATTACCTTGTTATTAAGCAATAAAGAACAGTCTCTGAAGTATCTTGTTATTAAGCAATAAAGAACAGTCTCTGAATTACTTTGTTACTAAGCAATATAGAACAGTCTCTGAATTACCTTGTTATTAAGCAATAAAGAACAGTCTCTGAATTACTTTGTTATCAAGCAATAAAGAACAGTCTCTGAATTACTTTGTTATCAAGCAATAAAGAACAGTCTCTGAATTACTTTGTTATTAAGCAATGGAGAACAGTCTCTGAATTATCTTGTTATTAAGCAATGGAGAACAGTCTCTGTATTACTTTTTTATTAAGCAATATAGAACAGTCTCTGTATTACTTTGTTATTAAGCAATATAGAACAGTCTCTGAATTACTTTGTTATTAAGCAATATAGAACAGTCTCTGTATTACTTTGTTATTAAGCAATATAGAACAGTCTCTGAATTACCTTGTTATTAAGCAATAAAGAACAGTCTCTGAATTACTTTGTTATTAAGCAATATAGAACAGTCTCTGAATTACTTTGTTATTAAGCAATGGAGAACAGTCTCTGAATTATCTTGTTATTAAGCAATAAAGAACAGTCTCTGAATTACTTTGTTATTAAGCAATAAAGAACAGTCTCTGAATTACCTTGTTATTAAGCAATAAAGAACAGTCTCTGAATTACTTTGTTATTAAGCAATAAAGAACAGTCTCTGAATTACTTTGTTATTAAGCAATGGAGAACAGTCTCTGAATTATCTTGTTATTAAGCAATAAAGAACAGTCTCTGAATTACCTTGTTATTAAGCAATAAAGAACAGTCTCTGAATTACTTTGTTATTAAGCAATAAAGAACAGTGTCTGATTTACCTTGTTATTAAGCAATAAAGAACAGTCTCTGAATTACTTTGTTAATAAGCAATGGAGAACAGTCTCTGAATTATCTTGTTATTAAGCAATGGAGAACAGTCTCTGTATTACTTTGTTATTAAGCAATATAGAACAGTCTCTGCAATACTTTGTTATTAAGCAATAAAGAACAGTCTCTGAATTACTTTGTTATTAAGCAATGGAGAACAGTCTCTGAATTATCTTGTTATTAAGCAATAAAGAACAGTCTCTGAATTACTTTGTTATTAAGCAATAAAGAACAGTCTCTGTATTACTTTGTTATTAAGAAATATAGAACAGTCTCTGCAATACTTTGTTATAAGCAATAAAGAACAGTCTCTGAATTACTTTGTTATTAAGCAATAAAGAACAGTCTCTGTATTACTTTGTTATTAAGAAATATAGAACAGTCTCTGCAATACTTTGTTATTAAGCAATAAAGAACAGTCTCTGTATTACTTTGTTATTAAGAAATATAGAACAGTCTCTGCAATACTTTGTTATAAGCAATAAAGAACAGTCTCTGAATAACTTTGTTATTAAGCAATAAAGAACAGTCTCTGATTTACCTTGTTATTAACTAATAAAGAACAGTCTCTGAATTACTTTGTTATTAAGCAATGGAGAACAGTCTCTGAATTATCTTGTTATTAAGCAATGGAGAACAGTCTCTGTATTACTTTGTTATTAAGCAATATAGAACAGTCTCTGTATTACTTTGTTATTAAGCAATATAGAACAGTCTCTGAATTACTTTGTTATTAAGCAATGGAGAACAGTCTCTGTATTACTTTGTTATTAAGCAATATAGAACAGTCTCTGAATTACTTTGTTATAAGCGATAAAGAACAGTCTCTGAATTACCTTGTTATTAAGCAATAAAGAACAGTCTCTGAATTACCTTATTATTAAGCAATAAAGAACAGTCTCTGAACTACTTTGTTATTAAGCAATAAAGAACAGTCTCTGTATTACTTTGTTATTAAGAAATATAGAACAGTCTCTGCAATACTTTGTTATAAGCAATAAAGAACAGTCTCTGAATTACCTTGTTATTAAGCAATAAAGAACAGTCTCTGAATTACTTTGTTATTAAGCAATAAAGAACAGTCTCTGTATTACTTTGTTATTAAGCAATAAAGAACAGTCTCTGAATTACCTTGTTATTAAGCAATAAAGAACAGTCTCTGAATTACCTTGTTATTAAGCAATGGAGAACAGTCTCTGAATTATCTTATTATTAAGCAATGGAGAACAGTCTCTGTATTACTTTTTTATTAAGCAATATAGAACAGTCTCTGTATTACTTTGTTATTAAGCAATATAGAACAGTCTCTGAATTACTTTGTTATTAAGCAATATAGAACAGTCTCTGTATTACTTTGTTATTAAGCAATATAGAACAGTCTCTGAATTACCTTGTTATTAAGCAATAAAGAACAGTCTCTGAATTACTTTGTTATTAAGCAATAAAGAACAGTCTCTGATTTACCTTGTTATTAAGCAATAAAGAACAGTCTCTGAATTATCTTGTTATGAAGCAATGGAGAACAGTCTCTGTATTACTTTGTTATTAAGCAATATAGAACAGTCTCTGTATTACTTTGTTATTAAGCAATATAGAACAGTCTCTGAATTACTTTGTTATTAAGCAATGGAGAACAGTCTCTGTATTACTTTTTTATTAAGCAATATAGAACAGTCTCTGAATTACTTTGTTATAAGCAATAAAGAACAGTCTCTGAATTACCTTGTTATTAAGCAATAAAGAACAGTCTCTGAATTACCTTATTATTAAGCAATAAAGAACAGTCTCTGAATTACTTTGTTATTAAGCAATGGAGAACCGTCTCTGAATTATCTTGTTATTAAGCAATAAAGAACAGTCTCTGAATTACTTTGTTATTAAGCAATAAAGAACAGTCTCTGAATTACTTTGTTATTAAGCAATATAGAACAGTCTCTGTATTACTTTGTTACTAAGCAATATAGAACAGTCTCTGAATTACGTTGTTATTAAGCAATAAAGAACAGTCTCTGAATTACTTTGTTATTAAGCAATGGAGAACAGTCTCTGAATTATCTTGTTATTAAGCAATGGAGAACAGTCTCTGTATTACTTTGTTATTAAGCAATATAGAACAGTCTCTGTATTACTTTGTTATTAAGCAATATAGAACTGTCTCTGAATTACTTTGTTATTAAGCAATGGAGAACAGTCTTTGTATTACTTTGTTATTAAGCAATATAGAACAGTCTCTGTATTACTTTGTTATAAGCAATAAAGAACAGTCTCTGAATTACCTTGTTATTAAGCAATAAAGAACAGTCTCTGAATTACCTTATTATTAAGCAATAAAGAACAGTCTCTGAATTACTTTGTTATTAAGCAATAAAGAACAGTCTCTGTATTACTTTGTTGTTAAGAAATATAGAGCAGTCTCTGCAATACTTTGTTATTAAGCAATAAAGAACAGTCTCTGAATTACCTTGTTATTAAGCAATAAAGAACAGTCTCTGAAGTATCTTATTATTAAGCTATAAAGAACAGTCTCTGAATAACTTTGTTATTAAGCAATAAAGAACAGTCTCTGAATTACCTTGTTATTAAGCAATAAAGAACAGTCTCTGAATTACTTTGTTATCAAGCAATAAAGAACAGTCTCTGAATTACTTTGTTATTAAGCAATGGAGAACAGTCTCTGAATTATCTTGTTATTAAGCAATAAAGAACAGTCTCTGAATTACTTTGTTATTAAGCAATAAAGAACAGTCTCTGTATTACTTTGTTATTAAGAAATATAGAACAGTCTCTGCAATACTTTGTTATTAAGCAATAAAGAACAGTCTCTGTATTACTTTGTTATTAAGAAATATAGAACAGTTTCTGCAATACTTTGTTATAAGCAATAAAGAACAGTCTCTGAATTACCTTGTTATTAAGCAATAAAGAACAGTCTCTGAATTACTTTGTTATTAAGCAATAAAGAACAGTCTCTGTATTACTTTGTTATTAAGCAATAAAGAACAGTCTCTGAATTACCTTGTTATTAAGCAATAAAGAACAGTCTCTGAATTACTTTGTTACTAAGCAATAAAGAACAGTCTCTGTATTACTTTGTTATTAAGAAATATAGAACAGTCTCTGCAATACTTTGTTATTAAGCAATAAAGAACAGTCTCTGTATTACTTTGTTATTAAGAAATATAGAACAGTCTCTGCAATACTTTGTTATAAGCAATAAAGAACAGTCTCTGAATAACTTTGTTATTAAGCAATAAAGAACAGTCTCTGATTTACCTTGTTATTAAGCAATAAAGAACAGTCTCTGAATTACTTTGTTATTAAGCAATGGAGAACAGTCTCTGAATTATCTTGTTATTAAGCAATGGAGAACAGTCTCTGTATTACTTTGTTATTAAGCAATATAGAACAGTCTCTGTATTACTTTGTTATTAAGCAATATAGAACAGTCTCTGAATTACTTTGTTATTAAGCAATGGAGAACAGTCTCTGTATTACTTTGTTATTAAGCAATATAGAACAGTCTCTGAATTACTTTGTTATAAGCGATAAAGAACAGTCTCTGAATTACCTTGTTATTAAGCAATAAAGAACAGTCTCTGAATTACCTTATTATTAAGCAATAAAGAACAGTCTCTGAATTACTTTGTTATTAAGCAATAAAGAACAGTCTCTGTATTACTTTGTTATTAAGAAATATAGAACAGTCTCTGCAATACTTTGTTATAAGCAATAAAGAACAGTCTCTGAATTACCTTGTTATTAAGCAATAAAGAACAGTCTCTGAATTACTTTGTTATTAAGCAATAAAGAACAGTCTCTGAATTACTTTGTTATTAAGCAATAAAGAACAGTCTCTGTATTACTTTGTTATTAAGAAATATAGAACAGTCTCTGCAATACTTTGTTATAAGCAATAAAGAACAGTCTCTGAATTACCTTGTTATTAAGCAATAAAGAACAGTCTCTGAAGTATCTTGTTATTAAGCAATAAAGAACAGTCTCTGAATTACTTTGTTACTAAGCAATATAGAACAGTCTCTGAATTACCTTGTTATTAAGCAATAAAGAACAGTCTCTGAATTACTTTGTTATCAAGCAATAAAGAACAGTCTCTGAATTACTTTGTTATCAAGCAATAAAGAACAGTCTCTGAATTACTTTGTTATTAAGCAATGGAGAACAGTCTCTGAATTATCTTGTTATTAAGCAATGGAGAACAGTCTCTGTATTACTTTTTTATTAAGCAATATAGAACAGTCTCTGTATTACTTTGTTATTAAGCAATATAGAACAGTCTCTGAATTACTTTGTTATTAAGCAATATAGAACAGTCTCTGTATTACTTTGTTATTAAGCAATATAGAACAGTCTCTGAATTACCTTGTTATTAAGCAATAAAGAACAGTCTCTGAATTACTTTGTTATTAAGCAATATAGAACAGTCTCTGAATTACTTTGTTATTAAGCAATGGAGAACAGTCTCTGAATTATCTTGTTATTAAGCAATAAAGAACAGTCTCTGAATTACTTTGTTATTAAGCAATAAAGAACAGTCTCTGAATTACCTTGTTATTAAGCAATAAAGAACAGTCTCTGAATTACTTTGTTATTAAGCAATAAAGAACAGTCTCTGAATTACTTTGTTATTAAGCAATGGAGAACAGTCTCTGAATTATCTTGTTATTAAGCAATAAAGAACAGTCTCTGAATTACCTTGTTATTAAGCAATAAAGAACAGTCTCTGAATTACTTTGTTATTAAGCAATAAAGAACAGTGTCTGATTTACCTTGTTATTAAGCAATAAAGAACAGTCTCTGAATTACTTTGTTAATAAGCAATGGAGAACAGTCTCTGAATTATCTTGTTATTAAGCAATGGAGAACAGTCTCTGTATTACTTTGTTATTAAGCAATATAGAACAGTCTCTGCAATACTTTGTTATTAAGCAATAAAGAACAGTCTCTGAATTACTTTGTTATTAAGCAATGGAGAACAGTCTCTGAATTATCTTGTTATTAAGCAATAAAGAACAGTCTCTGAATTACTTTGTTATTAAGCAATAAAGAACAGTCTCTGTATTACTTTGTTATTAAGAAATATAGAACAGTCTCTGCAATACTTTGTTATAAGCAATAAAGAACAGTCTCTGAATTACTTTGTTATTAAGCAATAAAGAACAGTCTCTGTATTACTTTGTTATTAAGAAATATAGAACAGTCTCTGCAATACTTTGTTATTAAGCAATAAAGAACAGTCTCTGTATTACTTTGTTATTAAGAAATATAGAACAGTCTCTGCAATACTTTGTTATAAGCAATAAAGAACAGTCTCTGAATAACTTTGTTATTAAGCAATAAAGAACAGTCTCTGATTTACCTTGTTATTAACTAATAAAGAACAGTCTCTGAATTACTTTGTTATTAAGCAATGGAGAACAGTCTCTGAATTATCTTGTTATTAAGCAATGGAGAACAGTCTCTGTATTACTTTGTTATTAAGCAATATAGAACAGTCTCTGTATTACTTTGTTATTAAGCAATATAGAACAGTCTCTGAATTACTTTGTTATTAAGCAATGGAGAACAGTCTCTGTATTACTTTGTTATTAAGCAATATAGAACAGTCTCTGAATTACTTTGTTATAAGCGATAAAGAACAGTCTCTGAATTACCTTGTTATTAAGCAATAAAGAACAGTCTCTGAATTACCTTATTATTAAGCAATAAAGAACAGTCTCTGAACTACTTTGTTATTAAGCAATAAAGAACAGTCTCTGTATTACTTTGTTATTAAGAAATATAGAACAGTCTCTGCAATACTTTGTTATAAGCAATAAAGAACAGTCTCTGAATTACCTTGTTATTAAGCAATAAAGAACAGTCTCTGAATTACTTTGTTATTAAGCAATAAAGAACAGTCTCTGTATTACTTTGTTATTAAGCAATAAAGAACAGTCTCTGAATTACCTTGTTATTAAGCAATAAAGAACAGTCTCTGAATTACCTTGTTATTAAGCAATGGAGAACAGTCTCTGAATTATCTTATTATTAAGCAATGGAGAACAGTCTCTGTATTACTTTTTTATTAAGCAATATAGAACAGTCTCTGTATTACTTTGTTATTAAGCAATATAGAACAGTCTCTGAATTACTTTGTTATTAAGCAATATAGAACAGTCTCTGTATTACTTTGTTATTAAGCAATATAGAACAGTCTCTGAATTACCTTGTTATTAAGCAATAAAGAACAGTCTCTGAATTACTTTGTTATTAAGCAATAAAGAACAGTCTCTGATTTACCTTGTTATTAAGCAATAAAGAACAGTCTCTGAATTATCTTGTTATGAAGCAATGGAGAACAGTCTCTGTATTACTTTGTTATTAAGCAATATAGAACAGTCTCTGTATTACTTTGTTATTAAGCAATATAGAACAGTCTCTGAATTACTTTGTTATTAAGCAATGGAGAACAGTCTCTGTATTACTTTTTTATTAAGCAATATAGAACAGTCTCTGAATTACTTTGTTATAAGCAATAAAGAACAGTCTCTGAATTACCTTGTTATTAAGCAATAAAGAACAGTCTCTGAATTACCTTATTATTAAGCAATAAAGAACAGTCTCTGAATTACTTTGTTATTAAGCAATGGAGAACCGTCTCTGAATTATCTTGTTATTAAGCAATAAAGAACAGTCTCTGAATTACTTTGTTATTAAGCAATAAAGAACAGTCTCTGAATTACTTTGTTATTAAGCAATATAGAACAGTCTCTGTATTACTTTGTTACTAAGCAATATAGAACAGTCTCTGAATTACGTTGTTATTAAGCAATAAAGAACAGTCTCTGAATTACTTTGTTATTAAGCAATGGAGAACAGTCTCTGAATTATCTTGTTATTAAGCAATGGAGAACAGTCTCTGTATTACTTTGTTATTAAGCAATATAGAACAGTCTCTGTATTACTTTGTTATTAAGCAATATAGAACTGTCTCTGAATTACTTTGTTATTAAGCAATGGAGAACAGTCTTTGTATTACTTTGTTATTAAGCAATATAGAACAGTCTCTGTATTACTTTGTTATAAGCAATAAAGAACAGTCTCTGAATTACCTTGTTATTAAGCAATAAAGAACAGTCTCTGAATTACCTTATTATTAAGCAATAAAGAACAGTCTCTGAATTACTTTGTTATTAAGCAATAAAGAACAGTCTCTGTATTACTTTGTTGTTAAGAAATATAGAGCAGTCTCTGCAATACTTTGTTATTAAGCAATAAAGAACAGTCTCTGAATTACCTTGTTATTAAGCAATAAAGAACAGTCTCTGAAGTATCTTATTATTAAGCTATAAAGAACAGTCTCTGAATAACTTTGTTATTAAGCAATAAAGAACAGTCTCTGAATTACCTTGTTATTAAGCAATAAAGAACAGTCTCTGAATTACTTTGTTATCAAGCAATAAAGAACAGTCTCTGAATTACTTTGTTATTAAGCAATGGAGAACAGTCTCTGAATTATCTTGTTATTAAGCAATAAAGAACAGTCTCTGAATTACTTTGTTATTAAGCAATAAAGAACAGTCTCTGAATTACTTTGTTATTAAGAAATATAGAACAGTCTCCACAATACTTTGTTATAAGCAATAAAGAACAGTCTCTGAATTACCTTGTTATTAAGCAATAAAGAACAGTCTCTAAATTACTTTGTTATTAAGCAATAAAGAACAGTCTCTAAATTACTTTGTTATTAAGCAATAAAGAACAGTCTCTGAATTACCTTGTTATTAAGCAATAAAGAACAGTCTCTGAATTACTTTGTTATTAAGCAATAAAGAACAGTCTCTGAATTACTTTGTTATTAAGCAATGGAGAACAGTCTCTGAATTATCTTGTTATTAAGCAATGGAGAACAGTCTCTGTATCAATTTGTTATTAAGCAATATAGAACAGTCTCTGTATTACTTTGTTACTAAGCAATATAGAACAGTCTCTGAATTACTTTGTTATTAAGCAATGGAGAACAGTCTATGTATTACTTTGTTACTAAGCAATATAGAACAGTCTCTGAATTACTTTGTTATAAGCGATAAAGAACAGTCTCTGAATTACCTTGTTATTAAGCAATAAAGAACAGTCTCTGAATTACTTTGTTATTAAGCAATAAAGAACAGTCTCTGTATTACTTTGTTATTAAGAAATATAGAACAGTCTCTGCAATACTTTGTTATAAGCAATAAAGAACAGTCTCTGAATTACCTTGTTATTAAGCAATAAAGAACAGTCTCTGAAGTATCTTATTATTAAGCTATAAAGAACAGTCTCTGAATTACTTTGTTATTAAGCAATAAAGAACAGTCTCTGAATTACCTTGTTATTAAGCAATAAAGAACAGTCTCTGAATTACTTTGTTATCAAGCAATAAAGAACAGTCTCTGAATTACTTTGTTATTAAGCAATGGAGAACAGTCTCTGAATTATCTTGTTATTAAGCAATAAAGAACAGTCTCTGAATTACTTTGTTATTAAGCAATAAAGAACAGTCTCTGTATTACTTTGTTATTAAGAAATATAGATAAGTCTCCACAATACTTTGTTATAAGCAATAAAGAACAGTCTCTGAATTACTTTGTTATTAAGCAATAAAGAACAGTCTCTGTATTACTTTGTTATTAAGAAATATAGAACAGTCTCTGCAATACTTTGTTATAAGCAATAAAGGACAGTCTCTGAATTACCTTGTTATTAAGCAATAAAAAACAGTCTCTGAAGTATCTTATTATTAAGCTATAAAGAAAAGTCTCTGAATTACTTTGTTATTAAGCAATAAAGAACAGTCTCTAAATTACCTTGTTATTAAGCAATAAAGAACAGTCTCTGAATTACTTTGTTATCAAGCAATAAAGAACAGTCTCAAATTACTTTGTTATTAAGCAATGGAGAACAGTCTCTGAATTATCTTGAAATTAAGCAATAAATAACAGTCTCTGAATTACTTTGTTATTAAGCAATAAAGAACAGTCTCTGTATTACTTTGTTATTAAGCAATAAAGAACAGTCTCTGAATTACCTTGTTATTAAGCAATAAAGAACAGTCTCTGAATTACCTTGTTATTAAGCAATAAAGAACAGTCTCTGAATTACTTTGTTATCAAGCAATAAAGAACAGTCTCTGATTTACCTTGTTATTAAGCAATAAAGAACAGTTTCTGAATTATCTTGTTATTAAGCAATGGAGAACAGTCTCTGTATTACTTTGTTATTAAGCAATATAGAACAGTCTCTGTATTACTTTGTTATTAAGCAATATAGAACAGTCTCTGAATTACTTTGTTATTAAGCAATACAGAACAGTCTCTGAATTACTTTGTTACTAAGCAATGGAGAGCAGTCTCTGTATTACTTTTTTACTAAGCAATATAGAACAGTCTCTGAATTACTTTGTTATAAGCAATAAAGAACAGTCTCTGAATTACCTTGTTATTAAGCAATAAAGAACAGTCTCTGAATTACTTTGTTATTAAGCAATGGAGAACAGTCTCTGAATTATCTTGTTATTAAGCAATAAAGAACAGTCTCTGAATTACTTTGTTATTAAGCAATAAAGAACAGTCTCTGAATTACTTTGTTATTAAGCAATATAGAACAGTCTCTGTATTACTTTGTTACTAAGCAATATAGAACAGTCTCTGAATTACTTTGTTATTAAGCAATGGAGAACAGTCTCTGTATTACTTTTTTATTAAGCAATATAGAACAGTCTCTGAATTACTTTGTTATTAAGCAATAAAGAACAGTCTCTGATTTACCTTGTTATTAAGCAATAAAGAACAGTCTCTGAATTATCTTGTTATTAAGCAATGGAGAACAGTCTCTGTATTACTTTGTTACTAAGCAATATAGAACAGTCTCTGTTTTACTTTGTTATTAAGCAATATAGAACAGTCTCTGAATTACTTTGTTATTAAGCAATATAGAACAGTCTCTGAATTACTTTGTTACTAAGCAATGGAGAACAGTCTCTGTATTACTTTTTTATTAAGCAATATAGAACAGTCTCTGAATTACTTTGTTATAAGCAATAAAGAACAGTCTCTGAATTACCTTGTTATTAAGCAATAAAGAACAGTCTCTGAATTACTTTGTTATTAAGCAATGGAGAACAGTCTCTGAATTATCTTGTTATTAAGCAATAAAGAACAGTCTCTGAATTACTTTGTTATTAAGCAATAAAGAACAGTCTCTGAGGTACTTTGTTATTAAGCAATATAGAACAGTCTCTGTATTACTTTGTTACTAAGCAATATAGAACAGTCTCTGAATTACTTTGTTATTAAGCAATGGAGAACAGTCTCTGAATTACCTTGTTAATAAGCAATAAAGAACAGTCTCTGAATTACCTTATTATTAAGCAATAAAGAACAGTCTCTGAATTACTTTGTTATTAAGCAATGGAGAACAGTCTCTGAATTATCTTGTTATTAAGCAATAAAGAACAGTCTCTGAATTACTTTGTTATTAAGCAATAAAGAACAGTCTCTGAATTACTTTGTTATTAAGCAATATAGAACAGTCTCTGAATTACTTTGTTATTAAGCAACAAAGAACAGTCTCTGAATTACCTTGTTAATAAGCAATAAAGAACAGTCTCTGAATTACCTTATTATTAAGCAATAAAGAACAGTCTCTGAATTACTTTGTTATTAAGCAATGGAGAACAGTCTCTGAATTACTTTGTTATTAAGCAATATAGAACAGTCTCTGTATTACTTTGTTACTAAGCAATATAGAACAGTCTCTGAATTACGTTGTTATTAAGCAATAAAGAACAGTCTCTGCAATACTTTGTTATTAAGCAATAAAGAACAGTCTCTGTATTACTTTGTTATTAAGAAATATAGAAAAGTCTCTGCAATACTTTGTTATAAGCAATAAAGAACAGTCTCTGAATAACTTTGTTATTAAGCAATAAAGAACAGTCTCTGATTTACCTTGTTATTAAGCAATAAAGAACAGTCTCTGAATTACTTTGTTATTAAGCAATGGAGAACAGTCTCTGTATTACTTTGTTATTAAGCAATATAGAGCAGTCTCTGATTTACCTTGTTACTAAGCAATAAAGAACAGTCTCTGAAGTATCTTATTATTAAGCTATAAAGAACAGTCTCTGAATAACTTTGTTATTAAGCAATAAAGAACAGTCTCTGAATTACCTTGTTATTAAGCAATAAAGAACAGTCTCTGAATTACTTTGTTATCAAGCAATAAAGAACAGTCTCTGAATTACTTTGTTATTAAGCAATGGAGAACAGTCTCTGAATTATCTTGTTATTAAGCAATAAAGAACAGTCTCTGAATTACTTTGTTATTAAGCAATAAAGAACAGTCTCTGAATTACTTTGTTATTAAGAAATATAGAACAGTCTCCACAATACTTTGTTATAAGCAATAAAGAACAGTCTCTGAATTACCTTGTTATTAAGCAATAAAGAACAGTCTCTAAATTACTTTGTTATTAAGCAATAAAGAACAGTCTCTAAATTACTTTGTTATTAAGCAATAAAGAACAGTCTCTGAATTACCTTGTTATTAAGCAATAAAGAACAGTCTCTGAATTACTTTGTTATTAAGCAATAAAGAACAGTCTCTGAATTACTTTGTTATTAAGCAATGGAGAACAGTCTCTGAATTATCTTGTTATTAAGCAATGGAGAACAGTCTCTGTATCACTTTGTTATTAAGCAATATAGAACAGTCTCTGTATTACTTTGTTACTAAGCAATATAGAACAGTCTCTGAATTACTTTGTTATTAAGCAATGGAGAACAGTCTATGTATTACTTTGTTACTAAGCAATATAGAACAGTCTCTGAATTACTTTGTTATAAGCGATAAAGAACAGTCTCTGAATTACCTTGTTATTAAGCAATAAAGAACAGTCTCTGAATTACTTTGTTATTAAGCAATAAAGAACAGTCTCTGTATTACTTTGTTATTAAGAAATATAGAACAGTCTCTGCAATACTTTGTTATAAGCAATAAAGAACAGTCTCTGAATTACCTTGTTATTAAGCAATAAAGAACAGTCTCTGAAGTATCTTATTATTAAGCTATAAAGAACAGTCTCTGAATTACTTTGTTATTAAGCAATAAAGAACAGTCTCTGAATTACCTTGTTATTAAGCAATAAAGAACAGTCTCTGAATTACTTTGTTATCAAGCAATAAAGAACAGTCTCTGAATTACTTTGTTATTAAGCAATGGAGAACAGTCTCTGAATTATCTTGTTATTAAGCAATAAAGAACAGTCTCTGAATTACTTTGTTATTAAGCAATAAAGAACAGTCTCTGTATTACTTTGTTATTAAGAAATATAGATAAGTCTCCACAATACTTTGTTATAAGCAATAAAGAACAGTCTCTGAATTACTTTGTTATTAAGCAATAAAGAACAGTCTCTGTATTACTTTGTTATTAAGAAATATAGAACAGTCTCTGCAATACTTTGTTATAAGCAATAAAGGACAGTCTCTGAATTACCTTGTTATTAAGCAATAAAAAACAGTCTCTGAAGTATCTTGTTATTAAGCTATAAAGAAAAGTCTCTGAATTACTTTGTTATTAAGCAATAAAGAACAGTCTCTAAATTACCTTGTTATTAAGCAATAAAGAACAGTCTCTGAATTACTTTGTTATCAAGCAATAAAGAACAGTCTCAAATTACTTTGTTATTAAGCAATGGAGAACAGTCTCTGAATTATCTTGAAATTAAGCAATAAATAACAGTCTCTGAATTACTTTGTTATTAAGCAATAAAGAACAGTCTCTGTATTACTTTGTTATTAAGCAATAAAGAACAGTCTCTGAATTACCTTGTTATTAAGCAATAAAGAACAGTCTCTGAATTACCTTGTTATTAAGCAATAAAGAACAGTCTCTGAATTACTTTGTTATCAAGCAATAAAGAACAGTCTCTGATTTACCTTGTTATTAAGCAATAAAGAACAGTTTCTGAATTATCTTGTTATTAAGCAATGGAGAACAGTCTCTGTATTACTTTGTTATTAAGCAATATAGAACAGTCTCTGTATTACTTTGTTATTAAGCAATATAGAACAGTCTCTGAATTACTTTGTTATTAAGCAATACAGAACAGTCTCTGAATTACTTTGTTACTAAGCAATGGAGAGCAGTCTCTGTATTACTTTTTTACTAAGCAATATAGAACAGTCTCTGAATTACTTTGTTATAAGCAATAAAGAACAGTCTCTGAATTACCTTGTTATTAAGCAATAAAGAACAGTCTCTGAATTACTTTGTTATTAAGCAATGGAGAACAGTCTCTGAATTATCTTGTTATTAAGCAATAAAGAACAGTCTCTGAATTACTTTGTTATTAAGCAATAAAGAACAGTCTCTGAATTACTTTGTTATTAAGCAATATAGAACAGTCTCTGTATTACTTTGTTACTAAGCAATATAGAACAGTCTCTGAATTACTTTGTTATTAAGCAATGGAGAACAGTCTCTGTATTACTTTTTTATTAAGCAATATAGAACAGTCTCTGAATTACTTTGTTATTAAGCAATAAAGAACAGTCTCTGATTTACCTTGTTATTAAGCAATAAAGAACAGTCTCTGAATTATCTTGTTATTAAGCAATGGAGAACAGTCTCTGTATTACTTTGTTACTAAGCAATATAGAACAGTCTCTGTTTTACTTTGTTATTAAGCAATATAGAACAGTCTCTGAATTACTTTGTTATTAAGCAATATAGAACAGTCTCTGAATTACTTTGTTACTAAGCAATGGAGAACAGTCTCTGTATTACTTTTTTATTAAGCAATATAGAACAGTCTCTGAATTACTTTGTTATAAGCAATAAAGAACAGTCTCTGAATTACCTTGTTATTAAGCAATAAAGAACAGTCTCTGAATTACTTTGTTATTAAGCAATGGAGAACAGTCTCTGAATTATCTTGTTATTAAGCAATAAAGAACAGTCTCTGAATTACTTTGTTATTAAGCAATAAAGAACAGTCTCTGAGGTACTTTGTTATTAAGCAATAAAGAACAGTCTCTGAATTATCTTGTTATTAAGCAATGGAGAACAGTCTCTGTATTACTTTGTTATTAAGCAATATAGAACAGTCTCTGTATTACTTTGTTATTAAGCAATATAGAACAGTCTCTGAATTACTTTGTTATTAAGCAATATAGAACAGTCTCTGTATTACTTTTTTATTAAGCAATATAGAACAGTCTCTGAATTACATTGTTATAAGCAATAAAGAACAGTCTCTGAATTACCTTGTTATTAAGCAATAAAGAACAGTTTCTGAATTACTTTGTTATTAAGCAATATAGAACAGTCTCTGAATTACTTTGTTAGTAAGCAATATAGAACAGTCTCTGAATTACCTTGTTATTAAGCAATAAAGAACAGTCTCTGAATTACTTTGTTATTAAGAAATATAGAACAGTCTCTGAATTACTTTGTTATTAAGCAATGGAGAACAGTCTCTGAATTATCTTGTTATTAAGCAATAAAGAACAGTCTCTGAATTACTTTGTTATTAAGCAATAAAGAACAGTCTCTGAATTACCTTGTTATTAAGCAATAAAGAACAGTCTCTGAATTACTTTGTTATTAAGCAATAAAGAACAGTCTCTGAATTACTTTGTTATTAAGCAATGGAGAACAGTCTCTGAATTATCTTGTTATTAAGCAATAAAGATCAGTCTCTGAATTACCTTGTTATTAAGCAATAAAGAACAGTCTCTGAATTACTTTGTTATTAAGCAATAAAGAACAGTCTCTGATTTACCTTGTTATTAAGCAATAAAGAACAGTCTCTGAATTACTTTGTTATTAAGCAATGGAGAACAGTCTCTGAATTATCTTGTTATTAAGCAATGGAGAACAGTCTCTGTATTACTTTGTTATTAAGCAATATAGAACAGTCTCTGCAATACTTTGTTATTAAGCAATAAAGAACAGTCTCTGAATTACTTTGTTATTAAGCAATGGAGAACAGTCTCTGAATTATCTTGTTATTAAGCAATAAAGAACAGTCTCTGAATTACTTTGTTATTAAGCAATGGAGAACAGTCTCTGAATTATCTTGTTATTAAGCAATAAAGAACAGTCTCTGAATTACCTTGTTATTAAGCAATAAAGAACAGTCTCTGAATTACTTTGTTATTAAGCAATAAAGAACAGTCTCTGATTTACCTTGTTATTAAGCAATAAAGAACAGTCTCTGAATTACTTTGTTATTAAGCAATGGAGAACAGTCTCTGAATTATCTTGTTATTAAGCAATGGAGAACAGTCTCTGTATCACTTTGTTATTAAGCAATAAAGAACAGTCTCTGAATTACTTTGTTATTAAGCAATGGAGAACAGTCTCTGAATTATCTTGTTATTAAGCAATAAAGAACAGTCTCTGAATTACTTTGTTATTAAGCAATGGAGAACAGTCTCTGAATTATCTTGTTATTAAGCAATAAAGAACAGTCTCTGAATTACCTTGTTATTAAGCAATAAAGAACAGTCTCTGAATTACTTTGTTATTAAGCAATAAAGAACAGTCTCTGATTTACCTTGTTATTAAGCAATAAAGAACAGTCTCTGAATTACTTTGTTATTAAGCAATGGAGAACAGTCTCTGAATTATCTTGTTATTAAGCAATAAAGAACAGTCTCTGAATTACTTTGTTATTAAGCAATGGAGAACAGTCTCTGAATTATCTTGTTATTAAGCAATAAAGAACAGTCTCTGAATTACTTTGTTATTAAGCAATAAAGAACAGTCTCTGAATTACCTTGTTATTAAGCAATAAAGAACAGTCTCTGCAATACTTTGTTATAAGCAATAAAGAACAGTCTCTGAATTACCTTGTTACTAAGCAATAAAGAACAGTCTCTGAATTACTTTGTTATTAAGCAATAAAGAACAGTCTCTGTATTACTTTGTTATTAAGCAATAAAGAACAGTCTCTGAATTACCTCGTTATTAAGCAATAAAGAACAGTCTCTGAATTACTTTGTTATTAAGCAATAAAGAACAGTCTCTGTATTACTTTGTTATTAAGAAATATAGAACAGTCTCTGCAATACTTTGTTATTAAGCAATAAAGAACAGTCTCTGTATTACTTTGTTATTAAGAAATATAGAACAGTCTCTGCAATACTTTGTTATAAGCAATAAAGAACAGTCTCTGAATTACTTTGTTATTAAGCAATAAAGAACAGTCTCTGATTTACCTTGTTATTAAGCAATAAAGAACAGTCTCTGAATTACTTTGTTATTAAGCAATGGAGAACAGTCTCTGAATTATCTTGTTACTAAGCAATGGAGAACAGTCTCTGTATTACTTTGTTATTAAGCAATATAGAACAGTCTCTGAATTACTTTGTTATAAGCAATAAAGAACAGTCTCTGAATTACCTTGTTATTAAGCAATAAAGAACAGTCTCTAAATTACTTTGTTATTAAGCAATAAAGAACAGTCTCTGTATTACTTTGTTATTAAGCAATAAAGAACAGTCTCTGAATTACCTTGTTATTAAGCAATAAAGAACAGTCTCTGAATTACTTTGTTATTAAGCAATGGAGAACAGTCTCTGAATTATCTTGTTACTAAGCAATGGAGAACAGTCTCTGTATTACTTTGTTATTAAGCAATATAGAACAGTCTCTGAATTACTTTGTTATAAGCAATAAAGAACAGTCTCTGAATTACCTTGTTATTAAGCAATAAAGAACAGTCTCTAAATTACTTTGTTATTAAGCAATAAAGAACAGTCTCTGTATTACTTTGTTATTAAGCAATAAAGAACAGTCTCTGAATTACCTTGTTATTAAGCAATAAAGAACAGTCTCTGAATTACCTTGTTATTAAGCAATAAAGAACAGTCTCTGCAATACTTTGTTATAAGCAATAAAGAACAGTCTCTGAATTACCTTGTTACTAAGCAATAAAGAACAGTCTCTGAATTACTTTGTTATTAAGCAATAAAGAACAGTCTCTGTATTACTTTGTTATTAAGCAATAAAGAACAGTCTCTGAATTACCTCGTTATTAAGCAATAAAGAACAGTCTCTGAATTACTTTGTTATTAAGCAATAAAGAACAGTCTCTGTATTACTTTGTTATTAAGAAATATAGAACAGTCTCTGCAATACTTTGTTATTAAGCAATAAAGAACAGTCTCTGTATTACTTTGTTATTAAGAAATATAGAACAGTCTCTGCAATACTTTGTTATAAGCAATAAAGAACAGTCTCTGAATTACTTTGTTATTAAGCAATAAAGAACAGTCTCTGATTTACCTTGTTATTAAGCAATAAAGAACAGTCTCTGAATTACTTTGTTATTAAGCAATGGAGAACAGTCTCTGAATTATCTTGTTACTAAGCAATGGAGAACAGTCTCTGTATTACTTTGTTATTAAGCATAATAGAACAGTCTCTGAATTACTTTGTTATAAGCAATAAAGAACAGTCTCTGAATTACCTTGTTATTAAGCAATAAAGAACAGTCTCTAAATTACTTTGTTATTAAGCAATAAAGAACAGTCTCTGTATTACTTTGTTATTAAGCAATAAAGAACAGTCTCTGAATTACCTTGTTATTAAGCAATAAAGAACAGTCTCTGAATTACTTTGTTATTAAGCAATAAAGAACAGTCTCTGTATTACTTTATTACGAAATATAGAACAGTCTCTGCAATACTTTGTTATAAGCAATAAAGAACAGTCTCTGAATTACCTTGTTATTAAGCAATAAAGAACAGTCTCTGAATTACTTTGTTATTAAGCAATAAAGAACAGTCTCTGTATTACTTTGTTATTAAGCAATAAAGAACAGTCTCTGAATTACTTTGTTATTAAGCAATAAAGAACAGTCTCTGTATTACTTTGTTATTAAGCAATAAAGAACAGTCTCTGAATTACCTTGTTATTAAGCAATAAAGAACAGTCTCTGAATTACTTTGTTATTAAGCAATAAAGAACAGTCTCTGTATTACTTTGTTATTAAGAAATATAGAACAGTCTCTGCAATACTTTGTTATAAGCAATAAAGAACAGTCTCTGAATTACCTTGTTATTAAGCAATAAAGAACAGTCTCTGAAGTATCTTGTTATTAAGCAATAAAGAACAGTCTCTGAATTACTTTGTTACTAAGCAATAAAGAACAGTCTCTGAATTACCTTGTTATTAAGCAATAAAGAACAGTCTCTGAATTACTTTGTTATCAAGCAATAAAGAACAGTCTCTGAATTACTTTGTTATCAAGCAATAAAGAACAGTCTCTGAATTACTTTGTTATTAAGCAATGGAGAACAGTCTCTGAATTATCTTGTTATTAAGCAATGGAGAACAGTCTCTGTATTACTTTTTTATTAAGCAATATAGAACAGTCTCTGTATTACTTTGTTACTAAGCAATATAGAACAGTCTCTGAATTACTTTGTTATTAAGCAATATAGAACAGTCTCTGTATTACTTTGTTATTAAGCAATATAGAACAGTCTCTGAATTACCTTGTTATTAAGCAATAAAGAACAGTCTCTGAATTACTTTGTTATTAAGCAATATAGAACAGTCTCTGAATTACTTTGTTATTAAGCAATGGAGAACAGTCTCTGAATTATCTTGTTATTAAGCAATAAAGAACAGTCTCTGAATTACTTTGTTATTAAGCAATAAAGAACAGTCTCTGAATTACCTTGTTATTAAGCAATAAAGAACAGTCTCTGAATTACTTTGTTATTAAGCAATAAAGAACAGTCTCTGAATTACTTTGTTATTAAGCAATGGAGAACAGTCTCTGAATTATCTTGTTATTAAGCAATAAAGAACAGTCTCTGAATTACCTTGTTATTAAGCAATAAAGAACAGTCTCTGAATTACTTTGTTATTAAGCAATAAAGAACAGTGTCTGATTTACCTTGTTATTAAGCAATAAAGAACAGTCTCTGAATTACTTTGTTATTAAGCAATGGAGAACAGTCTCTGAATTATCTTGTTATTAAGCAATGGAGAACAGTCTCTGTATTACTTTGTTATTAAGCAATATAGAACAGTCTCTGCAATACTTTGTTATTAAGCAATAAAGAACAGTCTCTGAATTACTTTGTTATTAAGCAATGGAGAACAGTCTCTGAATTATCTTGTTATTAAGCAATAAAGAACAGTCTCTGAATTACTTTGTTACTAAGCAATAAAGAACAGTCTCTGTATTACTTTGTTATTAAGAAATATAGAATAGTCTCTGATTTACCTTGTTATTAAGCAATAAAGAACAGTCTCTGAATTACTTTGTTATTAAGCAATGGAGAACAGTCTCTGTATTACTTTGTTATTAAGCAATATAGAACAGTCTCTGCAATACTTTGTTATTAAGCAATAAAGAACAGTCTCTGAATTACTTTGTTATTAAGCAATGGAGAACAGTCTCTGAATTATCTTGTTATTAAGCAATAAAGAACAGTCTCTGAATTACCTTGTTATTAAGCAATAAAGAACAGTCTCTGAATTACTTTGTTATTAAGCAATAAAGAACAGTCTCTGATTTACCTTGTTATTAAGCAATAAAGAACAGTCTCTGAATTACTTTGTTATTAAGCAATGGAGAACAGTCTCTGTATTACTTTGTTATTAAGCAATATAGAACAGTCTCTGTATTACTTTGTTATTAAGCAATATAGAACAGTCTCTGAATTACTTTGTTATTAAGCAATGGAGAACAGTCTCTGAATTACTTTGTTATTAAGCAATGGAGAACAGTCTCTGAATTATCTTGTTATTAAGCAATAAAGAACAGTCTCTGAATTACTTTGTTATTAAGCAATAAAGAACAGTCTCTGTATTACTTTGTTATTAAGAAATGGAGAACAGTCTCTGCAATACTTTGTTATAAGCAATAAAGAACAGTCTCTGAATTACCTTGTTATTAAGCAATAAAGAACAGTCTCTGAATTACCTTGTTATTAAGCAATAAAGAACAGTCTCTGAATTACTTTGTTATTAAGCAATGGAGAACAGTCTCTGAATTATCTTGTTATTAAGCAATGGAGAACAGTCTCTGTATTACTTTGTTATTAAGCAATATAGAACAGTCTCTGTATTACTTTGTTATTAAGCAATATAGAACAGTCTCTGAATTACTTTGTTATTAAGCAATGGAGAACAGTCTCTGTATTACTTTGTTATTAAGCAATATAGAACAGTCTCTGAATTACTTTGTTATAAGCAATAAAGAACAGTCTCTGAATTACCTTGTTATTAAGCAATAAAGAACAGTCTCTGAATTACCTTATTATTAAGCAATAAAGAACAGTCTCTGAATTACCTTGTTATTAAGCAATAAAGAACAGTCTCTGCAATACTTTGTTATAAGCAATAAAGAACAGTCTCTGAATTACCTTGTTACTAAGCAATAAAGAACAGTCTCTGAATTACTTTGTTATTAAGCAATAAAGAACAGTCTCTGTATTACTTTGTTATTAAGCAATAAAGAACAGTCTCTGAATTACCTCGTTATTAAGCAATAAAGAACAGTCTCTGAATTACTTTGTTATTAAGCAATAAAGAACAGTCTCTGTATTACTTTGTTATTAAGAAATATAGAACAGTCTCTGCAATACTTTGTTATTAAGCGATAAAGAACAGTCTCTGAATTACCTTGTTATTAAGCAATGGAGAACAGTCTCTGAATTATCTTATTATTAAGCAATGGAGAACAGTCTCTGTATTACTTTTTTATTAAGCAATATAGAACAGTCTCTGTATTACTTTGTTATTAAGCAATATAGAACAGTCTCTGAATTACTTTGTTATTAAGCAATATAGAACAGTCTCTGTATTACTTTGTTATTAAGCAATAAAGAACAGTCTCTGAATTACCTTGTTATTAAGCAATAAAGAACAGTCTCTGAATTACTTTGTTATTAAGCAATAAAGAACAGTCTCTGTATTACTTTGTTATTAAGAAATATAGAACAGTCTCTGCAATACTTTGTTATAAGCAATAAAGAACAGTCTCTGAATTACCTCGTTATTAAGCAATAAAGAACAGTCTCTGAATTACCTTGTTATTAAGCAATAAAGAACAGTCTCTGAATTACTTTGTTATCAAGCAATAAAGAACAGTCTCTGAATTACTTTGTTATCAAGCAATAAAGAACAGTCTCTGAATTACTTTGTTATTAAGCAATGGAGAACAGTCTCTGAATTATCTTGTTATTAAGCAATAAAGAACAGTCTCTGAATTACTTTGTTATTAAGCAATAAAGAACAGTCTCTGAATTACCTTGTTATTAAGCAATAAAGAACAGTCTCTGAATTACTTTGTTATTAAGCAATAAAGAACAGTCTCTGAATTACTTTGTTATTAAGCAATGGAGAACAGTCTCTGAATTATCTTGTTATTAAGCAATAAAGAACAGTCTCTGAATTACCTTGTTATTAAGCAATAAAGAACAGTCTCTGAATTACTTTGTTATTAAGCAATAAAGAACAGTGTCTGATTTACCTTGTTATTAAGCAATAAAGAACAGTCTCTGAATTACTTTGTTATTAAGCAATGGAGAACAGTCTCTGAATTATCTTGTTATTAAGCAATGGAGAACAGTCTCTGTATTACTTTGTTATTAAGCAATATAGAACAGTCTCTGCAATACTTTGTTATTAAGCAATAAAGAACAGTCTCTGAATTACTTTGTTATTAAGCAATGGAGAACAGTCTCTGAATTATCTTGTTATTAAGCAATAAAGAACAGTCTCTGAATTACTTTGTTACTAAGCAATAAAGAACAGTCTCTGTATTACTTTGTTATTAAGAAATATAGAATAGTCTCTGCAATACTTTGTTATTAAGCAATAAAGAACAGTCTCTGTATTACTTTGTTATTAAGAAATATAGAACAGTTTCTGCAATACTTTGTTATAAGCAATAAAGAACAGTCTCTGAATTACCTTGTTATTAAGCAATAAAGAACAGTCTCTGAATTACTTTGTTATTAAGCAATAAAGAACAGTCTCTGTATTACTTTGTTATTAAGCAATAAAGAACAGTCTCTGAATTACCTTGTTATTAAGCAATAAAGAACAGTCTCTGAATTACTTTGTTATTAAGCAATAAAGAACAGACTCTGTATTACTTTGTTATTAAGAAATATAGAACAGTCTCTGCAATACTTTGTTATTAAGCAATAAAGAACAGTCTCTGTATTACTTTGTTATTAAAAAATATAGAACAGTCTCTGCAATACTTGTTTATAAGCAATAAAGAACAGTCTCTGAATAACTTTGTTATTAAGCAATAAAGAACAGTCTCTGATTTACCTTGTTATTAAGCAATAAAGAACAGTCTCTGAATTACTTTGTTATTAAGCAATGGAGAACAGTCTCTGAATTATCTTGTTATTAAGCAATGGAGAACAGTCTCTGTATTACTTTGTTATTAAGCAATATAGAACAGTCTCTGTATTACTTTGTTATTAAGCAATATAGAACAGTCTCTGAATTACTTTGTTATTAAGCAATGGAGAACAGTCTCTGTATTACTTTGTTATTAAGCAATATAGAACAGTCTCTGAATTACTTTGTTATAAGCAATAAAGAACAGTCTCTGAATTACCTTGTTATTAAGCAATAAAGAACAGTCTCTGAATTACTTTGTTATTAAGCAATAAAGAACAGTCTCTGTATTACTTTGTTATTAAGAAATATAGAACAGTCTCTGCAATACTTTGTTATTAAGCAATAAAGAACAGTCTCTGAATTACCTTGTTATTAAGCAATGGAGAACAGTCTCTGAATTATCTTATTATTAAGCAATGGAGAACAGTATCTGTATTACTTTTTTATTAAGCAATATAGAACAGTCTCTGTATTACTTTGTTATTAAGCAATATAGAACAGTCTCTGAATTACTTTGTTATTAAGCAATATAGAACAGTCTCTGTATTACTTTGTTATTAAGCAATAAAGAACAGTCTCTGAATTACCTTGTTATTAAGCAATAAAGAACAGTCTCTGAATTACTTTGTTATTAAGCAATAAAGAACAGTCTCTGTATTACTTTGTTATTAAGAAATATAGAACAGTCTCTGCAATACTTTGTTATAAGCAATAAAGAACAGTCTCTGAATTACCTTGTTATTAAGCAATAAAGAACAGTCTCTGAAGTATCTTATTATTAAGCTATAAAGAACAGTCTCTGAATAACTTTGTTATTAAGCAATAAAGAACAGTCTCTGAATTACCTTGTTATTAAGCAATAAAGAACAGTCTCTGAATTACTTTGTTATCCAGGAATAAAGAACAGTCTCTGAATTACTTTGTTATTAAGCAATGGAGAACAGTCTCTGAATTATCTTGTTATTAAGCAATAAAGAACAGTCTCTGAATTACTTTGTTATTAAGCAATAAAGAACAGTCTCCGAATTACTTTGTTATTAAGAAATATAGAACAGTCTCCACAATACTTTGTTATAAGCAATAAAGAACAGTCTCTGAATTACCTTGTTATTAAGCAATAAAGAACAGTCTCTAAATTACTTTGTTATTAAGCAATAAAGAACAGTCTCTAAATTACTTTGTTATTAAGCAATAAAGAACAGTCTCTGAATTACCTTGTTATTAAGCAATAAAGAACAGTCTCTGAATTACTTTGTTATTAAGCAATAAAGAACAGTCTCTGAATTACTTTGTTATTAAGCAATGGAGAACAGTCTCTGAATTATCTTGTTATTAAGCAATGGAGAACAGTCTCTGTATCACTTTGTTATTAAGCAATATAGAACAGTCTCTGTATTACTTTGTTATTAAGCAATATAGAACAGTCTCTGAATTACTTTGTTATTAAGCAATGGAGAACAGTCTATGTATTACTTTGTTATTAAGCAATATAGAACAGTCTCTGAATTACTTTGTTATAAGCAATAAAGAACAGTCTCTGAATTACCTTGTTATTAAGCAATAAAGAACAGTCTCTGAATTACCTTATTATTAAGCAATAAAGAACAGTCTCTGAATTACTTTGTTATTAAGCAATGGAGAACAGTCTCTGAATTATCTTGTTATTAAGCAATAAAGAACAGTCTCTGAATTACTTTGTTATTAAGCAATAAAGAACAGTCTCTGTATTACTTTGTTATTAAGAAATATAGTGCAGTCTCTGCAATACTTTGTTATAAGCAATAAAGAACAGTCTCTGAATTACCTTGTTATTAAGCAATAAAGAACAGTCTCTGAATTACTTTGTTATTAAGCAATAAAGAACAGTCTCTGTATTACTTTGTTATTAAGCAATAAAGAACAGTCTCTGAATTACCTTGTTATTAAGCAATAAAGAACAGTCTCTGAATTACTTTGTTATTAAGCAATAAAGAACAGTCTCTGTATTACTTTGTTATTAAGAAATATAGAACAGTCTCTGCAATACTTTGTTATAAGCAATAAAGGACAGTCTCTGAATTACCTTGTTATTAAGCAATAAAGAACAGTCTCTGAAGTATCTTATTATTAAGCTATAAAGAACAGTCTCTGAATTACTTTGTTATTAAGCAATAAAGAACAGTCTCTAAATTACCTTGTTATTAAGCAATAAAGAACAGTCTCTGAATTACTTTGTTATCAAGCAATAAAGAACAGTCTCTGAATTACTTTGTTATTAAGCAATGGAGAACAGTCTCTGAATTATCTTGTTATTAAGCAATAAAGAACAGTCTCTGAATTACTTTGTTATTAAGCAATAAAGAACAGTCTCTGAATTACTTTGTTATTAAGCAATAAAGAACAGTCTCTGTATTACTTTGTTATTAAGCAATAAAGAACAGTCTCTGAATTACTTTGTTACTAAGCAATAAAGAACAGTCTCTGTATTACTTTGTTATTAAGCAATAAAGAACAGTCTCTGAATTACCTTGTTATTAAGCAATAAAGAACAGTCTCTGAATTACCTTGTTATTAAGCAATAAAGAACAGTCTCTGAATTACTTTGTTATTAAGCAATAAAGAAAAGTCTCTGTATTACTTTGTTATTAAGAAATATAGAACAGTCTCTGCAATACTTTGTTATAAGCAATAAAGAACAGTCTCTGAATTACCTTGTTATTAAGCAATAAAGAACAGTCTCTGAAGTATCTTGTTATTAAGCAATAAAGAACAGTCTCTGAATTACTTTGTTACTAAGCAATAAAGAACAGTCTCTGAATTACCTTGTTATTAAGCAATAAAGAACAGTCTCTGAATTACTTTGTTATCAAGCAATAAAGAACAGTCTCTGAATTACTTTGTTATCAAGCAATAAAGAACAGTCTCTGAATTACTTTGTTATTAAGCAATGGAGAACAGTCTCTGAATTATCTTGTTATTAAGCAATGGAGAACAGTCTCTGTATTACTTTTTTATTAAGCAATATAGAACAGTCTCTGTATTACTTTGTTATTAAGCAATATAGAACAGTCTCTGAATTACTTTGTTATTAAGCAATATAGAACAGTCTCTGTATTACTTTGCTATTAAGCAATATAGAACAGTCTCTGAATTACCTTGTTAGTAAGCAATAAAGAACAGTCTCTGAATTACTTTGTTATTAAGCAATATAGAACTGTAGCGGGCTCAGTGGTTTAATACCTGGTGCTAATGGAGATGTTGAAATATTTTTTAATTGGGCGCCAGTTATTAAATTAATTTAATTAGATTAATCAATTAATTAATTAATTGATTAATCAAATTAATTAATAACACAAGACATCTCAGGGTGTGGTTTCTACAGGTAACAGAAATTTTCATAACCAAGTTATCCAGAAAAACACACTGAAATGACAGGTTTTGTAAAATAAAAGTATTTATTAAATCACACAGATATGACTAAATAATTCATTAAAAAGTCATAAATGTAGCCATTAGCTATCAAATCATAGTGTAGAATGATAAATGAGAAATAAAAGAACAAACACGTTATAATGCTGATATGAAAGGAATAAAGATTAATATAACTATTAAGTGAGTATTTCTAAATAAGGGTCTAAGGCATTTTAAGTCTACGAAACCAATTCTTATTTCCAACCAAGCCACTCAAAATGAGTCATCTATACTAAAGACGCTCTATTAAAGACCTGACCCAGACCATGACCAACAGAACACCATCTGCCGAAAGATTAAACCCAGCTCTGCCTTACTCTGAGTTGTTGAAGTGGGCCTTGGTGACGTCCGCCTGGGTTGGTCGTCTGATGCTTCACCCCGAAAAAGGATCACGTGAGCCTGCCTGCAGGGTGGGTTGACTTCCTGTGTCAGCACGGAGCCCCATGAGAACCCACAGGGAAATCCCTTCGCTCTCAGCTGGCTTGCTGGTGGCCTCCGGACCGCAGGTTTCTGGGTTGGATCTGGCGGATCTCTTTTTCAGCTGTACTTTAGCTAAACTTAGATGGAATAATGCTTGGCTTCGTAGATTGTAAAATAACCTTAGATATTTTAACTAGGATAGCTAAGATTAATATACTTGAAGATTAAATGCGCTAGTCTAAGAAAACTAACTTAAGATGACTAAACTAACAGTCTATCCTTTCTCCATCTCTGGGCTCCCTAACCTCTCTCCTCTAACTGTTTTCCTCAACTCATCTTCTCCAACTCCTTCTCTAACTGCTCTGACCTGAACTCCCAAAACTCAACTGGCAACTCTACTGGACTCCGGAAAAAACTGGAAACTCTGAACTGTGTCTGCCCAGTTTACTATTAGACTCTGTGGCCTGTTTGGCCCTTGAGCTCCGATTGGCTCTGTGGCCCAAGTGTCTGTGTTTTGATTGGTCTAGGAGCAATTTCAAACTTTGGTGGGGATTCACAAAGGGCCATAAAACCCCCCCTCGCTCACATGGTCAGCATGCTTCAGAATTTTTCTAATAGATCAAACCAAAAGAAAACTCAATTAAACAGTGGATCAAAATACATTTTTCAGCATATCAGTTTGTGATGATAAATTCAGGAAACACAATCTTACAATTGAATCACAATAAATGTAATATATATATATTGCCCACAAACAGTTTTGTAATACTCAAGATAATCTTAGAAATACAATGATGGATGGTACTCTGTCAGAAAGAGATCAAGAGTCATGATATTATTTAAACCCAATTAAATCACTTAAAAGAAAATACATGATTAAACCACTGATAACCAAATAAAGCTATATTATCAAATGCTAATTAAACCTTGTTGATTCAGACTTGAATGTGTAGGAGAATTCAATCAGGACACATCCAAACACATATACCATATACCAGACACATATACCATTATTTAGTAAACATTCTATAAAACACCTTTTTTATATAGTCAATATATATGTATTTTAAGCAAAATCTTCTTAGTGAGAAATTCCTCCCCTCTGCTGTGTTTAGATAAGCGGCTGTCGTCGGAATTTACGACCGTGGGGGAAGTTGGTGAAGTTGGTGTTGGGAATGTAATTTCCAAGCTAAGAGCATTCATTTTAACTTCATGAATCTTATTTCTAAGTGGTTGCAGAAAGCACAAACCCCTAAATTGGTATAATATATTTGGTGAATTTACAATTTCCAAGGCATTCATTAAGTTTTGAACCCTCTCTCAAGTCCCGTAGTCCCGTCCTTGTCCTGGTGATTGTGCTGTTGGCAAAACCACAATTGTGCACAGTTCCAGATGTTTAAACATTAACGGTCCTAAATCCAGATTTACGACTGACAGCGTCTGAAGGAATGTCAAAAAAGAATTTAAAAATGTTTACCCTTACTTGCATTTAGGGTTCTCGAGCGAGGCTGAGTGAAGAAATAGTCAGGAAATGTCATTTTGAAATTTAAGGCTGTTTGAAAAAGATAACTCCAAGGCTTTTAGAGTGTTCTGGGGGTTGAAGTTCCTTATAGACCATAAAGTGGGGGTAGTATGTGTGTGTGTGTATGTGTGTGTGTGTGTGTGTGTCCAAGCAATGCAGGAATCCTCTGTTTAATCCACTACATTCCCCCCCCATCGATCGATGGGCCACTGGACGTTGGGTCATCGGTCGATGTCAACGTGGATTTCTGTAGACAGAGCATGTTAGGGTACATCTTTCATGCAATTGGTGTCCTGTTGGTCATGCTTTCTTAAGACAATCTACTACAAGGTCGCTGACAGAGTTTTTGGTCTAATGGATATACAATTTCTCTGATGATCAGTTTTTTTTTTTTGTTGTAGCTATTGGCTTTTGGTTCTGAATAGAATAGTTAATTTAATGTGATAGTGTGGCAACAAGCATATGAAAGGGTCACAAATAGTTTGCTAGCTATTTGTTCCTTTATAACTTTATCAAGACAACCTACCCATAAGGTATGCTTCAATAATTAGCCACTACTTAGTCAACAATTGAGAACAATATAGCGGAGCAAACGTAGTCAGAAGGGAAACAAAATATGTTTTGGGCACCTGAAGAGAAGAGAAAAAAAAAAATTGGCACCCCCCCTTCTCCATGTATTTATTATACTGCTATGCTAATGGTTTGAAATGGTGATTCAAACACTAGGTTTAACAAAATATCCAATTTGTTGTGAGTTATGCTACTTGGATAGGTGAGTTCCAGACAGTGAATGTGTGGTACGTTCTCAATTTAACAATTGCGTCAGGTCAGAATATGGTGGACAATGAACACTCAGTGTGTCTAGGTATTTAGCCCCGTATTATGATTTAACCTAGGGCATTATTGGTCCCGACTTGTCCCATGGGGCTTTTGCATAGTTTAATTGGGTTACAGTGAACTTGTTTGAGAATCGGTTTAATAAAACACTGACGATGCGGGATTTGGTTCCAGATGCGAGGCAGTTTGTCTGCCCCTGCATGAGGACCAAACCAATGAGACCTGAGCTCGCGAATTGTTTTGCCAGTGCTGTGCTGGGACCTCACCAGTAGCTTGTCAGCAGTGTAGCACAATGGTTGGTATCCAAGCGTGCTTTTTCCCAGTTTTGGGTGTTTCCGCAGTTCTCCGCTAGAACGGTGAGATATACCAACACCTGAGAAAGTGTGGTTCAGCGAAAAAGTTGTGGCCTGAGCCATTTCAATAGGGTCTGGGGGACGTCCCCCCCATCTGGCAAATGCACCTGCCACAGTGATGAGATGTTTGTTCCTTCGGACAAATTTCATGAGTCTTTCGACCCAATCCATTTGTGGAATTGGCCATATACCACACAGATCTTCTGAAGATTGGGGCTGAAAACACACTAGCCTTTTTCCAACAAGTGGCAGATATGTCAATTGTGGGAATGCTCGGTGTGTTTTCCCCATCATTTTGTGGTCCACCCATGGGTGATCGAGGGCCTGGGCTAGGCTCTCCCCCCCATGGCGCTGAGGCACCACGAATGAAGATGAAGCGTGTGTATCTGGGGCATAAACAAACAGGCCCTTGAGCATCCTGAAAGACGCACAGTAAGTGGCAAGTGGATCAAGGTGAAATGCCAGTGTTCTGAAAGAAGTGTTGTCACCTGCACCAATTGTCATGTTAACTTTCCATTTGATTTGAGCATTCCGAAAAGCACATCCATCTGTGTAGATGGTGGGAATGTTTTTACATTCATAAGAATCCAAGGGACTGTGTTTGTCTGGAACCACTGGTGCAGGAACAAGAAGAGAACAATCCTTTTGGTGCACGAACAGAGGATCACAGTTAGTCCGTGGCAAGGAACCTGCAGGTGGTCTGTGAACAGCTGACTTGTCAGCCCATGGAACAAAGATTTCACCGTTGACCGTTGTGTTAAAAGTGAATGACTTTCCAGCTTTTGGGTTGTACTCATCTACAGCCGTAGAGGGAGTCAATGCCCATGAACAGGTGTTTTGTTTTAGAATCATGGTAGGGGATTCTGAGGATGGTGGTTTCAGAACCCTGACAGTGAGCTTCTCATTGATTCCAGTGGAATTTGAAGGTTCAATGAGCTTGTGTGGCTCAATGTTGCTAGCAACATGATAGCATTGAACTCTATCCTGTGCCTTAGGACAGGGCAGGGGTTCGCAAACCTGTGCCCAGATTCTACGATGCTGAAAGTCAATCAATGGTTTGAACCGGTCAAGGAGGTCTTTGCCAAAGAGCAATGGGACGTTCTCCAATGGAGAAATGTGAATTGGATGGGTGAGGCTCATTGGACCGATGGCAACGTGCACCAGGGCTGCAGAATGCAGAGTGATACCAATGTGCGAATATGGTTGAAGGTGAAGAGCACACTTTTTCAGAGGTATCTCTTTGTTGTTTCGGCGGGCTGTCGCCCTCACCTGGTCAAAAAGTGAATTTGACATCAAAGAAATGTCTGACCCCGTGTCCAAAAGAGCTTCATACCCGAACACATCTTCCAGCCAGGTGGCTAGGTAGAATTTTGGTGTTGAACCTTTCTTGGTTAAGAAACCCAAGAATTGTTTAGGTGGTGGATCCTCCAGGCTGAGGGAAGGAGCTTCCTCAGTGTGGTTGTCTTCAGCGTCTGGCTGTACAACCAAGGCTGCATTGGAGTGGATGGATTTCGCACCCCCCCAAGCAGGTTGATCTGGAGCATGGACAATTGGCGAGAATTCAGATTCAGCATTGTCCTGCTTGCGTATTTCGTTACGAAATTGTCTGAGCAGACTGCCGTCTTTAGTGCTCAGGTTAGTTGGATATGTCTCATCCTTGTGCCCTTTAGGTGGACACCAACGTTTGTGGTGCTTTGGGCTCTTTCTCCTGAGCGGAGATTGAAGTTTGCTGGAGCTCTGTGCTCGAGCATGGTGCTGTGAGTGTTTGCCATTCCAACTGCGTTTTATCCTACCTTTCCTTCGATAGGAGGGCTTTTGGTCACTTTGCTTGGCCCAATGTAGGGACGAGCGACGCCAAGAGTGGAACACTCTCTGGTTTTTGTGGTTTAACTGGGTCTTAGGTGGCACTGGAGCCTTGTGTGCCCCTTTTTGCTTGACGTGGGAGGACTGCTCATTAATTATCAGGACGTCATTTGACTCTGATTTTTTATTAATGTTTTGTTGGAACTTAGCAAATCCTCTGAGAGCCAAATCACGCAGCTGCCGGCTTGTTAGCGTACGGGGGCAGGCTGCGACTCCAAAAGAGTGACTGGTGGAGGGATGGAGGTTTCTCACGAACAATGTTTTGAAAACTTCCTCTTCCTCCATTCCAGGCTCATTTCTATAGCCGAAATAAGCGTGCCTGAGGCGGTGATAGTACTGTAGGGGTGTTTCCTGGCGACTCTGCTTTATTGCAAGAGCTGCAGCAAGGCCGGTTTGAGCAAGGTGGTTGGAGAACTCATTCTCCAAAGCCTTGCAAAGAGCAGGATAGTCTCTCTTAACCTGGGGTGGTTGGCGCTCAATGAAACGTCCAACTTCCCGACTAGAGGACACCTTAATGAGGTAGATTTTATCATCTACCGTGGCCTTGGGGAAACGGCGTAAGAAGAAGTCAATGTCGCAAAGATACTGGTGGACATCATTAGAACCGTCCGGTTCTGGTTCAAAGCGTGGGATGTTACGCGCAATTTTGTCCAAATCTCTATCAGAGGGTGCTTGAGGTAGCACAGAGGTCCCATATGGCTGGGAACGCTGAGTGAACCTTGGTTCTACTGGCGCTTCAGCACCTTTAAGGGAGACTAGAGGGAATGTATTTGTGGAGGGTTGTTGCTTAAGATCCGGAACCCCAGGGGTTCCTGATTTACCAGCTGGATTGATGGGGGAGTCTCCCTCCATCATCAGCTCAAATGTTAACTCTGTTTGGTCTCGAGTTAATTTGACTGCATTGTTAGCATGTGCTAATTCAGTTTGTAGCTCAACCTGTCTTGCAATAGCATGTTTTAGTTTTTCCTGTGACTGAGCTGCAAGTTGGGTAGCTATGTTGGCTTCCTTTTGAAGCAGCTGCACTTCGGTTTTGAGGTCTCTTTGGTTCATTTCAGACTGTACAGTTTTGTTCTCTAGGTCTGCAACTCTATCGTTTAAAGTCACAATCTCTGCTTGGAGATTTTGAATGGTTTTGGAGGAAGCAGCAAGTTGATCCTGTGACAACAGCAGTTGTTTCCACAGTATTAGGGAAATCGGATCCACTTGTTGCTTGCCCTCAAGGATTTTAGATACACACTCATTGAGGCTTTTGGCAATTAGTGCATGGAGACCCCCACTGTCCATTTGTTGGACTGGGATGGTAAGTCCTGGGGGTAGACCAGCTGTAAGCTCTAAAAGAGCTTTTTCGGTGGCACACATTTTGATTTACGTAAAGCACGTGGAATCAAACAATTTTGATGACAAACAAGTTTATTTTATGTTCGAGTCAATTAGCATTGTGCCTTTCCTAAGAAGAAAATCTGTTAAAAGTGGGCGACCTAAGGTTACAATTAGTAGATTAATTTTAAAAGAATAGTTAGATTTGTTGTCAGTGATGCTAGTGAACAGTTTAATAACTGTAGGGCACTATACACAATGTCTAAATCTAAATATGGGTATAGTTATTAACTATGTACAGGATGGGAGAATTTAACTATGTATTAAGCACAGGTGTGCTGGGTATATGGTTGAGTAACTGATAACTGGATAGGTTTTTTTTTTTTTTTTTTTTTTTTTTTTTTTTTTAATGGTTAATTAATTAATTAATTTCAATCAGTTATTAATAATTGATCTTAATCGATCAATAATTAAGCTTAATTTATTTGAAGATGGTTGAATTAAATTGAAAATAATTAATTAACAAAAATTTAATTAACTTTACTTAATCAAATTGATTAAAATTACCAGTTAATTATTTTATGTTGTGATTAGTTACTCAATGGAGATAGCTATTTAGCTTGGTTCAATGTAACATAAAGAGTAATGTTTGAGAGAGCAGACCTGAAACTTAAATTTAACTATTTAATATTAACCGATTAAATGAATGCAGTTATTTGTTTACTTATTTACAAACCATTTAACCCCACCACAATGCAAATTCCCTTTATTAACTTAACAAAAAGTTTGTTTGAAATTGGCACCCTCTGGCGACAGAAACTCTAAATGCACTCTACAGGATGATGGCAATTACACAAGTACAACACCAGGTGGCGACACAGCTATATGGCTAAGTGGCTCCCTCTGGTGGTCAAACAAATGAAATGCACCTTTCTGCACTGTATGCAGTTAACCAAATCAAACACCAGATGGCGATGTGGCAGTGTACCCCCCCTAGTGGTGAGGGGTAGTAAAACACCCTTTGAGTTTGAGTGTAAATAGTCAGGCTGTCCACCAGATGGTGGCAGAGGCCGACTGGTGGGAGTGGTCACGCCCACTGATGATGCCACGTTAAGGACCGCCCCTTGGGTCTGGGACCTGGTCAGCAGATTTGACTGACTCAGTCGACTGTGAATAGCAGAGGAGAAGGACACGGCTATCCGAAAGTTTAACACAGCAGCAACACACTTCACAAGATGAGCAAAGAGGATTTACATCCTGGCGTGGTTAGTTTAATCACGCACACAATAAACTTCCTGCCACTCAGGGTGGTGTTACGTAAAAGTTAGCTACTCTTTTACGCACGTGGAAGTGTCCAGTACTGCAGGATTTTACAGATTTCGCGCAAAAACCGGCAGTTTTAACTGGAGCGCGGAGTCGATGAGCCGGAGATCCGCGACTCAGGGCTGCGCGAAGGCCTTATCAGATCAACACTGGCAAAATATGTCTATTTTACCGGAAACAGTTCGAACTTTATGTAAGTACACACGTATATACACGTATATACACCCGGGTTTAAGGTTACCCACACACGGCGGTGTGTCAACCAAGCTTATTTTACAAATAAGCGTAATGTTTTCAAGAGCGCTCGCATACCACACACATAACTGTACACGTTATTTAGACACATAGGGGAGCGTGCGCGTGACACGCACACACCCAGGGGACTGGCCAGTCCTGAATTGTAAACAAAAACACGTGTAGAACATGTGCGTGTGTTTCTAACACGCTGGGTTTATGCAGTTAACTCCAACTAGGCCAGCTAGCCAGCAGCTAACGCATTTAATAATAACAACAAAATACACTTTATTCTGCAACTTACAGCGCTATTTTCTGGAACTGGTTATGAAATGTGTATATATTCTGGTCTCGCGGCGGAGAACCAATAAGAATATAATCCTGCCCCACGTTGGCGAGCCAATTATGTAGCGGGCTCAGTGGTTTAATACCTGGTGCTAATGGAGATGTTGAAATATTTTTTAATTGGGCGCCAGTTATTAAATTAATTTAATTAGATTAATCAATTAATTAATTAATTGATTAATCAAATTAATTAATAACACAAGACATCTCAGGGTGTGGTTTCTACAGGTAACAGAAATTTTCATAACCAAGTTATCCAGAAAAACACACTGAAATGACAGGTTTTGTAAAATAAAAGTATTTATTAAATCACACAGATATGAGTAAATAATTCATTAAAAAGTCATAAATGTAGCCATTAGCTATCAAATCATAGTGTAGAATGATAAATGAGAAATAAAAGAACAAACACGTTATAATGCTGATATGAAAGGAATAAAGATTAATATAACTATTAAGTGAGTATTTCTAAATAAGGGTCTAAGGCATTTTAAGTCTACGAAACCAATTCTTATTTCCAACCAAGCCACTCAAAATGAGTCATCTATACTAAAGACGCTCTATTAAAGACCTGACCCAGACCATGACCAACAGAACACCATCTGCCGAAAGATTAAACCCAGCTCTGCCTTACTCTGAGTTGTTGAAGTGGGCCTTGGTGACGTCCGCCTGGGTTGGTCGTCTGATGCTTCACCCCGAAAAAGGATCACGTGAGCCTGCCTGCAGGGTGGGTTGACTTCCTGTGTCAGCACGGAGCCCCATGAGAACCCACAGGGAAATCCCTTCGCTCTCAGCTGGCTTGCTGGTGGCCTCCGGACCGCAGGTTTCTGGGTTGGATCTGGCGGATCTCTTTTTCAGCTGTACTTTAGCTAAACTTAGATGGAATAATGCTTGGCTTCGTAGATTGTAAAATAACCTTAGATATTTTAACTAGGATAGCTAAGATTAATATACTTGAAGATTAAATGCGCTAGTCTAAGAAAACTAACTTAAGATGACTAAACTAACAGTCTATCCTTTCTCCATCTCTGGGCTCCCTAACCTCTCTCCTCTAACTGTTTTCCTCAACTCATCTTCTCCAACTCCTTCTCTAACTGCTCTGACCTGAACTCCCAAAACTCAACTGGCAACTCTACTGGACTCCGGAAAAAACTGGAAACTCTGAACTGTGTCTGCCCAGTTTACTATTAGACTCTGTGGCCTGTTTGGCCCTTGAGCTCCGATTGGCTCTGTGGCCCAAGTGTCTGTGTTTTGATTGGTCTAGGAGCAATTTCAAACTTTGGTGGGGATTCACAAAGGGCCATAAAACCCCCCCTCGCTCACATGGTCAGCATGCTTCAGAATTTTTCTAATAGATCAAACCAAAAGAAAACTCAATTAAACAGTGGATCAAAATACATTTTTCAGCATATCAGTTTGTGATGATAAATTCAGGAAACACAATCTTACAATTGAATCACAATAAATGTAATATATATATATTGCCCACAAACAGTTTTGTAATACTCAAGATAATCTTAGAAATACAATGATGGATGGTACTCTGTCAGAAAGAGATCAAGAGTCATGATATTATTTAAACCCAATTAAATCACTTAAAAGAAAATACATGATTAAACCACTGATAACCAAATAAAGCTATATTATCAAATGCTAATTAAACCTTGTTGATTCAGACTTGAATGTGTAGGAGAATTCAATCAGGACACATCCAAACACATATACCATATACCAGACACATATACCATTATTTAGTAAACATTCTATAAAACACCTTTTTTATATAGTCAATATATATGTATTTTAAGCAAAATCTTCTTAGTGAGAAATTCCTCCCCTCTGCTGTGTTTAGATAAGCGGCTGTCGTCGGAATTTACGACCGTGGGGGAAGTTGGTGAAGTTGGTGTTGGGAATGTAATTTCCAAGCTAAGAGCATTCATTTTAACTTCATGAATCTTATTTCTAAGTGGTTGCAGAAAGCACAAACCCCTAAATTGGTATAATATATTTGGTGAATTTACAATTTCCAAGGCATTCATTAAGTTTTGAACCCTCTCTCAAGTCCCGTAGTCCCGTCCTTGTCCTGGTGATTGTGCTGTTGGCAAAACCACAATTGTGCACAGTTCCAGATGTTTAAACATTAACGGTCCTAAATCCAGATTTACGACTGACAGCGTCTGAAGGAATGTCAAAAAAGAATTTAAAAATGTTTACCCTTACTTGCATTTAGGGTTCTCGAGCGAGGCTGAGTGAAGAAATAGTCAGGAAATGTCATTTTGAAATTTAAGGCTGTTTGAAAAAGATAACTCCAAGGCTTTTAGAGTGTTCTGGGGGTTGAAGTTCCTTATAGACCATAAAGTGGGGGTAGTATGTGTGTGTGTGTATGTGTGTGTGTGTGTGTGTGTCCAAGCAATGCAGGAATCCTCTGTTTAATCCACTACAGAACAGTCTCTGAATTACTTTGTTATTAAGCAATGGAGAACAGTCTCTGAATTATCTTGTTATTAAGCAATAAAGAACAGTCTCTGAATTACTTTGTTATTAAGCAATAAAGAACAGTCTCTGAATTACCTTGTTATTAAGCAATAAAGAACAGTCTCTGAATTACTTTGTTATTAAGCAATAAAGAACAGTCTCTGAATTACTTTGTTATTAAGCAATGGAGAACAGTCTCTGAATTATCTTGTTATTAAGCAATAAAGAACAGTCTCTGAATTACCTTGTTATTAAGCAATAAAGAACAGTCTCTGAATTACTTTGTTATTAAGCAATAAAGAACAGTGTCTGATTTACCTTGTTATTAAGCAATAAAGAACAGTCTCTGAATTACTTTGTTATTAAGCAATGGAGAACAGTCTCTGAATTATCTTGTTATTAAGCAATGGAGAACAGTCTCTGTATTACTTTGTTATTAAGCAATATAGAACAGTCTCTGCAATACTTTGTTATTAAGCAATAAAGAACAGTCTCTGAATTACTTTGTTATTAAGCAATGGAGAACAGTCTCTGAATTATCTTGTTATTAAGCAATAAAGAACAGTCTCTGAATTACTTTGTTATTAAGCAATAAAGAACAGTCTCTGTATTACTTTGTTATTAAGAAATATAGAACAGTCTCTGCAATACTTTGTTATTAAGCAATAAAGAACAGTCTCTGTATTACTTTGTTATTAAGAAATATAGAACAGTTTCTGCAATACTTTGTTATAAGCAATAAAGAACAGTCTCTGAATTACCTTGTTATTAAGCAATAAAGAACAGTCTCTGAATTACTTTGTTATTAAGCAATAAAGAACAGTCTCTGTATTACTTTGTTATTAAGCAATAAAGAACAGTCTCTGAATTACCTTGTTATTAAGCAATAAAGAACAGTCTCTGAATTACTTTGTTACTAAGCAATAAAGAACAGTCTCTGTATTACTTTGTTATTAAGAAATATAGAACAGTCTCTGCAATACTTTGTTATTAAGCAATAAAGAACAGTCTCTGTATTACTTTGTTATTAAGAAATATAGAACAGTCTCTGCAATACTTTGTTACTAAGCAATATAGAACAGTCTTTGAATTACCTTGTTATTAAGCAATAAAGAACAGTCTCTGAATTACTTTGTTATCAAGCAATAAAGAACAGTCTCTGAATTACTTTGTTATCAAGCAATAAAGAACAGTCTCTGAATTACTTTGTTATTAAGCAATGGAGAACAGTCTCTGAATTATCTTGTTATTAAGCAATGGAGAACAGTCTCTGTATTACTTTTTTATTAAGCAATATAGAACAGTCTCTGTATTACTTTGTTATTAAGCAATATAGAACAGTCTCTGAATTACTTTGTTATTAAGCAATATAGAACAGTCTCTGTATTACTTTGTTATTAAGCAATATAGAACAGTCTCTGAATTACCTTGTTATTAAGCAATAAAGAACAGTCTCTGAATTACTTTGTTATTAAGCAATATAGAACAGTCTCTGAATTACTTTGTTATTAAGCAATGGAGAACAGTCTCTGAATTATCTTGTTATTAAGCAATAAAGAACAGTCTCTGAATTACTTTGTTATTAAGCAATAAAGAACAGTCTCTGAATTACCTTGTTATTAAGCAATAAAGAACAGTCTCTGAATTACTTTGTTATTAAGCAATAAAGAACAGTCTCTGAATTACTTTGTTATTAAGCAATGGAGAACAGTCTCTGAATTATCTTGTTATTAAGCAATAAAGAACAGTCTCTGAATTACCTTGTTATTAAGCAATAAAGAACAGTCTCTGAATTACTTTGTTATTAAGCAATAAAGAACAGTGTCTGATTTACCTTGTTATTAAGCAATAAAGAACAGTCTCTGAATTACTTTGTTAATAAGCAATGGAGAACAGTCTCTGTATTACTTTGTTATTAAGCAATATAGAACAGTCTCTGCAATACTTTGTTATTAAGCAATAAAGAACAGTCTCTGAATTACTTTGTTATTAAGCAATGGAGAACAGTCTCTGAATTATCTTGTTATTAAGCAATAAAGAACAGTCTCTGAATTACTTTGTTATTAAGCAATAAAGAACAGTCTCTGTATTACTTTGTTATTAAGAAATATAGAACAGTCTCTGCAATACTTTGTTATAAGCAATAAAGAACAGTCTCTGAATTACTTTGTTATTAAGCAATAAAGAACAGTCTCTGTATTACTTTGTTATTAAGAAATATAGAACAGTCTCTGCAATACTTTGTTATTAAGCAATAAAGAACAGTCTCTGTATTACTTTGTTATTAAGAAATATAGAACAGTCTCTGCAATACTTTGTTATAAGCAATAAAGAACAGTCTCTGAATAACTTTGTTATTAAGCAATAAAGAACAGTCTCTGATTTACCTTGTTATTAACTAATAAAGAACAGTCTCTGAATTACTTTGTTATTAAGCAATGGAGAACAGTCTCTGAATTATCTTGTTATTAAGCAATGGAGAACAGTCTCTGTATTACTTTGTTATTAAGCAATATAGAACAGTCTCTGTATTACTTTGTTATTAAGCAATATAGAACAGTCTCTGAATTACTTTGTTATTAAGCAATGGAGAACAGTCTCTGTATTACTTTGTTATTAAGCAATATAGAACAGTCTCTGAATTACTTTGTTATAAGCGATAAAGAACAGTCTCTGAATTACCTTGTTATTAAGCAATAAAGAACAGTCTCTGAATTACCTTATTATTAAGCAATAAAGAACAGTCTCTGAACTACTTTGTTATTAAGCAATAAAGAACAGTCTCTGTATTACTTTGTTATTAAGAAATATAGAACAGTCTCTGCAATACTTTGTTATAAGCAATAAAGAACAGTCTCTGAATTACCTTGTTATTAAGCAATAAAGAACAGTCTCTGAATTACTTTGTTATTAAGCAATAAAGAACAGTCTCTGTATTACTTTGTTATTAAGCAATAAAGAACAGTCTCTGAATTACCTTGTTATTAAGCAATAAAGAACAGTCTCTGAATTACCTTGTTATTAAGCAATGGAGAACAGTCTCTGAATTATCTTATTATTAAGCAATGGAGAACAGTCTCTGTATTACTTTTTTATTAAGCAATATAGAACAGTCTCTGTATTACTTTGTTATTAAGCAATATAGAACAGTCTCTGAATTACTTTGTTATTAAGCAATATAGAACAGTCTCTGTATTACTTTGTTATTAAGCAATATAGAACAGTCTCTGAATTACCTTGTTATTAAGCAATAAAGAACAGTCTCTGAATTACTTTGTTATTAAGCAATAAAGAACAGTCTCTGATTTACCTTGTTATTAAGCAATAAAGAACAGTCTCTGAATTATCTTGTTATGAAGCAATGGAGAACAGTCTCTGTATTACTTTGTTATTAAGCAATATAGAACAGTCTCTGTATTACTTTGTTATTAAGCAATATAGAACAGTCTCTGAATTACTTTGTTATTAAGCAATGGAGAACAGTCTCTGTATTACTTTTTTATTAAGCAATATAGAACAGTCTCTGAATTACTTTGTTATAAGCAATAAAGAACAGTCTCTGAATTACCTTGTTATTAAGCAATAAAGAACAGTCTCTGAATTACCTTATTATTAAGCAATAAAGAACAGTCTCTGAATTACTTTGTTATTAAGCAATGGAGAACCGTCTCTGAATTATCTTGTTATTAAGCAATAAAGAACAGTCTCTGAATTACTTTGTTATTAAGCAATAAAGAACAGTCTCTGAATTACTTTGTTATTAAGCAATATAGAACAGTCTCTGAATTACTTTGTTATAAGCAATAAAGAACAGTCTCTGAATTACCTTGTTATTAAGCAATAAAGAACAGTCTCTGAATTACCTTATTATTAAGCAATAAAGAACAGTCTCTGAATTACTTTGTTATTAAGCAATGGAGAACCGTCTCTGAATTATCTTGTTATTAAGCAATAAAGAACAGTCTCTGAATTACCTTGTTATTAAGCAATAAAGAACAGTCTCTGAATTACCTTATTATTAAGCAATAAAGAACAGTCTCTGAATTACTTTGTTATTAAGCAATAAAGAACAGTCTCTGTATTACTTTGTTGTTAAGAAATATAGAGCAGTCTCTGCAATACTTTGTTATTAAGCAATAAAGAACAGTCTCTGAATTACCTTGTTATTAAGCAATAAAGAACAGTCTCTGAAGTATCTTATTATTAAGCTATAAAGAACAGTCTCTGAATAACTTTGTTATTAAGCAATAAAGAACAGTCTCTGAATTACCTTGTTATTAAGCAATAAAGAACAGTCTCTGAATTACTTTGTTATCAAGCAATAAAGAACAGTCTCTGAATTACTTTGTTATTAAGCAATGGAGAACAGTCTCTGAATTATCTTGTTATTAAGCAATAAAGAACAGTCTCTGAATTACTTTGTTATTAAGCAATAAAGAACAGTCTCTGAATTACTTTGTTATTAAGAAATATAGAACAGTCTCCACAATACTTTGTTATAAGCAATAAAGAACAGTCTCTGAATTACCTTGTTATTAAGCAATAAAGAACAGTCTCTAAATTACTTTGTTATTAAGCAATAAAGAACAGTCTCTAAATTACTTTGTTATTAAGCAATAAAGAACAGTCTCTGAATTACCTTGTTATTAAGCAATAAAGAACAGTCTCTGAATTACTTTGTTATTAAGCAATAAAGAACAGTCTCTGAATTACTTTGTTATTAAGCAATGGAGAACAGTCTCTGAATTATCTTGTTATTAAGCAATGGAGAACAGTCTCTGTATCACTTTGTTATTAAGCAATATAGAACAGTCTCTGTATTACTTTGTTACTAAGCAATATAGAACAGTCTCTGAATTACTTTGTTATTAAGCAATGGAGAACAGTCTATGTATTACTTTGTTACTAAGCAATATAGAACAGTCTCTGAATTACTTTGTTATAAGCGATAAAGAACAGTCTCTGAATTACCTTGTTATTAAGCAATAAAGAACAGTCTCTGAATTACTTTGTTATTAAGCAATAAAGAACAGTCTCTGTATTACTTTGTTATTAAGAAATATAGAACAGTCTCTGCAATACTTTGTTATAAGCAATAAAGAACAGTCTCTGAATTACCTTGTTATTAAGCAATAAAGAACAGTCTCTGAAGTATCTTATTATTAAGCTATAAAGAACAGTCTCTGAATTACTTTGTTATTAAGCAATAAAGAACAGTCTCTGAATTACCTTGTTATTAAGCAATAAAGAACAGTCTCTGAATTACTTTGTTATCAAGCAATAAAGAACAGTCTCTGAATTACTTTGTTATTAAGCAATGGAGAACAGTCTCTGAATTATCTTGTTATTAAGCAATAAAGAACAGTCTCTGAATTACTTTGTTATTAAGCAATAAAGAACAGTCTCTGTATTACTTTGTTATTAAGAAATATAGATAAGTCTCCACAATACTTTGTTATAAGCAATAAAGAACAGTCTCTGAATTACTTTGTTATTAAGCAATAAAGAACAGTCTCTGTATTACTTTGTTATTAAGAAATATAGAACAGTCTCTGCAATACTTTGTTATAAGCAATAAAGGACAGTCTCTGAATTACCTTGTTATTAAGCAATAAAAAACAGTCTCTGAAGTATCTTATTATTAAGCTATAAAGAAAAGTCTCTGAATTACTTTGTTATTAAGCAATAAAGAACAGTCTCTAAATTACCTTGTTATTAAGCAATAAAGAACAGTCTCTGAATTACTTTGTTATCAAGCAATAAAGAACAGTCTCAAATTACTTTGTTATTAAGCAATGGAGAACAGTCTCTGAATTATCTTGAAATTAAGCAATAAATAACAGTCTATGAATTACTTTGTTATTAAGCAATAAAGAACAGTCTCTGTATTACTTTGTTATTAAGCAATAAAGAACAGTCTCTGAATTACCTTGTTATTAAGCAATAAAGAACAGTCTCTGAATTACCTTGTTATTAAGCAATAAAGAACAGTCTCTGAATTACTTTGTTATCAAGCAATAAAGAACAGTCTCTGATTTACCTTGTTATTAAGCAATAAAGAACAGTTTCTGAATTATCTTGTTATTAAGCAATGGAGAACAGTCTCTGTATTACTTTGTTATTAAGCAATATAGAACAGTCTCTGTATTACTTTGTTATTAAGCAATATAGAACAGTCTCTGAATTACTTTGTTATTAAGCAATACAGAACAGTCTCTGAATTACTTTGTTACTAAGCAATGGAGAGCAGTCTCTGTATTACTTTTTTACTAAGCAATATAGAACAGTCTCTGAATTACTTTGTTATAAGCAATAAAGAACAGTCTCTGAATTACCTTGTTATTAAGCAATAAAGAACAGTCTCTGAATTACTTTGTTATTAAGCAATGGAGAACAGTCTCTGAATTATCTTGTTATTAAGCAATAAAGAACAGTCTCTGAATTACTTTGTTATTAAGCAATAAAGAACAGTCTCTGAATTACTTTGTTATTAAGCAATATAGAACAGTCTCTGTATTACTTTGTTACTAAGCAATATAGAACAGTCTCTGAATTACTTTGTTATTAAGCAATGGAGAACAGTCTCTGTATTACTTTTTTATTAAGCAATATAGAACAGTCTCTGAATTACTTTGTTATTAAGCAATAAAGAACAGTCTCTGATTTACCTTGTTATTAAGCAATAAAGAACAGTCTCTGAATTATCTTGTTATTAAGCAATGGAGAACAGTCTCTGTATTACTTTGTTACTAAGCAATATAGAACAGTCTCTGTTTTACTTTGTTATTAAGCAATATAGAACAGTCTCTGAATTACTTTGTTATTAAGCAATATAGAACAGTCTCTGAATTACTTTGTTACTAAGCAATGGAGAACAGTCTCTGTATTACTTTTTTATTAAGCAATATAGAACAGTCTCTGAATTACTTTGTTATAAGCAATAAAGAACAGTCTCTGAATTACCTTGTTATTAAGCAATAAAGAACAGTCTCTGAATTACTTTGTTATTAAGCAATGGAGAACAGTCTCTGAATTATCTTGTTATTAAGCAATAAAGAACAGTCTCTGAATTACTTTGTTATTAAGCAATAAAGAACAGTCTCTGAGGTACTTTGTTATTAAGCAATATAGAACAGTCTCTGTATTACTTTGTTACTAAGCAATATAGAACAGTCTCTGAATTACTTTGTTATTAAGCAATGGAGAACAGTCTCTGAATTACCTTGTTAATAAGCAATAAAGAACAGTCTCTGAATTACCTTATTATTAAGCAATAAAGAACAGTCTCTGAATTACTTTGTTATTAAGCAATGGAGAACAGTCTCTGAATTATCTTGTTATTAAGCAATAAAGAACAGTCTCTGAATTACTTTGTTATTAAGCAATAAAGAACAGTCTCTGAATTACTTTGTTATTAAGCAATATAGAACAGTCTCTGAATTACTTTGTTATTAAGCAACAAAGAACAGTCTCTGAATTACCTTGTTAATAAGCAATAAAGAACAGTCTCTGAATTACCTTATTATTAAGCAATAAAGAACAGTCTCTGAATTACTTTGTTATTAAGCAATGGAGAACAGTCTCTGAATTACTTTGTTATTAAGCAATATAGAACAGTCTCTGTATTACTTTGTTACTAAGCAATATAGAACAGTCTCTGAATTACGTTGTTATTAAGCAATAAAGAACAGTCTCTGAATTACTTTGTTATTAAGCAATGGAGAACAGTCTCTGAATTATCTTGTTATTAAGCAATGGAGAACAGTCTCTGTATTACTTTGTTATTAAGCAATATAGAACAGTCTCTGTATTACTTTGTTACTAAGCAATATAGAACAGTCTCTGAATTACTTTGTTATTAAGCAATGGAGAACAGTCTATGTATTACTTTGTTATTAAGCAATATAGAACAGTCTCTGAATTACTTTGTTATAAGCAATAAAGAACAGTCTCTGAATTACCTTGTTATTAAGCAATAAAGAACAGTCTCTGAATTACCTTATTATTAAGCAATAAAGAACAGTCTCTGAATTACTTTGTTATTAAGCAATGGAGAACAGTCTCTGAATTATCTTGTTATTAAGCAATAAAGAACAGTCTCTGAATTACTTTGTTATTAAGCAATAAAGAACAGTCTCTGTATTACTTTGTTATTAAGAAATATAGAACAGTCTCTGCAATACTTTGTTATAAGCAATAAAGAACAGTCTCTGAATTACCTTGTTATTAAGCAATAAAGAACAGTCTCTGAATTACTTTGTTATTAAGCAATAAAGAACAGTCTCTGAATTATCTTGTTATTAAGCAATGGAGAACAGTCTCTGTATTACTTTTTTATTAAGCAATATAGAACAGTCTCTGAATTACTTTGTTATTAAGCAATAAAGAACAGTCTCTGATTTACCTTGTTATTAAGCAATAAAGAACAGTCTCTGAATTATCTTGTTATTAAGCAATGGAGAACAGTCTCTGTATTACTTTGTTACTAAGCAATATAGAACAGTCTCTGTTTTACTTTGTTATTAAGCAATATAGAACAGTCTCTGAATTACTTTGTTATTAAGCAATATAGAACAGTCTCTGCATTACTTTGTTACTAAGCAATGGAGAACAGTCTCTGTATTACTTTTTTATTAAGCAATATAGAACAGTCTCTGAATTACTTTGTTATAAGCAATAAAGAACAGTCTCTGAATTACCTTGTTATTAAGCAATAAAGAACAGTCTCTGAATTACTTTGTTATTAAGCAATGGAGAACAGTCTCTGAATTATCTTGTTATTAAGCAATAAAGAACAGTCTCTGAATTACTTTGTTATTAAGCAATAAAGAACAGTCTCTGAGGTACTTTGTTATTAAGCAATATAGAACAGTCTCTGTATTACTTTGTTACTAAGCAATATAGAACAGTCTCTGAATTACTTTGTTATTAAGCAATGGAGAACAGTCTCTGAATTACCTTGTTAATAAGCAATAAAGAACAGTCTCTGAATTACCTTATTATTAAGCAATAAAGAACAGTCTCTGAATTACTTTGTTATTAAGCAATGGAGAACAGTCTCTGAATTATCTTGTTATTAAGCAATAAAGAACAGTCTCTGAATTACTTTGTTATTAAGCAATAAAGAACAGTCTCTGAATTACTTTGTTATTAAGCAATATAGAACAGTCTCTGAATTACTTTGTTATTAAGCAACAAAGAACAGTCTCTGAATCACTTTGTTATTAAGCAATAAAGAACAGTCTCTGAATTACTTTGTTATTAAGCAATATAGAACAGTCTCTGTATTACTTTGTTACTAAGCAATATAGAACAGTCTCTGAATTACGTTGTTATTAAGCAATAAAGAACAGTCTCTGAATTACTTTGTTATTAAGCAATGGAGAACAGTCTCTGAATTATCTTGTTATTAAGCAATGGAGAACAGTCTCTGTATTACTTTGTTATTAAGCAATATAGAACAGTCTCTGTATTACTTTGTTACTAAGCAATATAGAACAGTCTCTGAATTACTTTGTTATTAAGCAATGGAGAACAGTCTATGTATTACTTTGTTATTAAGCAATATAGAACAGTCTCTGAATTACTTTGTTATAAGCAATAAAGAACAGTCTCTGAATTACCTTGTTATTAAGCAATAAAGAACAGTCTCTGAATTACCTTATTATTAAGCAATAAAGAACAGTCTCTGAATTACTTTGTTATTAAGCAATGGAGAACAGTCTCTGAATTATCTTGTTATTAAGCAATAAAGAACAGTCTCTGAATTACTTTGTTATTAAGCAATAAAGAACAGTCTCTGTATTACTTTGTTATTAAGAAATATAGAACAGTCTCTGCAATACTTTGTTATAAGCAATAAAGAACAGTCTCTGAATTACCTTGTTATTAAGCAATAAAGAACAGTCTCTGAATTACTTTGTTATTAAGCAATAAAGAACAGTCTCTGTATTACTTTGTTATTAAGCAATAAAGAACAGTCTCTGAATTACCTTGTTATTAAGCAATAAAGAACAGTCTCTGAATTACTTTGTTATTAAGCAATAAAGAACAGTCTCTGTATTACTTTGTTATTAAGAAATATAGAACAGTCTCTGCAATACTTTGTTATAAGCAATAAAGAACAGTCTCTGAATTACCTTGTTATTAAGCAATAAAGAACAGTCTCTGAAGTATCTTATTATTAAGCTATAAAGAACAGTCTCTGAATTACTTTGTTATTAAGCAATAAAGAACAGTCTCTGAATTACCTTGTTATTAAGCAATAAAGAACAGTCTCTGAATTACTTTGTTATCAAGCAATAAAGAACAGTCTCTGAATTACTTTGTTATTAAACAATGGAGAACAGTCTCTGAATTATCTTGTTATTAAGCAATAAAGAACAGTCTCTGAATTACTTTGTTATTAAGCAATAAAGAACAGTCTCTGTATTACTTTGTTATTAAGAAATATAGAACAGTCTCCACAATACTTTGTTATAAGCAATAAAGAACAGTCTCTGAATTACTTTGTTATTAAGCAATAAAGAACAGTCTCTGAATTACTTTGTTATTAAGCAATAAAGAACAGTCTCTGTATTACTTTGTTACTAAGCAATAAAGAACAGTCTCTGTATTACTTTGTTATTAAGCAATAAAGAACAGTCTCTGAATTACCTTGTTATTAAGCAATAAAGAACAGTCTCTGAATTACTTTGTTATTAAGCAATAAAGAACAGTCTCTGTATTACTTTGTTATTAAGAAATATAGAACAGTCTCTGCAATACTTTGTTATAAGCAATAAAGAACAGTCTCTGAATTACCTTGTTATTAAGCAATAAAGAACAGTCTCTGAAGTATCTTATTATTAAGCTATAAAGAACAGTCTCTGAATTACTTTGTTATTAAGCAATAAAGAACAGTCTCTGAATTACCTTGTTATTAAGCAATAAAGAACAGTCTCTGAATTACTTTGTTATCAAGCAATAAAGAACAGTCTCTGAATAACTTTGTTATTAAGCAATGGAGAACAGTCTCTGAATTATCTTGTTATTAAGCAATAAAGAACAGTCTCTGAATTACTTTGTTATTAAGCAATAAAGAACAGTCTCTGTATTACTTTGTTATTAAGAAATATAGAACAGTCTCCACAATACTTTGTTATAAGCAATAAAGAACAGTCTCTGAATTACCTTGTTATTAAGCAATAAAGAACAGTCTCTGAAGTATCTTGTTATTAAGCAATAAAGAACAGTCTCTGAATTACTTTGTTATTAAGCAATATAGAACAGTCTCTGAATTACCTTGTTATTAAGCAATAAAGAACAGTCTCTGAATTACTTTGTTATCAAGCAATAAAGAACAGTCTCTGAATTACTTTGTTATTAAGCAATGGAGAACAGTCTCTGAATTATCTTGTTATTAAGCAATGGAGAACAGTCTCTGTATCACTTTGTTATTAAGCAATATAGAACAGTCTCTGTATTACTTTGTTATTAAGCAATATAGAACAGTCTCTGAATTACTTTGTTATTAAGCAATATAGAACAGTCTCTGAATTACTTTGTTATTAAGCAATATAGAACAGTCTCCACAATACTTTGTTATAAGCAATAAAGAACAGTCTCTGAATTACTTTGTTATTAAGCAATAAAGAACAGTCTCTGTATTACTTTGTTATTAAGAAATATAGAACAGTCTCTGCAATACTTTGTTATAAGCAATAAAGAACAGTCTCTGAATTACCTTGTTATTAAGCAATAAAGAACAGTCTCTGAAGTATCTTGTTATTAAGCAATAAAGAACAGTCTCTGAATTACTTTGTTATTAAGCAATATAGAACAGTCTCTGAATTACCTTGTTATTAAGCAATAAAGAACAGTCTCTGAATTACTTTGTTATCAAGCAATAAAGAACTGTCTCTGAATTACTTTGTTACTAAGCAATGGAGAACAGTCTCTGAATTATCTTGTTGTTAAGCAATGGAGAACAGTCTCTGTATTACTTTGTTATTAAGCAATATAGAACAGTCTCTGTATTACTTTGTTATTAAGCAATATAGAACAGTCTCTGAATTACTTTGTTATTAAGCAATATAGAACAGTCTCTGTATTACTTTGTTATTAAGCAATATAGAGCAGTCTCTGATTTACCTTGTTATTAAGCAATAAAGAACAGTCTCTGAATTACTTTGTTATTAAGCAATAAAGAACAGTCTCTGATTTACCTTGTTATTAAGCAATAAAGAACAGTCTCTGAATTATCTTGTTATTAAGCAATGGAGAACAGTCTCTGTATTACTTTGTTATTAAGCAATATAGAACAGTCTCTGTATTACTTTGTTATTAAGCAATTTAGAACAGTCTCTGAATTACTTTGTTATTAAGCAATATAGAACAGTCTCTGTATTACTTTGTTATTAAGCAATATAGAACAGTCTCAGAATTACTTTGTTATAAGCAATAAAGAACAGTCTCTGAATTACCTTGTTATTAAGCAATAAAGAACAGTTTCTGAATTACTTTGTTATTAAGCAATATAGAACAGTCTCTGAATTACTTTGTTATTAAGCAATGGAGAACAGTCTCTGAATTATCTTGTTATTAAGCAATAAAGAACAGTCTCTGAATTACTTTGTTATTAAGCAATAAAGAACAGTCTCTGAATTACCTTGTTATTAAGCAATAAAGAACAGTCTCTGAATTACTTTGTTACTAAGCAATAAAGAACAGTCTCTGAATTACTTTGTTATTAAGCAATGGAGAACAGTCTCTGAATTATCTTGTTATTAAGCAATAAAGAACAGTCTCTGAATTACCTTGTTATTAAGCAATAAAGAACAGTCTCTGAATTACTTTGTTATTAAGCAATAAAGAACAGTCTCTGATTTACCTTGTTATTAAGCAATAAAGAACAGTCTCTGAATTACTTTGTTATTAAGCAATGGAGAACAGTCTCTGAATTATCTTGTCATTAAGCAATGGAGAACAGTCTCTGTATTACTTTGTTATTAAGCAATATAGAACAGTCTCTGTATTACTTTGTTATTAAGCAATATATCATCAAATCATCGAATCAAATTTATTTGTATAGCGCTTTTTACAACAGGTGTTGGCACAAAGCAGCTTTACAGAAACATGATTACAGGACAAAGAATCAGGCAAAACATTACACATAGAAAATACAGAATACAGAACCCCCAGTGAGCGCGGAGGCAAGGAAAAACTCCCTCAGAGCTGCAGGAGGAGGAAGAAACCTTGGGAGGACCAAGACTCACATTAAAGGGGGGACCATCCTACCACTGGTCAAACGGCTTTTAAATAGAAATTTAAAAAGTCTTTTATACATCTATATAGGTTTTATGTACTCAGGAGTGTAATAGCGCCACTAATGGCTTGGATGTAATCTGTAGTGGAGAGTAAGATGGTCGATGAGCAGCTGATCTGTGGTGGTGGTGGAGAAGAGCTGACTTCAGAAACTTCAATCAGTCTGGCCGGACAGGAGACGCGAGAGCCTGAGGGTCCAACATCGGTATCGGGTCAGACAGGTGGGCAGTCAGTAACTCGGAGGAAGGCAGAGAGATGGAATTAGTTTTGACTGGATTTATGCAAAACTGAGAATATTAAAACATTATCAGAGTGTGGCAAATGACTCCGGCAGAACTGAATAAAACAGCCTAACTAAAGGCAGAGAGCCAGAAGGTAACATAGACATGGAGGCACCCTGAAACACCAGCATCCACCCACTCCACCGTCCACAAACCTGAGTGACCGTGTGCAGTGGGAGAACAACAGCACCAGCATCTCAGTTTACCACAAATTCCTCTGTCCATGAACCCCTGAATCTGCAGCCTTATCTAAAGGGAAAAACATTAATTACCAAAAGCTAAACTAAACAAGTAAGTTTTCAGTCTAGACTTAAAGATTGAGACTGTGTCTGAGTCCCGAACATATTCGGGGAGATTATTCCAGAGTTGAGGCGCTTTATAAGAGAAAGCTCTTCCTCCTGCAGAGCTCCTCTGAATTTTAGGCACTACTAATAAACCAGCACCCTGTGATCTGAGTAATCGCGGTGGTTCATAACAGGAGATGAGGTCTTGTAAATACTCAGGAGCGAGCCCGTGTAGGGCTTTATACGTTAACAGGAGAATTTTATAGTCTATGCGGAATTTGACTGGAAGCCAGTGCAGTGCTGATAGTACTGGACTAATATGGTCAAATTTTCTAGTTTTAGTAAGGACCCTGGCTGCAGCATTTTGAACTAGCATAACTAGCTGCAGCATATAGAACAGTCTCTGAATTACTTTGTTATTAAGCAATGGAGAACAGTCTCTGTATTACTTTGTTATTAAGCAATATAGAACAGTCTATGAATTACTTTGTTATAAGCAATAAAGAACAGTCTCTGAATTACCTTGTTATTAAGCAATAAAGAACAGTCTCTGAATTACCTTATTATTAAGCAATAAAGAACAGTCTCTGAATTACTTTGTTATTAAGCAATAAAGAACAGTCTCTGTATTACTTTGTTATTAAGAAATATAGAACAGTCTCTGCAATACTTTGTTATAAGCAATAAAGAACAGTCTCTGAATTACCTTGTTATTAAGCAATAAAGAACAGTCTCTGAATTACTTTGTTATTAAGCAATAAAGAACAGTCTCTGTATTACTTTGTTATTAAGCAATAAAGAACAGTCTCTGAATTACCTTGTTATTAAGCAATAAAGAACAGTCTCTGAATTACTTTGTTATTAAGCAATATAGAACAGTCTCTCTATTACTTTGTTATTAAGAAATATAGAACAGTCTCTGCAATACTTTGTTATAAGCAATAAAGAACAGTCTGTGAATTACCTTGTTATTAAGCAATAAAGAACAGTCTCTGAAGTATCTTGTTATTAAGCAATAAAGATCAGTCTCTGAATTACTTTGTTATTAAGCCATAAAGAACAGTCTCTGAATTACCTTGTTATTAAGCAATAAAGAACAGTCTCTGAATTACTTTGTTATCAAGCAATAAAGAACAGTCTCTGAATTACTTTGTTATTAAGCAATGGAGAACAGTCTCTGAATTATCTTGTTAATAAGCAATGGAGAACAGTCTCTGTATTACTTTTTTAGTAAGCAATATAGAACAGTCTCTGTATTACTTTGTTATTAAGCAATATAGAACAGTCTCTGAATTACTTTGTTATTAAGCAATATAGAACAGTCTCTGTATTACTTTGTTATTAAGCAATAAAGAACAGTCTCTGAATTACCTTGTTATTAAGCAATAAAGAACAGTCTCTGAAGTATCTTGTTATTAAGCAATAAAGATCAGTCTCTGAATTACTTTGTTATTAAGCCATAAAGAACAGTCTCTGAATTACCTTGTTATTAAGCAATAAAGAACAGTCTCTGAATTACTTTGTTATCAAGCAATAAAGAACAGTCTCTGAATTACTTTGTTATTAAGCAATGGAGAACAGTCTCTGAATTACTTTGTTATTAAGCAATATAGAACAGTCTCTGAATTACCTTGTTATTAAGCAATAAAGAACAGTCTCTGAATTACTTTGTTATCAAGCAATAAAGAACAGTCTCTGAATTACTTTGTTACTAAGCAATGGAGAACAGTCTCTGAATTATCTTGTTATTAAACAATGGAGAACAGTCTCTGTATTACTTTTTTATTAAGCAATATAGAACAGTCTCTGTATTACTTTGTTATTAAGCAATATAGAACAGTCTCTGAATTACTTTGTTATTAAGCAATATAGAACAGTCTCTGTATTACTTTGTTATTAAGCAATAAAGAACAGTCTCTGATTTACCTTGTTATTAAGCAATAAAGAACAGTCTCTGAATTATCTTGTTATTAAGCAATGGAGAACAGTCTCTGTATTACTTTGTTATTAAGCAATATAGAACAGTCTCTGTATTACTTTGTTATTAAGCAATATAGAACAGTCTCTGAATTACTTTGTTATTAAGCAATATAGAACAGTCTCTGTATTACTTTGTTATTAAGCAATATAGAACAGTCTCTGAATTACTTTGTTATAAGCAATAAAGAACAGTCTCTGAATTACCTTGTTATTAAGCAATAAAGAACAGTTTCTGAATTACTTTGTTATTAAGCAATATAGAACAGTCTCTGAATTACTTTGTTATTAAGCAATGGAGAACAGTCTCTGAATTATCTTGTTATTAAGCAATAAAGAACAGTCTCTGAATTACTTTGTTATTAAGCAATAAAGAACAGTCTCTGAATTACCTTGTTATTAAGCAATAAAGAACAGTCTCTGAATTACTTTGTTATTAAGCAATAAAGAACAGTCTCTGAATTACTTTGTTATTAAGCAATGGAGAACAGTCTCTGAATTATCTTGTTATTAAGCAATAAAGAACAGTCTCTGAATTACCTTGTTATTAAGCAATAAAGAACAGTCTCTGAATTACTTTGTTATTAAGCAATAAAGAACAGTCTCTGATTTACCTTGTTACTAAGCAATAAAGAACAGTCTCTGAATTACTTTGTTATTAAGCAATGGAGAACAGTCTCTGAATTATCTTGTTATTAAGCAATGGAGAACAGTCTCTGTATTACTTTGTTATTAAGCAATATAGAACAGTCTCTGTATTACTTTGTTATTAAGCAATATAGAACAGTCTCTGAATTACTTTGTTATTAAGCAATGGAGAACAGTCTCTGTATTACTTTGTTATTAAGCAATATAGAACAGTCTCTGAATTACTTTGTTATAAGCAATAAAGAACAGTCTCTGAATTACCTTGTTATTAAGCAATAAAGAACAGTCTCTGAATTACCTTATTATTAAGCAATAAAGAACAGTCTCTGGATTACTTTGTTATTAAGCAATAAAGAACAGTCTCTGAATTACCTTGTTATTAAGCAATAAAGAACAGTCTCTGAAGTATCTTGTTATTAAGCAATAAAGATCAGTCTCTGAATTACTTTGTTATTAAGCCATAAAGAACAGTCTCTGAATTACCTTGTTATTAAGCAATAAAGAACAGTCTCTGAATTACTTTGTTATCAAGCAATAAAGAACAGTCTCTGAATTACTTTGTTATTAAGCAATGGAGAACAGTCTCTGAATTATCTTGTTAATAAGCAATGGAGAACAGTCTCGGTATTACTTTTTTAGTAAGCAATATAGAACAGTCTCTGTATTACTTTGTTATCAAGCAATATAGAACAGTCTCTGAATTACTTTGTTATTAAGCAATATAGAACAGTCTCTGTATTACTTTGTTATTAAGCAATAAAGAACAGTCTCTGAATTACCTTGTTATTAAGCAATAAAGAACAGTCTCTGAAGTATCTTGTTATTAAGCAATAAAGAACAGTCTCTGAATTACTTTGTTATTAAGCAATATAGAACAGTCTCTGAATTACCTTGTTATTAAGCAATAAAGAACAGTCTCTGAATTACTTTGTTATCAAGCAATAAAGAACAGTCTCTGAATTACTTTGTTACTAAGCAATGGAGAACAGTCTCTGAATTATCTTGTTATTAAGCAATGGAGAACAGTCTCTGTATTACTTTTTTATTAAGCAATATAGAAAAGTCTCTGTATTACTTTGTTATTAAGCAATATAGAACAGTCTCTGTATTACTTTGTTATTAAGCAATATAGAGCAGTCTCTGATTTACCTTGTTATTAAGCAATAAAGAACAGTCTCTGAATTACTTTGTTATTAAGCAATAAAGAACAGTCTCTGATTTACCTTGTTATTAAGCAATAAAGAACAGTCTCTGAATTATCTTGTTATTAAGCAATGGAGAACAGTCTCTGTATTACTTTGTTATTAAGCAATATAGAACAGTCTCTGTATTACTTTGTTATTAAGCAATATAGAACAGTCTCTGAATTACTTTGTTATTAAGCAATATAGAACAGTCTCTGTATTACTTTGTTATTAAGCAATATAGAACAGTCTCTGAATTACTTTGTTATAAGCAATAAAGAACAGTCTCTGAATTACCTTGTTATTAAGCAATAAAGAACAGTTTCTGAATTACTTTGTTATTAAGCAATATAGAACAGTCTCTGAATTACTTTGTTATTAAGCAATGGAGAACAGTCTCTGAATTATCTTGTTATTAAGCAATAAAGAACAGTCTCTGAATTACTTTGTTATTAAGCAATAAAGAACAGTCTCTGAATTACCTTGTTATTAAGCAATAAAGAACAGTCTCTGAATTACTTTGTTATTAAGCAATAAAGAACAGTCTCTGAATTACTTTGTTATTAAGCAATGGAGAACAGTCTCTGAATTATCTTGTTATTAAGCAATAAAGAACAGTCTCTGAATTACCTTGTTATTAAGCAATAAAGAACAGTCTCTGAATTACTTTGTTATTAAGCAATAAAGAACAGTCTCTGATTTACCTTGTTATTAAGCAATAAAGAACAGTCTCTGAATTACTTTGTTATTAAGCAATGGAGAACAGTCTCTGAATTATCTTGTTATTAAGCAATGGAGAACAGTCTCTGTATTACTTTGTTATTAAGCAATATAGAACAGTCTCTGTATTACTTTGTTATTAAGCAATATAGAACAGTCTCTGAATTACTTTGTTATTAAGCAATGGAGAACAGTCTCTGTATTACTTTGTTATTAAGCAATATAGAACAGTCTCTGAATTACTTTGTTATAAGCAATAAAGAACAGTCTCTGAATTACCTTGTTATTAAGCAATAAAGAACAGTCTCTGAATTACCTTATTATTAAGCAATAAAGAACAGTCTCTGGATTACTTTGTTATTAAGCAATAAAGAACAGTCTCTGTATTACTTTGTTATTAAGAAATATAGAACAGTCTCTGCAATACTTTGTTATAAGCAATAAAGAACAGTCTCTGAATTACCTTGTTATTAAGCAATAAAGAACAGTCTCTGAATTACCTTGTTATTAAGCAATAAAGAACAGTCTCTGAATTACTTTGTTATTAAGCAATATAGAACAGTCTCTGTATTACTTTGTTATTAAGAAATATAGAACAGTCTCTGCAATACTTTGTTATAAGCAATAAAGAACAGTCTCTGAATTACCTTGTTATTAAGCAATAAAGAACAGTCTCTGAAGTATCTTGTTATTAAGCAATAAAGATCAGTCTCTGAATTACTTTGTTATTAAGCCATAAAGAACAGTCTCTGAATTATCTTGTTATTAAGCAATAAAGAACAGTCTCTGAATTACTTTGTTATCAAGCAATAAAGAACAGTCTCTGAATTACTTTGTTATTAAGCAATGGAGAACAGTCTCTGAATTATCTTGTTAATAAGCAATATAGAACAGTCTCTGTATTACTTTGTTATTAAGCAATAAAGAACAGTCTCTGAATTACCTTGTTATTAAGCAATAAAGAACAGTCTCTGAATTACTTTGTTATTAAGCAATATAGAACAGTCTCTGAATTACCTTGTTATTAAGCAATAAAGAACAGTCTCTGAATTACTTTGTTATGAAGCAATAAAGAACAGTCTCTGAATTACTTTGTTACTAAGCAATGGAGAACAGTCTCTGAATTATCTTGTTATTAAGCAATGGAGAACAGTCTCTGTATTACTTTTTTATTAAGCAATATAGAACAGTCTCTGTATTACTTTGTTATTAAGCAATATGGAACAGTCTCTGAATTACTTTGTTATTAAGCAATATAGAACAGTCTCTGTATTACTTTGTTATTAAGCAATAAAGAACAGTCTCTGAATTACCTTGTTATTAAGCAATAAAGAACAGTCTCTGAAGTATCTTGTTATTAAGCAATAAAGAACAGTCTCTGTATTACTTTGTTATTAAGCAATAAAGAACAGTCTCTGAATTATCTTGTTATTAAGCAATGGAGAAGAGTCTCTGTATTAATTTGTTACTAAGCAATATAGAACAGTCTCTGTATTACTTTGTTATTAAGCAATATAGAACAGTCTCTGAATTACTTTGTTATTAAGCAATATAGAACAGTCTCTGTATTACTTTGTTATTAAGCAATATAGAACAGTCTCTGAATTACTTTGTTATAAGCAATAAAGAACAGTCTCTGAATTACCTTGTTATTAAGCAATAAAGAACAGTTTCTGAATTACCTTGTTATTAAGCAATAAAGAACAGTTTCTGAATTACTTTGTTATTAAGCAATAAAGAACAGTCTCTGAATTACCTTGTTATTAAGCAATAAAGAACAGTCTCTGAATTACTTTGTTATTAAGCAATAAAGAACAGTCTCTGAATTACTTTGTTATTAAGCAATGGAGAACAGTCTCTGAATTATCTTGTTATTAAGCAATAAAGAACAGTCTCTGAATTACCTTGTTATTAAGCAATAAAGAACAGTCTCTGAATTACTTTGTTATTAAGCAATAAAGAACAGTCTCTGATTTACCTTGTTATTAAGCAATAAAGAACAGTCTCTGAATTACTTTGTTATTAAGCAATGGAGAACAGTCTCTGTATTACTTTGTTATTAAGCAATATAGAACAGTCTCTGTATTACTTTGTTATTAAGCAATATAGAACAGTCTCTGAATTACTTTGTTATTAAGCAATGGAGAACAGTCTCTGAATTACTTTGTTATTAAGCAATGGAGAACAGTCTCTGAATTATCTTGTTATTAAGCAATAAAGAACAGTCTCTGAATTACTTTGTTATTAAGCAATAAAGAACAGTCTCTGTATTACTTTGTTATTAAGAAATGGAGAACAGTCTCTGCAATACTTTGTTATAAGCAATAAAGAACAGTCTCTGAATTACCTTGTTATTAAGCAATAAAGAACAGTCTCTGAATTACCTTGTTATTAAGCAATAAAGAACAGTCTCTGAATTACTTTGTTATTAAGCAATAAAGAACAGTCTCTGTATAACTTTGTTATTAAGAAATATAGAACAGTCTCTGCAATACTTTGTTATAAGCAATAAAGAACAGTCTCTGAATTACCTTGTTATTAAGCAATAAAGAACAGTCTCTGAAGTATCTTTTTATTAAGCAATAAAGAACAGTCTCTGAATTACTTTGTTATTAAGCAATAAAGAACAGTCTCTGAATTACCTTGTTATTAAGCAATAAAGAACAGTCTCTGAATTACTTTGTTATCAAGCAATAAAGAACAGTCTCTGAATTACTTTGTTATTAAGCAATGGAGAACAGTCTCTGAATTATCTTGTTATTAAGCAATGGAGAACAGTCTCTGTATTACTTTTTTATTAAGCAATATAGAACAGTCTCTGTATTACTTTGTTATTAAGCAATATAGAACAGTCTCTGAATTACTTTGTTATTAAGCAATATAGAACAGTATCTGTATTACTTTTTTATTAAGCAATATAGAACAGTCTCTGAATTACTTCGTTATTAAGCAATATAGAACAGTCTCTGAATTACTTTGTTATTAAGCAATGGAGAACAGTCTCTGAATTATCTTGTTATTAAGCAATAAAGAACAGTCTCTGAATTACTTTGTTATTAAGCAATAAAGAACAGTCTCTGAATTACCTTGTTATTAAGCAATAAAGAACAGTCTCTGAATTACTTTGGTATTAAGCAATAAAGAACAGTCTCTGAATTACTTTGTTATTAAGCAATGGAGAACAGTCTCTGAATTATCTTGTGATTAAGCAATAAAGAACAGTCTCTGAATTACCTTGTTATTAAGCAATAAAGAACAGTCTCTGAATTACTTTGTTATTAAGCAATGGAGAACAGTCTCTGTATTACTTTGTTATTAAGCAATATAGAACAGTCTCTGAATTACTTTGTTATAAGCAATAAAGAACAGTCTCTGAATTACCTTGTTATTAAGCAATAAAGAACAGTCTCTGAATTACCTTATTATTAAGCAATAAAGAACAGTCTCTGGATTACTTTGTTATTAAGCAATAAAGAACAGTCTCTGTATTACTTTGTTATTAAGAAATATAGAACAGTCTCTGCAATACTTTGTTATAAGCAATAAAGAACAGTCTCTGAATTACCTTGTTATTAAGCAATAAAGAACAGTCTCTGAATTACCTTGTTATTAAGCAATAAAGAACAGTCTCTGAATTACTTTGTTATTAAGCAATATAGAACAGTCTCTGTATTACTTTGTTATTAAGAAATATAGAACAGTCTCTGCAATACTTTGTTATAAGCAATAAAGAACAGTCTCTGAATTACCTTGTTATTAAGCAATAAAGAACAGTCTCTGAAGTATCTTGTTATTAAGCAATAAAGATCAGTCTCTGAATTACTTTGTTATTAAGCCATAAAGAACAGTCTCTGAATTATCTTGTTATTAAGCAATAAAGAACAGTCTCTGAATTACTTTGTTATCAAGCAATAAAGAACAGTCTCTGAATTACTTTGTTATTAAGCAATGGAGAACAGTCTCTGAATTATCTTGTTAATAAGCAATATAGAACAGTCTCTGTATTACTTTGTTATTAAGCAATAAAGAACAGTCTCTGAATTACCTTGTTATTAAGCAATAAAGAACAGTCTCTGAATTACTTTGTTATTAAGCAATATAGAACAGTCTCTGAATTACCTTGTTATTAAGCAATAAAGAACAGTCTCTGAATTACTTTGTTATCAAGCAATAAAGAACAGTCTCTGAATTACTTTGTTACTAAGCAATGGAGAACAGTCTCTGAATTATCTTGTTATTAAGCAATATAGAACAGTCTCTGTATTACTTTGTTATTATGCAATATAGAACAGTCTCTGAATTACTTTGTTATTAAGCAATATAGAACAGTCTCTGTATTACTTTGTTATTAAGCAATAAAGAACAGTCTCTGAATTACCTTGTTATTAAGCAATAAAGAACAGTCTCTGAAGTATCTTGTTATTAAGCAATAAAGAACAGCCTCTGTATTACTTTGTTATTAAGCAATAAAGAACAGTCTCTGAATTACTTTGTTGTTAAGCAATGGAGAACAGTCTCTGAATTATCTTGTTATTAAGCAATAAAGAACAGTCTCTGAATTACCTTGTTATTAAGCAATAAAGAACAGTCTCTGAATTATTTTGTTATTAAGCAATAAAGAACAGTCTCTGATTTACCTTGTTATTAAGCAATAAAGAACAGTCTCTGAATTACTTTGTTATTAAGCAATGGAGAACAGTCTCTGAATTATCTTGTTATTAAGCAATGGAGAACAGTCTCTGTATTACTTTGTTATTAAGCAATATAGAACAGTCTCTGTATTACTTTGTTATTAAGCAATATAGAACAGTCTCTGAATTACTTTGTTATTAAGCAATGGAGAACAGTCTCTGTATTACTTTGTTATTAAGCAATATAGAACAGTCTCTGAATTACTTTGTTATAAGCAATAAAGAACAGTCTCTGAATTACCTTGTTATTAAGCAATAAAGAACAGTCTCTGAATTACCTTATTATTAAGCAATAAAGAACAGTCTCTGGATTACTTTGTTATTAAGCAATAAAGAACAGTCTCTGTATTACTTTGTTATTAAGAAATATAGAACAGTCTCTGCAATACTTTGTTATAAGCAATAAAGAACAGTCTCTGAATTACTTTGTTATTAAGCAATATAGAACAGTCTCTGTATTACTTTGTTATTAAGAAATATAGAACAGTCTCTGTGTCATGTCTTAGCCCTGTCTCATGTCTCTGTGTGTGTCCCACGTGACCTGTGCCCCTGTGTCTCAGTACTTTTCCATGTGTTTCTCATTTGTAGCTCCGCCCCTGCCCCAGGTGTTTCTAATTATAGTGTTTCCTGTTTCCTTATATAGCCCTCGTCTACCGCTTTGTCTCCGTCGGTCTTTGCACTAACCCCTGTTGTTTGTCTCTCCGTGTCTCTTTGTTATTTCTAGCCTTAGCCCTAGCCCTAGTTCCTTGTTTTCATCTTCTTGTTTCTTGTTCTCTTTAGTTCCCTGCTTAGTTTATTTATCCTTGTCTAGTTTAGTTTTCCCTGTCTAGTTTAGCTTCTTGTTTGTTTTCCCTTGTATATATATATATCCCTGCCCTGTTTAGTTTTGTTTATCTTCTTGGTTATTCTTGGTAGTTTCTAGTTTCTTTGTGTTCTTACCTCGTTTGTTTCTTTGTTTATTTACTCCCTGTTTGTTTATCATTAGTACTCCTTGTTTTGCTTAGTTTTGTTCTCTAGTCTTACTGGTTTGTTTTGGTTATTGGTTATTTGTTTATCTAGTTTCATTTATTTGGTTCACTCCCTTGTTCCTTGTATATATCTCCCTGTTCAGTATTTAAGTGTTTACTTGTTTCTTGTTTCTTTGTTACTTGTTATTTATTTATTAAATTATTATTTATTTATTTCACCCTACCTGCACCTGTGTCCGCCTGCTCGTCTCCCTGCCTGGGTCATTCGTGACAGAAAGACCGACCTCAACATGGACACAGCAGGTTCTGCGTGGACTGGCACCAGAATGGCGATTCGCCGTGCTCCTTGCGGGACCCCGGCGCAGGACACCTCGAGGCCTCAAGGACGCCGCAGGCCTCGGGGTAGGCGTTCTAAGGGGTCCCGCCAGCCTGAAGAAGACCCCTTTTCCGGGGAGGATTTTCTTGGGGGGGCGCTAAGGGCTGGTGCGGTTAGCCTCGGTGCCTCCGTGTACCCGAGGCTAAAGGAGCGGGATCCGTGGGACTTTCTCGGGTGCGCTCCCAGTAGCTCCGAGGACGAAGAGGAGCTCTACCCTGCACCAGTCCGTGCTCCGTTACCGTTTCCCCCAGGGGCGGTGCTCTACCCGGCTCTCGGCCGCACAGCTCCAGAGGCCGTTCCGACTCCCGTCCGATCCCCTGCAGCCAAGGTGCGCTCCTCACCGGCGGTTCCAGAGCTAGCTTCCTCGGTGGCTAAGGCGTTAGCTTCCCCAGCGCCTCCAAAGCTAGCTCCTCCCGCGGCCAAGACACTCTCCTCTTCAGCGGCTAAGCCACGCTCCGTGACTGCTGTGAAACCGCGCCCCGAGATCCCCGCGGTAGCTGCCGAACCGTGCCCCGTGATTTCCGCGGTAGCAATCGAGCCGCGCTACAGGAACTCCTGCCCAGCGAGCCAGCCGCGAGCAGAGACTTTCCCCGCGCTTGACTCTGGAGAGAGTACTAATCCAGTCCGGGATTTTACGGCTACCGCACTCTCAAGCCCCACAGCTGCAGCGCCAGCACCTCAGGCTGAGGAGCTGGTTTTCATGGCGGCTGCAGAGCTGGATTCCGCCGCTGCGAACCAGCCTCTCTCTGGGACTATCTCCGCGGCAAATCAGCCGCGCTCTGGAACTCTCTCCGCGCCGGACTTTACCGGCGGCCCCGCGCTTTCTGCTTCTACAGTCTCTGCCGGCGAAGCTGCAGCTCCGGTCCGGGTTTTTATTTCAACCGCAGTCTCAAGCCCTGCTGCTGCTCCGCTGGATCTGCACACACCCAGCTCTGAAATTCTCTCGGCGGCCACGCCCATCTCCGAGGTGTCTTCGGCTGCTGAGCCACGCCCCCGGACTCCTGCCGTGTCTGCAGAAGCTGCTCCAGCCTCCGTCTCTGCAGAAGCTGCTCCAGCCTCAGTCTCTGCTCCAGTCTCCGTGTCTGCTGAAGCTGCTGAAGCCTCCGTGTCTGCAGAAGCTGCTCCAGCCTCCGTCTCTGCAGAAGCTGCTCCAGCCTCAGTCTCTGCTCCAGTCTCCGTGTCTGCTGAAGCTGCTGAAGCCTCCGTGTCTGCAGAAGCTGCTCCAGCCTCCGTCTCTGCTGAAGCTGTTGAAGCCTCCAAGTCTGCTCCAGCTGTTCAAGCCTTCAAGTCTGCTCCAGCTGTTCAAGCCTTCAAGTCTGCTCCAGCTGTTCAAGCCTTCAAGTCTGCTCCAGCTGTTCAAGCCTTCAAGTCTGCTCCAGCTGTTCAAGCCTTCAAGTCTGCTCCAGCTGTTCAAGCCTTCAAGTCTGCTCCAGCTGTTCAAGCCTTCAAGTCTGCTCCAGCTGTTCAAGCCTTCAAGTCTGCTCCAGCTGTTCAAGCCTTCAAGTCTGCTCCAGCTGTTCAAGCCTTCAAGTCTGCTCCAGCTGTTCCAGTCTCAGTGTCTGCTCCAGCAGTTCCAGTCTCAGTGTCTGCTCCAGCAGTTCCAGTCTCCGTGCCAGAGCCAGCTGCCCAAGTCTCCGTGCCAGAGCCAGCTGCCCAAGTCTCCGTGCCAGAGCCAGCTGCCCAAGTCTCCGTGCCAGAGCCAGCTGCCCAAGTCTCCGTGCCAGAGCCAGCTGCCCTAGTCTCCGTGCCAGAGCCAGCTGCCCAAGTCTCCGTGCCAGAGCCAGCTGCCCAAGTCTCCGTGCCAGCGCCAGCTGCCCAAGTCTCCGTGCCAGCACCAGCTCCCGCTGCCAGAGTCGCCGCGCCGCCAGCACCAGCTCCCGCTGCCAGAGTCGCCGCGCCGCCAGCACCAGCTCCCGCTGCCAGAGTCGATGCGCCGCCAGCACCAGCTCCCGCTGCCAGAGTCGCCGCGCCGCCAGCACCAGCTCCCGCTGCCAGAGTCGCCGCGCCGCCAGCACCAGCTCCCGCTGCCAGAGTCGCCGCGCCGCCAGCACCAGCTCCCGCTGCCAGAGTCGCCGCGCCGCCAGCACCAGCTCCCGCTGCCTGAGTCGCCGCGCCGCCAGCACCAGCTCCCGCTGCCAGAGTCGCCGCGCCGCCAGCACCAGCTCCCGCTGCCAGAGTCGCCGCGCCGCCAGCACCAGCTCCCGCTGCCAGAGTCGCCGCGCCGCCAGCACCAGCTCCCGCTGCCAGAGTCGCCGCGCCGCCAGCACCAGCTCCCGCTGCCAGAGTCGCCGCGCCGCCAGCACCAGCTCTCGCTGCCAGAGTCGCCGCGCCGCCAGCACCAGCTCCCGCTGCCAGAGTCACTACCCCACCGGTTCCTGCTCCCAGAACTTTGTTTGGCCCCAGGTCCCACGTACCCAGGCAGGCACCGAGGTCCCCTGACTTTGTCCCCAGTACTGTGCCCAGGCTGGTTCCTTGGACTTCCCTTCAGACATTTGCCAGTCCTGGGCACCCACCCGTGTTTCTGGTCCCCATGTCTCTCCCTGTTTTGGTCCCTGTCTCTGTTTACGTCCCTGTACCCGTGTCTGTCTCTGTCTCTGTTCCCGTCCCAGTTACAGTGTTCGTTTCTGTCCCTGTTGATGTTCTCGTCCCTGTTCCTATGTCCGGTCCCGTCCAGTCTCCGTCCCCTGTCCAGTCTAGTGTCCAGTCTTCGGTCCCGTCACCTGTCCAACCCTTCGTCCAGTTCCCTGTCCAGTCTCCGTCCCCTGTCCAGTGTCCTGTTCTGTCTCCGTCTTCTGTCCAGTCTCCGTCCACCGTCCAGTTCCCTGTCCAGCCTCCGTCCCCTGTTCTGTCTCCGTCCACCGTCCAGTTCCCTGTCCAGTCTCCGTTCCCCGTCCAGTCTCCGTCTCCTGTCCAGTTCCCCGTCCAGTCTCCGTCTCCTGTTCAGTTCCCCGTTCAGTCTCCCGTCCAGTCTCTGTCCTCTGTCCTGTCTCCGTTTCAGTCCCCGGTTTCGTCTCTTGTTTTCCCCGGCCTCTCCCCGCTGCCAGCTCCCGGGGTTCGTTTTTACGCGCCTCGGGAGCTGCGCGTTTAGGGGGAGGCTTCTGTCATGTCTTAGCCCTGTCTCATGTCTCTGTGTGTGTCCCACGTGACCTGTGCCCCTGTGTCTCAGTACTTTTCCATGTGTTTCTCATTTGTAGCTCCGCCCCTGCCCCAGGTGTTTCTAATTATAGTGTTTCCTGTTTCCTTATATAGCCCTCGTCTACCGCTTTGTCTCCGTCGGTCTTTGCACTAACCCCTGTTGTTTGTCTCTCCGTGTCTCTTTGTTATTTCTAGCCTTAGCCCTAGCCCTAGTTCCTTGTTTTCATCTTCTTGTTTCTTGTTCTCTTTAGTTCCCTGCTTAGTTTATTTATCCTTGTCTAGTTTAGTTTTCCCTGTCTAGTTTAGCTTCTTGTTTGTTTTCCCTTGTATATATATATATCCCTGCCCTGTTTAGTTTTGTTTATCTTCTTGGTTATTCTTGGTAGTTTCTAGTTTCTTTGTGTTCTTACCTCGTTTGTTTCTTTGTTTATTTACTCCCTGTTTGTTTATCATTAGTACTCCTTGTTTTGCTTAGTTTTGTTCTCTAGTCTTACTGGTTTGTTTTGGTTATTGGTTATTTGTTTATCTAGTTTCATTTATTTGGTTCACTCCCTTGTTCCTTGTATATATCTCCCTGTTCAGTATTTAAGTGTTTACTTGTTTCTTGTTTCTTTGTTACTTGTTATTTATTTATTAAATTATTATTTATTTATTTCACCCTACCTGCACCTGTGTCCGCCTCCTCGTCTCCCTGCCTGGGTCATTCGTGACACTCTGCAATACTTTGTTATAAGCAATAAAGAACAGTCTCTGAATTACCTTGTTATTAAGCAATAAAGAACAGTCTCTGAAGTATCTTGTTATTAAGCAATAAAGATCAGTCTCTGAATTACTTTGTTATTAAGCCATAAAGAACAGTCTCTGAATTATCTTGTTATTAAGCAATAAAGAACAGTCTCTGAATTACTTTGTTATCAAGCATTAAAGAACAGTCTCTGAATTACTTTGTTATTAAGCAATGGAGAACAGTCTCTGAATTATCTTGTTAATAAGCAATATAGAACAGTCTCTGTATTACTTTGTTACTAAGCAATAAAGAACAGTCTCTGAATTACCTTGTTATTAAGCAATAAAGAACAGTCTCTGAATTACTTTGTTATTAAGCAATATAGAACAGTCTCTGAATTACCTTGTTATTAAGCAATAAAGAACAGTCTCTGAATTACTTTGTTATCAAGCAATAAAGAACAGTCTCTGAATTACTTTGTTACTAAGCAATGGAGAACAGTCTCTGAATTATCTTGTTATTAAGCAATGGAGAACAGTCTCTGTATTACTTTTTTATTAAGCAATATAGAACAGTCTCTGTATTACTTTGTTATTAAGCAATATAGAACAGTCTCTGAATTACTTTGTTATTAAGCAATATAGAACAGTCTCTGTATTACTTTGTTATTAAGCAATAAAGAACAGTCTCTGAATTACCTTGTTATTAAGCAATAAAGAACAGTCTCTGAAGTATCTTGTTATTAAGCAATAAAGAACAGTCTCTGTATTACTTTGTTATTAAGCAATAAAGAACAGTCTCTGAATTATCTTGTTATTAAGCAATGGAGAAGAGTCTCTGTATTAATTTGTTACTAAGCAATATAGAACAGTCTCTGTATTACTTTGTTATTAAGCAATATAGAACAGTCTCTGAATTACTTTGTTATTACGCAATATAGAACAGTCTCTGTATTACTTTGTTATTAAGAAATATAGAACAGTCTCCACAATACTTTGTTATAAGCAATAAAGAACAGTCTCTGAATTACCTTGTTATTAAGCAATAAAGAACAGTCTCTGAAGTATCTTGTTATTAAGCAATAAAGAACAGTCTCTGTATTACTTTGTTATTAAGAAATATAGAACAGTCTCCACAATACTTTGTTATAAGCAATAAAGAACAGTCTCTGAATTACCTTGTTATTAAGCAATAAAGAACAGTCTCTGAAGTATCTTGTTATTAAGCAATAAAGAACAGTCTCTGAATTACTTTGTTATTAAGCAATATAGAACAGTCTCTGAATTACCTTGTTATTAAGCAATAAAGAACAGTCTCTGAATTACTTTGTTATCAAGCAATAAAGAACAGTCTCTGAATTACTTTGTTATTAAGCAATGGAGAACAGTCTCTGAATTATCTTGTTATTAAGCAATGGAGAACAGTCTCTGTATTACTTTTTTATTAAGCAATATAGAACAGTCTCTGTATTACTTTGTTATTAAGCAATATAGAACAGTCTCTGAATTACTTTGTTATTAAGCAATATAGAACAGTATCTGTATTACTTTTTTATTAAGCAATATAGAACAGTCTCTGAATTACTTCGTTATTAAGCAATATAGAACAGTCTCTGAATTACTTTGTTATTAAGCAATGGAGAACAGTCTCTGAATTATCTTGTTATTAAGCAATAAAGAACAGTCTCTGAATTACTTTGTTATTAAGCAATAAAGAACAGTCTCTGAATTACCTTGTTATTAAGCAATAAAGAACAGTCTCTGAATTACTTTGGTATTAAGCAATAAAGAACAGTCTCTGAATTACTTTGTTATTAAGCAATGGAGAACAGTCTCTGAATTATCTTGTGATTAAGCAATAAAGAACAGTCTCTGAATTACCTTGTTATTAAGCAATAAAGAACAGTCTCTGAATTACTTTGTTATTAAGCAATGGAGAACAGTCTCTGTATTACTTTGTTATTAAGCAATATAGAACAGTCTCTGAATTACTTTGTTATAAGCAATAAAGAACAGTCTCTGAATTACCTTGTTATTAAGCAATAAAGAACAGTCTCTGAATTACCTTATTATTAAGCAATAAAGAACAGTCTCTGGATTACTTTGTTATTAAGCAATAAAGAACAGTCTCTGTATTACTTTGTTATTAAGAAATATAGAACAGTCTCTGCAATACTTTGTTATAAGCAATAAAGAACAGTCTCTGAATTACCTTGTTATTAAGCAATAAAGAACAGTCTCTGAATTACCTTGTTATTAAGCAATAAAGAACAGTCTCTGAATTACTTTGTTATTAAGCAATATAGAACAGTCTCTGTATTACTTTGTTATTAAGAAATATAGAACAGTCTCTGCAATACTTTGTTATAAGCAATAAAGAACAGTCTCTGAATTACCTTGTTATTAAGCAATAAAGAACAGTCTCTGAAGTATCTTGTTATTAAGCAATAAAGATCAGTCTCTGAATTACTTTGTTATTAAGCCATAAAGAACAGTCTCTGAATTATCTTGTTATTAAGCAATAAAGAACAGTCTCTGAATTACTTTGTTATCAAGCAATAAAGAACAGTCTCTGAATTACTTTGTTATTAAGCAATGGAGAACAGTCTCTGAATTATCTTGTTAATAAGCAATATAGAACAGTCTCTGTATTACTTTGTTATTAAGCAATAAAGAACAGTCTCTGAATTACCTTGTTATTAAGCAATAAAGAACAGTCTCTGAATTACTTTGTTATTAAGCAATATAGAACAGTCTCTGAATTACCTTGTTATTAAGCAATAAAGAACAGTCTCTGAATTACTTTGTTATCAAGCAATAAAGAACAGTCTCTGAATTACTTTGTTACTAAGCAATGGAGAACAGTCTCTGAATTATCTTGTTATTAAGCAATATAGAACAGTCTCTGTATTACTTTGTTATTATGCAATATAGAACAGTCTCTGAATTACTTTGTTATTAAGCAATATAGAACAGTCTCTGTATTACTTTGTTATTAAGCAATAAAGAACAGTCTCTGAATTACCTTGTTATTAAGCAATAAAGAACAGTCTCTGAAGTATCTTGTTATTAAGCAATAAAGAACAGCCTCTGTATTACTTTGTTATTAAGCAATAAAGAACAGTCTCTGAATTACTTTGTTGTTAAGCAATGGAGAACAGTCTCTGAATTATCTTGTTATTAAGCAATAAAGAACAGTCTCTGAATTACCTTGTTATTAAGCAATAAAGAACAGTCTCTGAATTATTTTGTTATTAAGCAATAAAGAACAGTCTCTGATTTACCTTGTTATTAAGCAATAAAGAACAGTCTCTGAATTACTTTGTTATTAAGCAATGGAGAACAGTCTCTGAATTATCTTGTTATTAAGCAATGGAGAACAGTCTCTGTATTACTTTGTTATTAAGCAATATAGAACAGTCTCTGTATTACTTTGTTATTAAGCAATATAGAACAGTCTCTGAATTACTTTGTTATTAAGCAATGGAGAACAGTCTCTGTATTACTTTGTTATTAAGCAATATAGAACAGTCTCTGAATTACTTTGTTATAAGCAATAAAGAACAGTCTCTGAATTACCTTGTTATTAAGCAATAAAGAACAGTCTCTGAATTACCTTATTATTAAGCAATAAAGAACAGTCTCTGGATTACTTTGTTATTAAGCAATAAAGAACAGTCTCTGTATTACTTTGTTATTAAGAAATATAGAACAGTCTCTGCAATACTTTGTTATAAGCAATAAAGAACAGTCTCTGAATTACTTTGTTATTAAGCAATATAGAACAGTCTCTGTATTACTTTGTTATTAAGAAATATAGAACAGTCTCTGTGTCATGTCTTAGCCCTGTCTCATGTCTCTGTGTGTGTCCCACGTGACCTGTGCCCCTGTGTCTCAGTACTTTTCCATGTGTTTCTCATTTGTAGCTCCGCCCCTGCCCCAGGTGTTTCTAATTATAGTGTTTCCTGTTTCCTTATATAGCCCTCGTCTACCGCTTTGTCTCCGTCGGTCTTTGCACTAACCCCTGTTGTTTGTCTCTCCGTGTCTCTTTGTTATTTCTAGCCTTAGCCCTAGCCCTAGTTCCTTGTTTTCATCTTCTTGTTTCTTGTTCTCTTTAGTTCCCTGCTTAGTTTATTTATCCTTGTCTAGTTTAGTTTTCCCTGTCTAGTTTAGCTTCTTGTTTGTTTTCCCTTGTATATATATATATCCCTGCCCTGTTTAGTTTTGTTTATCTTCTTGGTTATTCTTGGTAGTTTCTAGTTTCTTTGTGTTCTTACCTCGTTTGTTTCTTTGTTTATTTACTCCCTGTTTGTTTATCATTAGTACTCCTTGTTTTGCTTAGTTTTGTTCTCTAGTCTTACTGGTTTGTTTTGGTTATTGGTTATTTGTTTATCTAGTTTCATTTATTTGGTTCACTCCCTTGTTCCTTGTATATATCTCCCTGTTCAGTATTTAAGTGTTTACTTGTTTCTTGTTTCTTTGTTACTTGTTATTTATTTATTAAATTATTATTTATTTATTTCACCCTACCTGCACCTGTGTCCGCCTGCTCGTCTCCCTGCCTGGGTCATTCGTGACAGAAAGACCGACCTCAACATGGACACAGCAGGTTCTGCGTGGACTGGCACCAGAATGGCGATTCGCCGTGCTCCTTGCGGGACCCCGGCGCAGGACACCTCGAGGCCTCAAGGACGCCGCAGGCCTCGGGGTAGGCGTTCTAAGGGGTCCCGCCAGCCTGAAGAAGACCCCTTTTCCGGGGAGGATTTTCTTGGGGGGGCGCTAAGGGCTGGTGCGGTTAGCCTCGGTGCCTCCGTGTACCCGAGGCTAAAGGAGCGGGATCCGTGGGACTTTCTCGGGTGCGCTCCCAGTAGCTCCGAGGACGAAGAGGAGCTCTACCCTGCACCAGTCCGTGCTCCGTTACCGTTTCCCCCAGGGGCGGTGCTCTACCCGGCTCTCGGCCGCACAGCTCCAGAGGCCGTTCCGACTCCCGTCCGATCCCCTGCAGCCAAGGTGCGCTCCTCACCGGCGGTTCCAGAGCTAGCTTCCTCGGTGGCTAAGGCGTTAGCTTCCCCAGCGCCTCCAAAGCTAGCTCCTCCCGCGGCCAAGACACTCTCCTCTTCAGCGGCTAAGCCACGCTCCGTGACTGCTGTGAAACCGCGCCCCGAGATCCCCGCGGTAGCTGCCGAACCGTGCCCCGTGATTTCCGCGGTAGCAATCGAGCCGCGCTACAGGAACTCCTGCCCAGCGAGCCAGCCGCGAGCAGAGACTTTCCCCGCGCTTGACTCTGGAGAGAGTACTAATCCAGTCCGGGATTTTACGGCTACCGCACTCTCAAGCCCCACAGCTGCAGCGCCAGCACCTCAGGCTGAGGAGCTGGTTTTCATGGCGGCTGCAGAGCTGGATTCCGCCGCTGCGAACCAGCCTCTCTCTGGGACTATCTCCGCGGCAAATCAGCCGCGCTCTGGAACTCTCTCCGCGCCGGACTTTACCGGCGGCCCCGCGCTTTCTGCTTCTACAGTCTCTGCCGGCGAAGCTGCAGCTCCGGTCCGGGTTTTTATTTCAACCGCAGTCTCAAGCCCTGCTGCTGCTCCGCTGGATCTGCACACACCCAGCTCTGAAATTCTCTCGGCGGCCACGCCCATCTCCGAGGTGTCTTCGGCTGCTGAGCCACGCCCCCGGACTCCTGCCGTGTCTGCAGAAGCTGCTCCAGCCTCCGTCTCTGCAGAAGCTGCTCCAGCCTCAGTCTCTGCTCCAGTCTCCGTGTCTGCTGAAGCTGCTGAAGCCTCCGTGTCTGCAGAAGCTGCTCCAGCCTCCGTCTCTGCAGAAGCTGCTCCAGCCTCAGTCTCTGCTCCAGTCTCCGTGTCTGCTGAAGCTGCTGAAGCCTCCGTGTCTGCAGAAGCTGCTCCAGCCTCCGTCTCTGCTGAAGCTGTTGAAGCCTCCAAGTCTGCTCCAGCTGTTCAAGCCTTCAAGTCTGCTCCAGCTGTTCAAGCCTTCAAGTCTGCTCCAGCTGTTCAAGCCTTCAAGTCTGCTCCAGCTGTTCAAGCCTTCAAGTCTGCTCCAGCTGTTCAAGCCTTCAAGTCTGCTCCAGCTGTTCAAGCCTTCAAGTCTGCTCCAGCTGTTCAAGCCTTCAAGTCTGCTCCAGCTGTTCAAGCCTTCAAGTCTGCTCCAGCTGTTCAAGCCTTCAAGTCTGCTCCAGCTGTTCAAGCCTTCAAGTCTGCTCCAGCTGTTCCAGTCTCAGTGTCTGCTCCAGCAGTTCCAGTCTCAGTGTCTGCTCCAGCAGTTCCAGTCTCCGTGCCAGAGCCAGCTGCCCAAGTCTCCGTGCCAGAGCCAGCTGCCCAAGTCTCCGTGCCAGAGCCAGCTGCCCAAGTCTCCGTGCCAGAGCCAGCTGCCCAAGTCTCCGTGCCAGAGCCAGCTGCCCTAGTCTCCGTGCCAGAGCCAGCTGCCCAAGTCTCCGTGCCAGAGCCAGCTGCCCAAGTCTCCGTGCCAGCGCCAGCTGCCCAAGTCTCCGTGCCAGCACCAGCTCCCGCTGCCAGAGTCGCCGCGCCGCCAGCACCAGCTCCCGCTGCCAGAGTCGCCGCGCCGCCAGCACCAGCTCCCGCTGCCAGAGTCGATGCGCCGCCAGCACCAGCTCCCGCTGCCAGAGTCGCCGCGCCGCCAGCACCAGCTCCCGCTGCCAGAGTCGCCGCGCCGCCAGCACCAGCTCCCGCTGCCAGAGTCGCCGCGCCGCCAGCACCAGCTCCCGCTGCCAGAGTCGCCGCGCCGCCAGCACCAGCTCCCGCTGCCTGAGTCGCCGCGCCGCCAGCACCAGCTCCCGCTGCCAGAGTCGCCGCGCCGCCAGCACCAGCTCCCGCTGCCAGAGTCGCCGCGCCGCCAGCACCAGCTCCCGCTGCCAGAGTCGCCGCGCCGCCAGCACCAGCTCCCGCTGCCAGAGTCGCCGCGCCGCCAGCACCAGCTCCCGCTGCCAGAGTCGCCGCGCCGCCAGCACCAGCTCTCGCTGCCAGAGTCGCCGCGCCGCCAGCACCAGCTCCCGCTGCCAGAGTCACTACCCCACCGGTTCCTGCTCCCAGAACTTTGTTTGGCCCCAGGTCCCACGTACCCAGGCAGGCACCGAGGTCCCCTGACTTTGTCCCCAGTACTGTGCCCAGGCTGGTTCCTTGGACTTCCCTTCAGACATTTGCCAGTCCTGGGCACCCACCCGTGTTTCTGGTCCCCATGTCTCTCCCTGTTTTGGTCCCTGTCTCTGTTTACGTCCCTGTACCCGTGTCTGTCTCTGTCTCTGTTCCCGTCCCAGTTACAGTGTTCGTTTCTGTCCCTGTTGATGTTCTCGTCCCTGTTCCTATGTCCGGTCCCGTCCAGTCTCCGTCCCCTGTCCAGTCTAGTGTCCAGTCTTCGGTCCCGTCACCTGTCCAACCCTTCGTCCAGTTCCCTGTCCAGTCTCCGTCCCCTGTCCAGTGTCCTGTTCTGTCTCCGTCTTCTGTCCAGTCTCCGTCCACCGTCCAGTTCCCTGTCCAGCCTCCGTCCCCTGTTCTGTCTCCGTCCACCGTCCAGTTCCCTGTCCAGTCTCCGTTCCCCGTCCAGTCTCCGTCTCCTGTCCAGTTCCCCGTCCAGTCTCCGTCTCCTGTTCAGTTCCCCGTTCAGTCTCCCGTCCAGTCTCTGTCCTCTGTCCTGTCTCCGTTTCAGTCCCCGGTTTCGTCTCTTGTTTTCCCCGGCCTCTCCCCGCTGCCAGCTCCCGGGGTTCGTTTTTACGCGCCTCGGGAGCTGCGCGTTTAGGGGGAGGCTTCTGTCATGTCTTAGCCCTGTCTCATGTCTCTGTGTGTGTCCCACGTGACCTGTGCCCCTGTGTCTCAGTACTTTTCCATGTGTTTCTCATTTGTAGCTCCGCCCCTGCCCCAGGTGTTTCTAATTATAGTGTTTCCTGTTTCCTTATATAGCCCTCGTCTACCGCTTTGTCTCCGTCGGTCTTTGCACTAACCCCTGTTGTTTGTCTCTCCGTGTCTCTTTGTTATTTCTAGCCTTAGCCCTAGCCCTAGTTCCTTGTTTTCATCTTCTTGTTTCTTGTTCTCTTTAGTTCCCTGCTTAGTTTATTTCTCCTTGTCTAGTTTAGTTTTCCCTGTCTAGTTTAGCTTCTTGTTTGTTTTCCCTTGTATATATATATATCCCTGCCCTGTTTAGTTTTGTTTATCTTCTTGGTTATTCTTGGTAGTTTCTAGTTTCTTTGTGTTCTTACCTCGTTTGTTTCTTTGTTTATTTACTCCCTGTTTGTTTATCATTAGTACTCCTTGTTTTGCTTAGTTTTGTTCTCTAGTCTTACTGGTTTGTTTTGGTTATTGGTTATTTGTTTATCTAGTTTCATTTATTTGGTTCACTCCCTTGTTCCTTGTATATATCTCCCTGTTCAGTATTTAAGTGTTTACTTGTTTCTTGTTTCTTTGTTACTTGTTATTTATTTATTAAATTATTATTTATTTATTTCACCCTACCTGCACCTGTGTCCGCCTCCTCGTCTCCCTGCCTGGGTCATTCGTGACACTCTGCAATACTTTGTTATAAGCAATAAAGAACAGTCTCTGAATTACCTTGTTATTAAGCAATAAAGAACAGTCTCTGAAGTATCTTGTTATTAAGCAATAAAGATCAGTCTCTGAATTACTTTGTTATTAAGCCATAAAGAACAGTCTCTGAATTATCTTGTTATTAAGCAATAAAGAACAGTCTCTGAATTACTTTGTTATCAAGCATTAAAGAACAGTCTCTGAATTACTTTGTTATTAAGCAATGGAGAACAGTCTCTGAATTATCTTGTTAATAAGCAATATAGAACAGTCTCTGTATTACTTTGTTACTAAGCAATAAAGAACAGTCTCTGAATTACCTTGTTATTAAGCAATAAAGAACAGTCTCTGAATTACTTTGTTATTAAGCAATATAGAACAGTCTCTGAATTACCTTGTTATTAAGCAATAAAGAACAGTCTCTGAATTACTTTGTTATCAAGCAATAAAGAACAGTCTCTGAATTACTTTGTTACTAAGCAATGGAGAACAGTCTCTGAATTATCTTGTTATTAAGCAATGGAGAACAGTCTCTGTATTACTTTTTTATTAAGCAATATAGAACAGTCTCTGTATTACTTTGTTATTAAGCAATATAGAACAGTCTCTGAATTACTTTGTTATTAAGCAATATAGAACAGTCTCTGTATTACTTTGTTATTAAGCAATAAAGAACAGTCTCTGAATTACCTTGTTATTAAGCAATAAAGAACAGTCTCTGAAGTATCTTGTTATTAAGCAATAAAGAACAGTCTCTGTATTACTTTGTTATTAAGCAATAAAGAACAGTCTCTGAATTATCTTGTTATTAAGCAATGGAGAAGAGTCTCTGTATTAATTTGTTACTAAGCAATATAGAACAGTCTCTGTATTACTTTGTTATTAAGCAATATAGAACAGTCTCTGAATTACTTTGTTATTACGCAATATAGAACAGTCTCTGTATTACTTTGTTATTAAGCAATATAGAACAGTCTCTGAATTACTTTGTTATAAGCAATAAAGAACAGTCTCTGAATTACCTTGTTATTAAGCAATAAAGAACAGTTTCTGAATTACCTTGTTATTAAGCAATAAAGAACAGTTTCTGAATTACTTTGTTATTAAGCAATAAAGAACAGTCTCTGAATTACCTTGTTATTAAGCAATAAAGAACAGTCTCTGAATTACTTTGTTATTAAGCAATAAAGAACAGTCTCTGAATTACTTTGTTATTAAGCAATGGAGAACAGTCTCTGAATTATCTTGTTATTAAGCAATAAAGAACAGTCTCTGAATTACCTTGTTATTAAGCAATAAAGAACAGTCTCTGAATTACTTTGTTATTAAGCAATAAAGAACAGTCTCTGATTTACCTTGTTATTAAGCAATAAAGAACAGTCTCTGAATTACTTTGTTATTAAGCAATGGAGAACAGTCTCTGAATTATCTTGTTATTAAGCAATGGAGAACAGTCTCTGTATTACTTTGTTATTAAGCAATATAGAACAGTCTCTGTATTACTTTGTTATTAAGCAATATAGAACAGTCTCTGAATTACTTTGTTAGTAAGCAATGGAGAACAGTCTCTGTATTACTTTGTTATTAAGAAATATAGAACAGTCTCTGCAATACATTGTTATAAGCAACAAAGAACAGTCTCTGAATTACCTTGTTACTAAGCAATAAAGAACAGTCTCTGAATTACTTTGTTATTAAGCAATAAAGAACAGTCTCTGTATTACTTTGTTATCGAGCAATAAAGAACAGTCTCTGAATTACCTTGTTATTAAGCAATAAAGAACAGTCTCTGAATTACTTTGTTATTAAGCAATATAGAACAGTCTCTGTATTACTTTGTTATTAAGAAATATAGAACAGTCTCTGCAATACTTTGTTATAAACAATAAAGAACAGTCTCTGAATTACCTTGTTATTAAGCAATAAAGAACAGTCTCTGAAGTATCTTGTTATTAAGCAATAAAGATCAGTCTCTGAATTACTTTGTTATTAAGCCATAAAGAACAGTCTCTGAATTACTTTGTTATTAAGCAATAAAGAACAGTCTCTGTATTACTTTGTTATCGAGCAATAAAGAACAGTCTCTGAATTACCTTGTTATTAAGCAATAAAGAACAGTCTCTGAATTACTTTGTTATTAAGCAATATAGAACAGTCTCTGTATTACTTTGTTATTAAGAAATATAGAACAGTCTCTGCAATACTTTGTTATAAACAATAAAGAACAGTCTCTGAATTACCTTGTTATTAAGCAATAAAGAACAGTCTCTGAAGTATCTTGTTATTAAGCAATAAAGATCAGTCTCTGAATTACTTTGTTATTAAGCCATAAAGAACAGTCTCTGAATTACCTTGTTATTAAGCAATAAAGAACAGTCTCTGAATTACTTTGTTATCAAGCAATAAAGAACAGTCTCTGAATTACTTTGTTATTAAGCAATGGAGAACAGTCTCTGAATTATCTTGTTAATAAGCAATGGAGAACAGTCTCTGTATTACTTTTTTATTAAGCAATATAGAACAGTCTCTGTATTACTTTGTTATTAAGCAATATAGAACAGTCTCTGAATTACTTTGTTATTAAGCAATATAGAACAGTTTCTGAATTACCTTTTTATTAAGCAATAAAGAACAGTCTCTGAATTACTTTGTTATTAAGCAATAAAGAACAGTCTCTGAATTACCTTGTTATTAAGCAATAAAGAACAGTCTCTGAATTATCTTGTTATTAAGCAATGGAGAACAGTCTCTGTATTACTTTGTTATTAAGCAATATAGAACAGTCTCTGTATTACTTTGTTATTAAGCAATATAGAACAGTCTCTGAATTACTTTGTTATTAAGCAATGGAGAACAGTCTCTGAATTACTTTGTTATTAAGCAATGGAGAACAGTCTCTGAATTATCTTGTTATTAAGCAATAAAGAACAGTCTCTGAATTACTTTGTTATTAAGCAATAAAGAACAGTCTCTGTATTACTTTGTTATTAAGAAATGGAGAACAGTCTCTGCAATACTTTGTTATAAGCAATAAAGAACAGTCTCTGAATTACCTTGTTATTAAGCAATAAAGAACAGTCTCTGAATTACCTTGTTATTAAGCAATAAAGAACAGTCTCTGAATTACTTTGTTATTAAGCAATAAAGAACAGTCTCTGTATAACTTTGTTATTAAGAAATATAGAACAGTCTCTGCAATACTTTGTTATAAGCAATAAAGAACAGTCTCTGAATTACCTTGTTATTAAGCAATAAAGAACAGTCTCTGAAGTATCTTGTTATTAAGCAATAAAGAACAGTCTCTGAATTACTTTGTTATTAAGCAATAAAGAACAGTCTCTGAATTACCTTGTTATTAAGCAATAAAGAACAGTCTCTGAATTACTTTGTTATCAAGCAATAAAGAACAGTCTCTGAATTACTTTGTTATTAAGCAATGGAGAACAGTCTCTGAATTATCTTGTTATTAAGCAATGGAGAACAGTCTCTGTATTACTTTTTATTAAGCAATATAGAACAGTCTCTGTATTACTTTGTTATTAAGCAATATAGAACAGTCTCTGAATTACTTTGTTATTATTTAATATAGAACAGTATCTGTATTACTTTTTTATTAAGCAATATAGAACAGTCTCTGAATTACTTTGTTATAAGCAATAAAGAACAGTCTCTGAATTACCTTGTTATTAAGCAATAAAGAACAGTTTCTGAATTACTTTGTTATTAAGCAATATAGAACAGTCTCTGAATTACTTTGTTAGTAGGCAATAAAGAACAGTCTCTGAATTACTTTGTTATTAAGCAATAAAGAACAGTCTCTGAATTACTTCGTTATTAAGCAATATAGAACAGTCTCTGAATTACTTTGTTATTAAGCAATGGAGAACAGTCTCTGAATTATCTTGTTATTAAGCAATAAAGAACAGTCTCTGAATTACTTTGTTATTAAGCAATAAAGAACAGTCTCTGAATTACCTTGTTATTAAGCAATAAAGAACAGTCTCTGAATTACTTTGTTATTAAGCAATAAAGAACAGTCTCTGAATTACTTTGTTATTAAGCAATGGAGAACAGTCTCTGAATTATCTTGTGATTAAGCAATAAAGAACAGTCTCTGAATTACCTTGTTATTAAGCAATAAAGAACAGTCTCTGAATTACTTTGTTATTAAGCAATAAAGAACAGTCTCTGATTTACCTTGTTATTAAGCAATAAAGAACAGTCTCTGAATTACTTTGTTATTAAGCAATGGAGAACAGTCTCAGAATTATCTTGTTATTAAGCAATGGAGAACAGTCTCTGTATTACTTTGTTATTAAGCAATATAGAACAGTCTCTGTATTACTTTGTTATTAAGCAATATAGAACAGTCTCTGAATTACTTTGTTATTAAGCAATGGAGAACAGTCTCTGTATTACTTTGTTATTAAGCAATATAGAACAGTCTCTGAATTACTTTGTTATAAGCAATAAAGAACAGTCTCTGAATTACCTTGTTATTAAGCAATAAAGAACAGTCTCTGAATTACCTTATTATTAAGCAATAAAGAACAGTCTCTGAATTACTTTGTTATTAAGCAATAAAGAACAGTCTCTGTATTACTTTGTTATTAAGAAATATAGAACAGTCTCTGCAATACTTTGTTATAAGCAATAAAGAACAGTCTCTGAATTACCTTGTTATTAAGCAATAAAGAACAGTCTCTGTATTACTTTGTTATTAAGCAATAAAGAACAGTCTCTGAATTACCTTGTTATTAAGCAATAAAGAACAGTCTCTGAATTACTTTGTTATTAAGCAATATAGAACAGTCTCTGTATTACTTTGTTATTAAGAAATATAGAACAGTCTCTGCAATACTTTGTTATAAGCAATAAAGAACAGTCTCTGAATTACCTTGTTATTAAGCAATAAAGAACAGTCTCTGAAGTATCTTGTTATTAAGCAATAAAGAACAGTCTCTGAATTACTTTGTTATTAAGCAATGAAGAACAGTCTCTGAATTATCTTGTTAATAAGCAATGGAGAACAGTCTCTGTATTACTTTTTTATTAAGCAATATAGAACAGTCTCTGTATTACTTTGTTATTAAGCAATATAGAACAGTCTCTGAATTACTTTGTTACTAAGCAATATAGAACAGTCTCTGTATTACTTTGTTATTAAGCAATATAGAACAGTCTCTGAATTACCTTGTTATTAAGCAATAAAGAACAGTCTCTGAATTACTTTGTTATTAAGCAATAAAGAACAGTCTCTGATTTACCTTGTTATTAAGCAATAAAGAACAGTCTCTGAATTATCTTGTTATTAAGCAATGGAGAACAGTCTCTGTATTACTTTGTTATTAAGCAATATAGAACAGTCTCTGTATTACTTTGTTACTAAGCAATATAGAACAGTCTCTGAATTACTTTGTTATTAAGCAATGGAGAACAGTCTCTGAATTACTTTGTTATTAAGCAATGGAGAACAGTCTCTGAATTATCTTGTTATTAAGCAATAAAGAACAGTCTCTGAATTACTTTGTTATTAAGCAATAAAGAACAGTCTCTGTATTACTTTGTTATTAAGAAATATAGAACAGTCTCTGCAATACTTTGTTATAAGCAATAAAGAACAGTCTCTGAATTACCTTGTTATTAAGCAATAAAGAACAGTCTCTGAATGACTTTGTTACTAAGCAATAAAGAACAGTCTCTGTATTACTTTGTTATTAAGAAATATAGAACAGTCTCTGCAATACTTTGTTATAAGCAATAAAGAACAGTCTCTGAATTACCTTGTTATTAAGCAATAAAGAACAGTCTCTGAATTACTTTGTTATTAAGCAATGGAGAACAGTCTCTGAATTATCTTGTTATTAAGCAATGGAGAACAGTCTCTGTATTACTTTTTTATTAAGCAATATAGAACAGTCTCTGTATTACTTTGTTATTAAGCAATATAGAACAGTCTCTGAATTACTTTGTTATTAAGCAATATAGAACAGTCTCTGAATTACTTGGTTATAAGCAATAAAGAACAGTCTCTGAATTACCTTGTTATTAAGCAATAAAGAACAGTCTCTGAATTACCTTGTTATTAAGCAATAAAGAACAGTCTCTGAATTATCTTGTTATTAAGCAATGGAGAACAGTCTCTGTATTACTTTGTTATTAAGCAATATAGAACAGTCTCTGAATTACTTTGTTACTAAGCAATATAGAACAGTATCTGTATTACTTTTTTATTAAGCAATATAGAACAGTCTCTGAATTACTTTGTTATAAGCAATAAAGAACAGTCTCTGAATTACCTTGTAATTAAGCAATAAAGAACAGTTTCTGAATTACTTTGTTATTAAGCAATATAGAACAGTCTCTGAATTACTTTGTTAGTAGGCAATAAAGAACAGTCTCTGAATTACTTTGTTATTAAGCAATAAAGAACAGTCTCTGAATTACTTCGTTATTAAGCAATATAGAACAGTCTCTGAATTACTTTGTTATTAAGCAATGGAGAACAGTCTCTGAATTATCTTGTTATTAAGCAATAAAGAACAGTCTCTGAATTACTTTGTTATTAAGCAATAAAGAACAGTCTCTGAATTACCTTGTTATTAAGCAATAAAGAACAGTCTCTGAATTACTTTGTTATTAAGCAATAAAGAACAGTCTCTGAATTACCTTGTTATTAAGCAATAAAGAACAGTCTCTGAATTACTTTGTTATTAAGCAATAAAGAACAGTCTCTGATTTACCTTGTTATTAAGCAATAAAGAACAGTCTCTGAATTACTTTGTTATTAAGCAATGGAGAACAGTCTCTGAATTATCTTGTTATTAAGCAATGGAGAACAGTCTCTGTAATACTTTGTTATTAAGCAATATAGAACAGTCTCTGAATTATCTTGTTATTAAGCAATATAGAACAGTCTCTGAATTACTTTGTTATTAAGCAATGGAGAACAGTGTCTATATTACTTTGTTATTAAGCAATATATAACAGTCTCTGAATTACTTTGTTATAAGCAATAAAGAACAGTCTCTGAATTACCTTGTTATTAAGCAATAAAGAACAGTCTCTGAATTACCTTATTATTAAGCAATAAAGAACAGTCTCTGAATTACTTTGTTATTAAGCAATGGAGAACAGTATCTGAATTATCTTGTTATTAAGCAATAAAGAACAGTCTCTGAATTACTTTGTTATTAAGCAATAATGAACAGTCTCTGTATTACTTTGTTATTAAGCAATATAGAACAGTCTCTGAATTACTTTGTTATTAAGCAATGGAGAACAGTCTCTGTATTACTTTGTTATTAAGCAATATAGAACAGTCTCTGAATTACCTTGTTATTAAGCAATAAAGAACAGTCTCTGAATTACTTTGTTATTAAGCAATGGAGAACAGTCTCTGTATTACTTTGTTATTAAGCAATATAGAACAGTCTCTGAATTACTTTGTTATTAAGCAATGGAGAACAGTCTCTGTATTACTTTGTTATTAAGCAATATAGAACAGTCTCTGAATTACTTTGTTATAAGCAATAAAGAACAGTCTCTGAATTACTTTGTTATTAAGCAATAAAGAACAGTCTCTGATTTACCTTGTTATTAAGCAATAAAGAACAGTCTCTGAATTACTTTGTTATTAAGCAATAAAGAACAGTCTCTGAATTACTTTGTTATCAAGCAATAAAGAACAGTCTCTGAATTACCTTGTTATTAAGCAATAAAGAACAGTCTCTGAATTACCTTGTTATTAAGCAATAAAGAACAGTCTCTGATTTACCTTGTTATTAAGCAATAAAGAACAGTCTCTGAATTACTTTGTTACTAAGCAATAAAGAACAGTCTCTGAATTACTTTGTTATTAAGCAATAAAGAACAGTCTCTGAATTACCTTGTTATTAAGCAATAAAGAACAGTCTCTGAATTACTTTGTTATTAAGCAATGGAGAAGAGTCTCTGAATTATCTTGTTATTAAGCAATAAAGAACAGTCTCTGAATTACTTTGTTATTAAGCAATAAAGAACAGTCTCTGAATTACCTTGTTATTAAGCAATAAAGAACAGTCTCTGAATTACTTTGTTATTAAGCAATAAAGAACAGTCTCTGAATGACTTTGTTATTAAGCAATAAAGAACAGTCTCTGTATTACTTTGTTATTAAGCAATATAGACCAGTCTCTGAATTACTTTGTTATTAAGCAATGGAGAACAGTCTCTGTTTTACTTTGTTATTAAGCAATATAGAACAGTCTCTGAATTACCTTGTTATTAAGCAATAAAGAACAGTCTCTGAATTACTTTTTTATAAAGCAATAAAGAACAGTCTCTGAATTACTTTGTTATTAAGCAATATAGAACAGTCTCTGAATTACTTTGTTATTAAGCAATAAAGAACAGTCTCTGAATTACCTTGTTATTAAGCAATAAAGAACAGTCTCTTAATTACTTTGTTATTAAGCAATAAAGAACAGTCTCTGTATTACTTTGTTATTAAGCAATATAGAACAGTCTCTGAATTACTTTGTTACTAAGCAATGGAGAACAGTCTCTGTATTACTTTGTTATTAAGCAATATAGAACAGTCTCTGAATTACTTTGTTATAAGCAATATAGAACAGTCTCTGAATTACCTTGTTATTAAGCAATAAAGAACAGTCTCTGAATTACTTTGTTATTAAGCAATGGAGAACAGTCTCTGAATTATCTTGTTATTAAGCAATAAAGAACAGTCTCTGAATTACTTTGTTATTAAGCAATAAAGAACAGTCTCTGAATTACCTTGTTATTAAGCAATAAAGAACAGTCTCTGAATTACTTTGTTATTAAGCAATATAGAACAGTCTCTGAATTACTTTGTTATTAAGCAATAAAGAACAGTCTCTGAATTACCTTGTTATTAAGCAATAAAGAACAGTCTCTGAATTACTTTGTTATTAAGCAATGGAGAACAGTATCTGAATTATCTTGTTATTAAGCAATAAAGAACAGTCTCTGAATTACTTTGTTATTAAGCAGTGGAGAACAGTCTCTGAATTATCTTGTTATTAAGCATTAAAGAACAGTCTCTGTATTACTTTGTTATTAAGCAATAAAGAACAGTCTCCGAATTACCTTGTTATTAAGCAATAAAGAACAGTCTCTGAATTATTTTGTTACTAAGCAATAAAGAACAGTCTCTAAATTACTTTGTTATTAAGCAATAAAGAACAGTCTCTAAATTACTTTGTTATTAAGCAATGAAGAAGAGTCTCTGAATTATCTTGTTATTAAACCATGGAGTATTTTAACTCATCAAATATCTCAAGCATAAACCAGAGCAGTACAGAAAAGTTTAGCTCCCTTTAACTGATGAGATTCGAAGCTTGGAGGATGTCTTCTGAATGGCAGGGGCACGTTCAATGAAACAGCGAGGAGTCTTTCAGTGTTAGAAACCAAACCGATCCGCCTAATTACAAATACAATGCTCTCACAGTCCGGGTCAAAACGATCAGCTAATCCAGTGCTCTCACAGTCCGGATAAACGTGATCCCTGACCTCCGAACAGGTATCTCTTCACATGTTAGCTTAGCATGCGACCAGCGCAGCGTGTCTCTTTAAGAACATCAAAAGCGCTGACTCAGTCTAATTTCAGCACAAAAAAGAAAAAAGAAAATCAACTTTTAACTTATCTTCAGTGTGCTGTAGCTTAAACACACACACACACACACACACACACACACACACACACACATACAAGTGCACTAAAGAGCCAAGCTAGCACAAGCCAAATTCACTTGGCTACTCCAAATAAGGCTCTAGCTTCTGATTGGCTAATAAAATAATGTTTAGGACAGACATGTTATACACCAATCGAAACACACACCCAACCCCCTCGAGCGCTTCCCCCACACTCTTACCTTCAAAATGCCTCCAAACTTAAGAAAATGCATCAATCCAGTCACCAGTAATTCTCATTTACATCCAACCAGTGCTTGAAATAATTTGAGGCAGAAAAAAAATAATGTAAACTTTAAAGCGTTATTAAAAGCGTATTATTGGTCGCTCCACAAATCCACACATATCTCATGAATCAGCAGACCCTCACAGACAAGACAGTATGCAAATGAGCATGAGATTGTCAGCCAATCAGTGAGTTCTGCAAGCTGAAAGGGGACCCAGGGGGCGGGTTACCACAGACGCCAGAGAGTTCCCACTGGGCAGAAAGAGCTCTGTTCAAGAGACACCGCGATTTTCTGTTTCTATAAGGGGTATAACATCCAGAACAACCTCTTTACTGCAAAATGAGTTATAAAAGTGGTAGTTTTTATTCTTATAAAGTTTCCAGTCCTTTGAAGAAAGAAAGGACCATACCAGGTTCAGAGCTCTACAGTATGAAACCAATAAAAGGGAGCAGTTTATAATTTTATATAATGATTGTAAACATTCATACATATAAATATTTCATTTTATGTGTCTGAAAATAAAAAATAGAAAATCTGAAAAGCGCCTAAAAATGTTCTGGTTTTTACCATATTTTGGCCATAACATGTTCAATTGAATAATTAAAGTGTCTTAAATGATTTGTGTAAAGGCTTCTAAGTAATATTAATTCATAAAATTGACTCTGAATTATTTAATATTAGAGCGATAAGCCTTAAAATTTGAGTATGTAATTTTAGGCGGAAAATGGTAAAAATAGGCTTGGAGCTTAAGAGGTTAAACTGGTCAACAAGACTACACATTAATGGCGAAAAAAGGGGGACACACCCATTATGCAAATACCTGTTTTCAGGAGGCAATAGGCAGACGTTCATTTTGTGTAATATACTAAGAAATGTTAGGTAAACTTAACATTATTTTTTGTGTGTCTCAGTTGTCCAGCTCAGAAAATATTTACTTAAAGATGGAGAAAATTATATTTATTAGCTAAATAGACATATTAAACTAAAGCTGCTCAGTTAATACTAGACTTCATGAAATCCTCCACGTAGTCACTCTTTGTCTTTCCTTACAATGTAAAAAACATCTCAAAATATTTACTGCTGTGCTGTGCTGCTGTGTTGCTCTGCTGCTGAAAGCTTGCTTTAATCTTCAGCTTCTACACTTTTCTCTGTTTTCTTCTCTTTTACTCTCTTCACACTTACTAATCCACTTTTAGTCTGCTTCCTCTTTGCTCTACACACCTATTAATCCACTCTCAGTCTACTTTTATAGACTTTTTCCTCAGGTTTGCTGGATTAGCTGTTTGCTGCTGCAGTTTGTTTGTGTAAGTTTCTAATTTCAACTGAAACAAGGTGAGTGCTTTTTTTCTCCATGGCTTCTGCTCAGGTTTACACCTGTTTAGAGTGTGGCATGTATAGCTTAGATCCCTTATCCACCGATACTGGTAACAATAGTGGTATTTGTACTAAGTGTGAGATAGTTAGCACCTTGGTGGATAAGGTGAATAAGTTAGAGCTGCACGTCCGGGGTTTAATAAGGGATAGACAGCAGGATTCACTGTTAGCAGCCCCGGGTGTCTCAGGGAGAGTTAGTACCCCCTCGACTCCGGCCTTAGAGCCCTCACAGTGGGGCGAATGGGTAACGTCTCGGCGGCATAGTCGAAAGGCTAAGGCTAATGCTACCGCAAAGGCCACAGCCAGCCCACCTAAACACCACGCTCCCCCAGTTCATGTGTCAAACAGGTTTGCCCCGCTCAGTGAAGCACCAACTGAGGAGCCTGTTAAAGGTACTCTGGTGATAGGAGACTCTATCGTCCGACACGTGAAATTAGCTACTCCTTTAGGGGCACCAGCGGCAACAGTTACTTGTTTACCGGGAGCCAGAGCACCGGACATTAGTGGCAACCTCAGGTTAGAGAATAGGAGATATTCGAGGGTAGTAATTCATGTAGGGGCCAATGATATTCGTCTGCGGCAGTCTGAAGTAACTAAGGCTAATATTAAAGAGGTGATTAAACAAGCCCAGACGCTGTCCGAGGAGGTAATCTGCTCTGGCCCCATCCCAATGAGGCGTGGTGATGAAGCTTACAGCAGGCTTTCTTCGCTGAACCGCTGGATGTCCAAGTGGTGTGCAGAAAATCATGTGGGCTTTATAGATAACTGGCTACACTTTGAGGGCAAGCCTGGTCTTTTAGGTAGGGATGGTGTCCACCCCACGCGGGAGGGTGCTGCCTTACTTTCATGCAGCATAGCTCATAGTCTTTTAGTTAGTCGGCAGAGTAGTATTAGAAGCTGCTGACAATCCAGAGCCAGGACCAGGCCGCAGACAGAGAGGCTTAACCGACCGTCTGCGAGCTGCAAAGAGACGTTACCTAGATACCAATGTATTTAGACTGTGTCTGTCCCCCGAGTCAAACAAAAACATCAAAAAACTAAAACAGTAAATCTAAATAACTTAACTTATATTAAACAATCATATCCAGACTGTAGTACTAACACTTCAAGCCTAAAGATTGGTTTACTTAATATTAGATCTCTAAATTCAAAAGCAGTTCTAGTGAATGAAATGATAACTGATCAGAAATTCGATGTTCTGTGTCTGACAGAAACCTGGATTAGGCCAAATGAATATGTAGCATTAAATGAAGCCACCCCTGCAGGCTATAATTATATACACAATCCGAGATTGTCCGGTTGAGGAGGTGGGGTCTGCATATTTTTCCAAAGTACCTTAGTTAGCAATCAGAAACACTATGAAAATTTTACTTCTTTTGAGCTTCTTTACACCAGTATAATTAATCCAGTTACAAAAAAGAATGCATTTTCTTTAATTAACATCTACAGACCACCAGGGCCCTATTTAGAATTTTTAAAAGAATTTAGTGATTTTGTCACAGACTTAGCAGTAAGTAGTGATAAAGTGATTATAGTTGGAGACTTCAACATTCATTTCGAAAAATTGGATGATCCATTTAAAAAGGCATTCACATCGATTTTAGACTCAGTTGGTATTATTCAAAATATAACAGGACCTACTCATTACTGTAATCATACTCTGGATTTAGTTTTGACCCTGGGTGTGAGCATAGATAACCCGAATATTCGTTGTCAAACCTCCGCAATTTCAGATCATTACCTTATTTCATTTAAATTACATCTCAGTCATAATATACGTACATCCCCTAGCTACCCTGTAAAACGTTCAATTACGCCTTTTACAGCCCAACAATTTACAGGTAAGCTTCCAGACTTATCAACTCTAATGTATTCTCCTGTAGACCCAGTAGAACTAGACAAACTAACCGAAGGTTTAGAAAATACCTTTTGCTCTACCTTAGATGTTGTAGCACCCCTTAAACACAAAATAGAGAGACAGAAAAAGCTTGCACCGTGGTACAATGATCAAACTCGTACCTTAAAGCAGTTAGTACGAAATTTAGAGTGTAAATATCGATCAACTAAACTGGAAGTGTTTCACTCTGCGTGGAAAGACAGTCTTGTTAAATATAGAAAAGAACTAAATAAAGCCCGCTCAGCGTATCTGGCCTCACAGATCGAGATAAATTAAAATAATCCTAGAGTTCTCTTTAGTGTTATTTCCAAATTAACTAAAAACCAGGCACGTACTGAACCTCAGATCCCAGCCATTCACACCAGCAATGCTTTTATGGACTTCTTCAATAGTAAAATTAAAAAACATTCGGGATAAAATTAAACAGATAAATATTACATCCTCTCTGTCATCTGGTCTGGCTGATCTAGAACAAAACCCTGTTACTGAAGTTAGGTTGGAAGTCTTTAACCCACTTCCACAGCTAGAACTAGAGAAAATTATCTCCTCTTCAAACAGCACACTTGATGCTGTTCCCACAAAATTACTAAAACAGGTACTGCCAGATATAATTATACCTCTGTTAATGATAGTAAACTCATCGCTCACCCTGGGCCATGTACCCAAAGCCTTTAAAACAGCTGTAATTAAACCTCTGATCAAGAAACCAAATCTTGATCCTACTGTACTGTCTAACTATAGACCTATTTCAAACTTACCGTTTATTTCTAAGATTTTAGAAAAAGCTGTAGCCCAACAACTTTGCTCTTACCTGCAAAGAAACCAGATCTATGGAAAATTTCAATCTGGATTTAGGCCTTATCATAGCACTGAGACAGCTTTAGTTAGAATAACAAACGATCTACTTATAGCCGCCGACCAAGGCTGTGTTTCCCTACTGGTACGTCTCGATCTGAGCGCAGCCTTTGATACAATAGATCATACTATCCTTTTAGAAAGACTAGAGAACATGGTCGGTGTAACCGGAACTGCCTTAGCATGGTTTAAATCGTACTTAACCGATCGCTATCAGTTTGTGAGGATAAATGATATGTCTTCCAGTTATACCAAGGTAAGATATGGAATTCCACAAGGCTCTATATTAGGACCGTTATTATTTACATTATATATGCTCCCACTGGGCAAAGTTATTAGAAAACATGATGTGAATTTTCATTGTTATGCGGATGACACGCAGCTCTTCATATCAGCCAAACCTGATGACAGAGTGAGATTAAAGAAAATCGAGGATTGTGTAGAAGATGTAAAATCATGGATGTCGCACAACTTCCTCCTATTAAATAGTGATAAAACAGAAGTTCTCCTATTAGGCCCCAAAGCTGCTAGAAATAAATTATCAGACTTAATGCTAAATCTGGCTGACTTCTCAGCCACCCCTGGTTCAGCAGCTACAAACCTTGGAGTTATCATAGATTCAGATCTAGCATTCGATAAACACATATCTAATGTTACTAGAACTGAAAGCTCCGCGTAGGTTCTAGCGGGAAACTCGAAATCACGCCACTTTTCTCAGCCAATCACCAACTCCCACCTGTCCTTAAAAGACCTCCCTCATACCTGTTCTCCCCTGCTTGCAGACGCTGACATACGTTTTCGGGCGCCGGTCGTTGCCGCGTGGCTTCATGGTGTTTCTGCCATTTGTCATTGCCTGCTCTCAGTTTGCCGTTTTCGCCCGTCTGCGTGGCTGCTCGTTCGTAGTTGGCTCGATTTCCTGCTCGTAGGATCCATGTTGGTTTGTATTGCTCTCTGTTCTGTCGCTGGCGTTTTGGTTGGATCCTCGCTGTGTTTGCTGTTGGCGGTCTGGGTTCCTGTTTTGCTGGATCACGTGACCGTGTCGCGCTTGCCTTCGAGGCTTGCTGCTCCGATGCTTTGTCTCGGCTCGCAGCCATGTGCTGAATCGTGCTGGTTGTTTCGGCTCAGTGTCGATTCTGTGGCGTTCTGGTCTAGTGCTGAGGCTTTTCTCGGCGGTGTTCGGATAGTTGCTTGGTGTTTCTGCGTTTTCCACGGCTCTGTCCGGTGCCTGTGGCTGAGTTTGTACGCTTCGCTCGAGAAGTCTGGGCTGGATGGCTGTTTTTAAACCCGCTCCTGCTGGCACCCGATAGTTTTAGCCCCGCGCCCGCCCTCCGTTTTTTACGTTTCTGCCGCTCCGCACGCCTGCTTGTGTTGCTTACGTTTAGTGCTCGAAATTAACTTGGGTTTTTTATTGAACCAGTAATGTGGCGCTGATATCCTGCTCCCTTCCTACTGTCCACACACACACGCCCACGCCTCAGTGGAGCTGACCCTTCAGGCACTGCTTGCAAAGTGTTTCGTTCATGCAGCACCAAAACCTAATTTGATCGATGATAAATAAACTTAGTGTACTTGGTTAATCCTCGTTCGTTGTGATCTCATTCTCGCGACGCTCCTATGGTTCGTTTATCGGTCTTGGGCTTTACTGTTGCTGAATGTTATTGATGTGTCGTTCGCGATCGATCCGGCTCAGGAGCCGACTCTTCGAAGTCACCTATTGGAACCGGCTCTATTATGGGTGCCGTTTTCTCCATTTTATATACCTTCGTATTTTACACATTAATTTAGAAGCACTGTATTTGATATTTGTATTGTGGCACTTTTTTGTTGTGGAGCTGCTTTAATATTTTTTCGTATTGGGTGATTTGTATTGACTGTTTCATTTGTTTTAAGTTATTTTGTCGAAGTGGCGCTATTTTGTAAATTTCATAATTGGTTGTAATACGTTTTTTGTTATAAAGCATTGTTATGCAGCTGTTTTGCTCGTCGCAAGTGCCTATTGCGCTGCTTCTTATCTCGGACCGTACCCGTTCAATTGCTTTTCTGTACTCGCTTCCGTGCTGCTTATTGTCTCGGGCCGTGCCTGCTCTACTTACTGCTTTAATGTCTCGCTTTCTGCGCTGCCTATTGTCTCGGGCCGTGCCCGCTCTAATGCTTTAATGACTCGCTGTCCGCGTTGTTTACCTCGGGCCGTGCCCGCTCTAATGCTTTAATGACTCGCTGTCCGCGTTGTTTCTTATCTCGGGCCGTGCCCGCTCTAATGGTTTACTGTACTCGCAGTCCGCGTTGTTTATTATCTCGGGCCGTGCCCGCTCTAATGGTTTACTGTACTCGCAGTCCGCGTTGTTTACCTCGGGCCGTGCCCGCTCTAATGCTTTAATGACTCGCTGTCCGCGTTGTTTACCTCGGGCGGTGCCCGCTCTAATGCTTTGCTGTATTCGCAGCCCGCATTGTTTCTTATCTCGGGCCGTGCCCGCTCTAATGGTTTACTGTACTCGCAGTCCGCGTTGTTTATTATCTCGGGCCGTGCCCGCTCTAATGGTTTACTGTACTCGCAGTCCGCGTTGTTTATTATCTCGGGTCGCGCCCGCTCTAATGGTTTACTGTACTCGCAGTCCGCGTTGTTTATTATCTCGGGCCGTGCCCGCTCTGCTGGTTACTGTACGCACAGTCCGCATCGTTTATTATCTCGGGCTGTGCCCGCTCTAATGCTTTACTGTACTCTCAGTTCGCGTTGTTCGTAATCTCGGGCCGTGCCCGCTCTGTAATGCTTTAATGGCTCGCAGTCTGCGCGGTTTCTTATCTCGGGCCGTGCCCGCTTTAATGGTTTGCTAAACTCGCAGTCCGCATCGTTTCTTATCTCGGGCGTGCCCGCTCTAATGCGTTACCGTACTCGCAGTTCGCGTTGTTTATTGTCTCGGGCGTGCCCGCTCTACTGCTTTACCGTACTCGCAGTTCGCGTTGTTTATTGTCTCGGGCCGTGCCCGCTCTAATGCTTTACTGTACTCGCTGTCCGCGTTGTTTATTGTCTCAGGCCGTGCCCGCTCCGCTGCTTGATTGGACTCGTGTCCGATGCTGCTTGTATGTAAAGTACTGCACAGGTTCTCGATTACGTGATTCGTGGACTGCACTGACTCCGTACCTGGTCTAATTCTGGTGATTTGCTGCCTTTTATTGGGTTAATTTTGTGTTGCCTGTGCTATGTTTTGTTTCATGATTGGCATGTACCTTTCTTGCAGAAATTCTACTTTTACGATTCCGTGTTTTAACATATTCATCAACGGCGTGGGCAGCGGTTGCTATTGCCTTAGAACTTTTTTAGTGGCCGAAGTTTTGCGCATTTACCGATCACGGGTTGCTTTGACGTACTGCTGTGCAAATTCCGTGCCTCAATGTTAAGTATCCGTTCCGGTTTGTCGTTGCTTTATGTCTTATGGTTTGTGCTGATGTTAATTTCCCTGGTCCTTTGGTTTTGGGGGTGTTCTCCAAGGACAGTCTGTCCTTGGTTCTGCATTTGGTGCTTCCTGACATTTGTTTTGACATTAATTTCGCTACCCCTGTTATATTTGCTTTGTTCGCATCATGACTTACAAGGTGTCTAATAACAATCATCAGTAAAATGTTATAGCAGTCAATGATAATGGAAAGTTTAATTCTCGGGCCGTGCCCGCCCTAATACCCACTGGACTCGTAGTCAGCGCTGCTGCGATCACGGGCCGTGCCCGCTCTATTAACCTGGACTCGTAGTCCGCGCTGCTGCGATCGCGGGCCGTGCCCGCTCTAATAACCACTGGACTCGTAGTCCGCGCTGCTGCGATCGCGGGCCGTGCCCGCTCTAATAACCACTGGACTCGTAGTCCGCGCTGCAGCGATCGCGGGCCGTGCCCGCTCTAATAACCACTGGACTCGTAGTCCGCGCTGCTGCGATCGCGGGCCGTGCCCGCTCTAATAACCACTGGACTCGTAGTCCGCGCTGCAGCGATCGCGGGCCGTGCCCGCTCTAATAACCACTGGACTCGTAGCCCGCGCTGCTGCGATCGCGGGCAGTGCCCGCTCTAAATACCCACTGGACTCGTAGTCCGCGCTGCTGCAGTCGCGAGCCGTGCTCGCTCTTATACCCTCACCCATCTTGTTCGGGATACCTGATGTTTGAGTAAGTAATTTATGTACATATATATCTATTTATTTATATATCTATTTAATATATCTATTTAATTGCAAACAACTGGAGGCGGTTGTAAGATTTTTATACAGACGTCAAATGAATATACTGTTATAACGTACTGCCACGACAGCTCGCGCTCGCTCAAATATCCTACTCCTTATGCTCCTAGATATCAACACGGGCCGTGCCCGTTCCTATGCTCATAGACTCATAGTCTGAGTTTTTTCTGCACAGCGGGCCGTGCCCGCTCTTATTCCCTTTGGACTCGTAGTCCGCGTTTTGCTGCACAGCGGGCCATGCCCGCTCTCATTCCCTTTGGACTCGTAGTCCGCGTTTTGCTACGACGGCGTCCAAAAGTTGTGCCCCTCAAAGGCTTAATGTATTGTTAGTCCGCAGTGTTTTCTCATGCTGATCACGTCAACGTTACGCTTATCATACGCTTCTAAAATAGCCTCAAGCAGTGTATACAAGTACTTTGTATACAACGAACCTAATAAATGTATGCTATCAAAACATGAGCGCAACTACTGTAATACACACGTACTCAGCAAATAACACTTTAATCTTGAACGCCTTATTCAAGCTTGTTTATAACTGTTTTCCTTCCAGAATACGTGAACCAGGTAAAGGATCCTCCTGTGGGTAATTATATCTTTTTATATTTTTGGGGATAGGCTCCGCCCCCGCCGTACAAGTACGGCAGGATCTGCGAGGTTCCAGACGCTGCGGACCTGGGCTTCAACGGGGCTTTCGCCAAAGACTCTATATACACTATATTCACTATTACTAATTGTCATACGTGTTTATTGGGATTAAATCTTTCTTGCTGCACTTTGTTTCTAGAGTTTTCCTGCTAGAACTGAAAGCTCCGCGTAGGTTCTAGCGGGAAACTCGAAATCACGCCACTTTTCTCAGCCAATCACCAACTCCCACCTGTCCTTAAAAGACCTCCCTCATACCTGTTCTCCCCTGCTTGCAGACGCTGACATACGTTTTCACCCTCCTCCTTCCCCACCGCCTCCAGTTCGGTCCCGCCGGTTGCCCAGGGGATAGGCTCCGCCCCTCCGATCTGCGAGGTTCCAGACGCTGCGGACCTGGGCTTCGACGGGGCTTTCGCCAAAGACTCTATATACACTATATTCACTATTACTAATTGTCATACGTGTTTATTGGGATTAAATCTTTCTTGCTGCACTTTGTTTCTAGAGTTTTCCTGCTAGAACAGCTTTTCTACACCTCCGTAATATTGCCAAGCTAAGAAATGCCCTATCACTGCATGACGCAGAAAAATTAGTACATGCCTTTATTACCTCAAGGCTAGATTATTGTAATGCGCTACTGTCTGGATGTTCCGGCAGTAACTTAAAGAAACTTCAGCTAGTTCAAAATGCTGCAGCCAGGGTCCTGACTAAAACGAGAAAATTTGACCATATTAGTCCAGTACTATCAGCACTGCACTGGCTTCCAATCAAATTCCGCATAGACTATAAAATTCTCCTGTTAACGTATAAAGCTGAATTTTAGGAACTACTAATAAACCAGCACCCTGTGATCGAAGTAATCGCGGTGGTTCATAACAGGAGATGAGGTCTTGTAAATACTTACAAGTATTTACAAGACCTCATCTCCTGTTATGAACCACCGCGATTACTTCGATCACAGGGTGCTGGTTTATTAGTAGTTCCTAAAATTCAGAGGAGCTCTGCAGGAGGAAGAGCTGTCTCTTATAAAGTGCCTCAACTCTGGAATAATCTCCCCGAATATGTTCGGGACTCAGACACAGTCTCAATCTTTAAGTCTAGACTGAAAACTTACTTGTTTAGTTTAGCTTTTGGTAATTAATGTTTTTCCCTTTAGATAAGGCTGCAGATTCAGGGGTTCATGGACAGAGGAAATTGTGGTAAACTGAGATGCTGGTGCTGCTGTTCTCCCACTGCACACGGTCACTCAGGTTTGTGGACGGTGGAGTGGGTGGATGCCAGTGTTTCAGGGAGCCTTCATGTCTATGTTACCTTCTGGCTCTCTGCCTTTAGTTAGGCTGTTTTATTCAGTTCTGCCGGAGTCATTAGCCACACTCTGATAATGTTTTATATTCTCTGTTTTACATAAATCCAGTCAAAACTAATTCCATCTCTCTGCCTTCCTCCGAGTTACTGACTGCCCACCTGTCTGACCCGATACCGAGGGATGTTGGACCCTCAGGCTCTCATGTCCTCTGTCTGGCCAGACTGGAAGTTTCTGAAGTCAGCTCTTCTCCATCCACCACCACAGATCAGCTGCTCATCATCCATCTTACTCTATAAGCCATTAGTGGAGCTGCTATACACCTGAATATATAAAACCTATGTGGATGTATGAAAGACTTTTTTTAAATTAATTTAAAAGCCATTTGACCAGTGGTAGGATGGTCCCCCCTTTAATGTGAGTCTTGGTCCTCCCAAGGTTTCTTCCTCCTCCTGCAGCTCTGAGGGAGTTTTTCCTTGCCTCCGCGCTCACTGGGGGTTCTGTATCATGTATATTCTATGTTTAATGTTTTGCCTGATTCTTTGTCCTGTAATCATGTTTCTGTAAAACTGCTTTGTGCCAACACCAGTTGTAAAAAAGCGCTATACAAATAAATTTGATTTGATTTGATTTGATTTACTTTAAAAAGAGTTAACAATTTGCTCTCACTTTTTTGAGTATAATTTACTTTGTAGTTCGAGTAAATATATTTTTAATTGAACAGCTGAGACACAAGGTACAATTTATATAATGCTCTTTAGTACATTTTACAAAAAAGACATTACCCTTTTGGTTTCTATACAGCAAAGCTTCTATATGATATGTCAGTCCTGTCTGGAGCTGAAGACTGAACGCTGCTGAGAATGCTTATAACTGTCTTACAATGTGATTGATAGGAATTGTAAGTATACTGTTATTTTGCTGTGGACTTTATGTGGATTTATGTGGATTTTATAAAAAAAATATTTAAGTAAAGACACTTTTGTGATTTAATATTGAGATAATGCCTTTCCAGTGCAGATGGAGAAGTGAATAAAAAAAAATTAACTCTTTTTCTTGACCCTGAATCTTCCACATCTGACATCCAGGGTCCATACTGGGCCCGCATCCCGAGATCTGCCTATCACCTAACTGTCACCCACGGTTCATTTCTCTTTTTTCTGGTCTCCTTCCTCCACTCCTACTTATTCCGCAATCTGTCATCCTGGCGGTGCTCGTTCTCCACTAACAACCCTGCGGGCACATCACACTCTCATCATGTTTTCAGGAGACTCCAGGAGAGGAGCCATCTTCATCTGCCTCGCTTTCATCGTCCACGCACTCCAACGGCGAGCGGGGGTGAAATCAAACAAACGGAGGCCCCTCCCACTTCCACCCAAAGCTCCATCAACAGTTTACCCAATCACAGCTCATTAGTTTCGGTGGGTTTCTTTCTTTTAATCTGCGTGAGTTATAGTCAGCACATCATGCAGGGCCTGACCCCTAAAGAGAACACAAGCACTGGAGCTGTACCAGCGAGTCGTGAGCGCCCGCGACTCATTGGACCGTGCCGTGTCATGTTCTCCGAACCCCAGTAGCAGATAATAAGGCCGTTTATATGAGCGTCAGTGGACGGAAAACAACTGCATCTGAAGGACAGAACAGACAATGAAGGTGTTCACTTTTTTGACATGAGATCAAAGTTAAATTATTATTTTTTTTCCAATTGGGGGAGCTTTATGAAAAAATAATAGTGAAATTTAATTTAAACAGTGCCCCCACAATGTAGATAGATAAATAGATACTTTATTTATCCCGAAGGAAATTTAGGCATCCAGCAGCAACAACACAATACAATAAGAGGCTATTAAAAACGTATTATACAAGGTAAAGGTCTATCTGTAAACGGAGTAGTGCAGTAGATGTTGCTAATGGTCATTAAATAATTAACAAAGCAAAGTGCCAGGTGCAATGACATTGATTATAAAAGTGACTGATGTGCCATACAAATATAAATATAAATATGCATATTTTACAAAATAGTTCTGAGAAGTGAATATGTGAATACCCAATCATGAGTAACTGTACTTGAAAGTAAGTGAGGATGGGGAATTGATAGTGTAAAGAATTAAGAACGAACTGGTTGAATAATAACGTCCCGATGGTGTGACTGGGTTAAACTCAGTCAGCAGCAGCATCCCGCCCCCGATGGGAGGAGTTAAAGAGTCTGATGTCTCTCGGATTGAAGGATTTCCTGAGTCAGCAGTCTGCCACTGAACATACTCCTCTGCTTCATGATGGTGGTGTGAATGGGTGACTATCATTGTTCATGATGAAAAGCAGTTTATCCAAAGTCCTCCTCTCAGCTATTGTAACCAGAGAGTCCAGCTCCACTCCAACCACTGCCCCGGCCCTCCTGACCAGCTAGGGAGTAAATGAGTTGTTGTGAGTTAGGGAGTGAGTTGTGAGTTAGGGAGTGAATGAGTTGTTGTGAGTTAGGGAGTAAATGAGTTTTTGTGAGTTTGAGAGGGAATGAGTTTTTGTGAGTTAGGGAGTTAATGAATTTTGTGAGTTAGGGAGTGAATGAGTTTTTGTGAGTTAGGGAGTGAATGAGTTGTTGTGAGTTAGGGAGTGAATGAGTTGTTGTGAGTTAGGGAGTGAATGAGTTGTTGTGAGTTAGGGAGGAAATGAATTTTTGTGAGTTAGGGAGTGAATGAGTTTTTGTGAGATAGGGAGTAAATGAGTTTTTGTGAGTTAGGGAGTGAATGTGTTTTTGTGAGTTAGGGAGTGAATGAATTTTTGTGAGTTAGGGAGTGAATGAGTTTTTGTGAGATAGGGAGTAAATGAGTTTTTGTGAGTTAGGGAGTGAATGTGTTGTTGTGAGTTAAGGAGTAAATGAGTTTTTGTGAGTTAGGGAGTGAATGAGTTTTTGTGAGTTAGGGAGTAAATGATTTTTTGTGAGTTAGGGAGTGAGTTGTTGTGAGTTGTGAGTTAGGGAGTGAGTTTTTGTGAGTTAGGGAGTGAGTTGTTGTGAGTTGTGAGTTAGGGAGTGAATGAGTTTTTGTGAGTTAGGGAGTGAGTTGTTGTGAGTTAGGGAGTAAATGAGTTTTTGTGAGTTAGGGAGTGAATGAATTTTTGTGAGTTAGGGAGTAAATGTGTTTTTTTGAGTTAGAGAGTGAGTTTTTGTGAGTTAGGGAGTGAATGAGTTGTTGTGAGTTAGGGAGTTAATGAGTTTTTGTGAGTTAGGGATTGAATTAATTTTTGTGAGTTAGGGAGTGAATGAGTTTTTGTGAGTTAGGGAGTTAATGATTTTTTGTGAGTTAGGGAGTGAATGAGTTGTTGTGAGTTAGGGAGTGAATGAGTTTTTGTGAGTTAGGGAGTGAGTTGTGAGTTAGGGAGTGAATGAGTTTTTGTGAGTTAGGGAGTGAATAAGTTTTTGTGAGTTAGGTAGTGAGTTGTTGTGAGTTAGGGAGTGAATGAGTTGTTGTGAGTTAAGGAGTAAATGAGTTTTTGTGAGTTAGGGAGTGAATGAGTTGTTGTGAGTTAAGGAGTGAATGAGTTTTTGTGAGTTAGGGAGTGAGTTGTTGTGAGTTGTGAGTTAGGGAGTGAGTTTTTGTGAGTTAGGGAGTGAGTTGTTGTGAGTTAGGGAGTGAATGAGTTTTTGTGAGTTAGGGAGTGAGTTGTTGTGAGTTAGGGAGTGAATGAGTTGTTGTGAGTTAGGGAGTAAATGAGTTTTGAGATAGGGAGTAAATGAGTTGTTGTGAGTTAGGGAGTGAATGAGTTTTTGTGAGTTAGGGAGTAAATGAATTTTTGTGAGTTAGGGAGTGAATGAGTTTTTGTGAGTTAGGGAGTGAATGAGTTTTTGTGAGTTAGGGAGTGAATGAGTTGTTGTGAGTTAGGGAGTGAATGAGTTGTTGTGAGTTAGGGAGTGAATGAGTTGTTGTTAGTTAGGGAGTGAATGAATTTTTGTGAGTTAGGGAGTGAATGAGTTTTTGTGAGTTAGGGAGTGAATGATTTTTTGTGAGTTAGGGAGTGAATGAATTTTGTGAGTAAAGGAGTGAATGAGTTTTTGTGAGTTAGGGATTGAGTTGTTGTGAGTTAGGGAGTGAATGATTTTTTGTGAGTTAGGGAGTAAATGAGTTTTGAGTTAGGGAGTGAATGAGTTGTTGTGAGTTAGGGAGTGAATGAGTTGTTGTGAGTTAGGGAGTGAATGAGTTGTTGTGAGTTAGGGAGTGAATGAATTTTTGTGAGTTAGGGAGTGAATTAATTTTGTGAGTTAGGGAGTGAATGAGTTTTTGTGAGTTAGGGATTTAGTTGATGTGAGTTAGGGAGTGAATGAGTTTTTGCGAGTTAGGGAGTGAATGATTTTTTGTGAGTTAGGGAGTGAATGAGTTGTTGTGAGTTAGGGAGTGAATGAGTTGTTGTGAGTTAGGGAGTGAATGAGTTGTTGTGAGTTAGGGAGTGAATGAGTTTTTGTGAGTTAGGGAGTGAATGATTTTTTGTGAGTTAGGGAGTGAATGAATTTTGTGAGTTAGGGAGTGAATGAATTTTGTGAGTTAGGGAGTGAATGATTTTGTGTGAGTTAGGGAGTGAATGATTTTTTGTGATTTAGGGAGTGAATGATTTTTTGTGAGTTAGGGAGTGAATGAGTTTTTGTGAGTTAGGGAGTGAATGAATTTTGTGAGTTAGGGAGTGAAGAGTTGTTGTGAGTTAGGGAGTGAATGAGTTGTTGTGAGTTAGGGAGTGAATGAGTTTTTGTGAGTTAGGGAGTGAATGATTTTTTGTGAGTTAGGGAGTGAATGAATTTTGTGAGTAAAGGAGTGAATGAGTTTTTGTGAGTTAGGGAGTGAATGAGTTTTTGTGAGTTAGGGAGTGAATGAGTTTTTGTGAGTTAGGGAGTGAATGAGTTGTTGTGAGTTAGGGAGTGAATGAATTTTTGTGAGTTAGGGAGTGAATGAGTTTTTGTGAGTTAGGGAGTGAATGATTTTTTGTGAGTTAGGGAGTGAAGGAATTTTGTGAGTAAAGGAGTGAATGAGTTTTTGTGAGTTAGGGATTGAGTTGTTGTGAGTTAGGGAGTGAATGAGTTTTTGTGAGTTAGGGAGTGAATGAGTTGTTGTGAGTTAGGGAGTGAATGAGTTGTTGTGAGTAAGGGAGTGAATGAGTTGTTGTGAGTTAGGGAGTGAATGATTTTTTGTGATTTAGGGAGTGAATGAATTTTTGTGAGTTAGGGAGTGAATGAATTTTGTGACTTAGGGAGTGAATGAGTTTTTGTGAGTTAGGGATTTAGTTGATGTGAGTTAGGGAGTGAATGAGTTTTTGTGAGTTAGGGAGTGAATGATTTTTTGTGAGTTAGGGAGTGAATGATTTTTTGTGAGTTAGGGAGTGAATGAGTTGTTGTGAGTTAGGGAGTGAATGAGTTTTTGTGAGTTAGGGAGTGAATGAGTTGTTGTGAGTTAGGGAGTGAATGAGTTGTGAGTTAGGGAGTGAATGATTTTTTGTGAGTTAGGGAGTGAATGAGTTGTTGTGAGTTAGGGAGTGAATGAGTTGTTGTGAGTTAGGGAGTGAATGATTTTTTGTGAGTTAGGGAGTTAATGAATTTTGTGAGTTAGGGAGTGAATGAGTTTTTGTGAGTTAGGGATTGAGTTGTTGTGAGTTAGGGAGTGAATGAGTTGTTGTGAGTTAGGGAGTGAATGAGTTTTTGTGAGTTAGGGAGTGAATTATTTTTTGTGAGTTAGGGAGTGAATGAGTTGTTGTGAGTAAGGGAGTGAATGAGTTTTTGTGAGTAAGGGAGTGAATGAGTTGTTGTGAGTTAGGGAGTGAATGAGTTGTTGTGAGTTAGGGAGTGAATGAGTTTTTGTGAGTTAGGGAGTGAATGATTTTTTGTGAGTTAGGCAGTGAATGAGTTGTTGTGAGTTAGGGAGTGAATGAGTTTTTGTGAGTTAGGGAGTGAATGAGTTGTTGTGAGTTAGGGAGTGAATGAGTTGTTGTGAGTTAGGGAGTGAATGATTTTGTGTGAGTTAGGGAGTGAATGAGTTTTTGTGAGTTAGGGAGTGAATGAGTTGTTGTGAGTTAGGGAGTGAATGAGTTTTTGTGAGTTAGGGAGTGAATGATTTTTTGTGAGTTAGGGAGTGAATGATTTTCGTGAGTTAGGGAGTGAATGAATTTTGTGAGTTAGGGAGTGAATGAGTTTTTGTGAGTTAGGGATTGAGTTGTTGTGAGTTAGGGAGTGAATGAGTTTTTGTGAGTTAGGGAGTGAATGATTTTTTGTGAGTTAGGGAGTGAATGAGTTGTTGTGAGTTAGGGAGTGAATGATTTTTTGTGAGTTAGGGAGTGAATGAATTTTTGTGAGATAGGGAGTGAATGAATTTTGTGAGTTAGGGAGTGAATGAGTTTTTGTGAGTTAGGGATTTAGTTGATGTGAGTTAGGGAGTGAATGAGTTTTTGCGAGTTAGGGAGTGAATGATTTTTTGTGAGTTAGGGAGTGAATGAGTTGTTGTGAGTTAGGGAGTGAATGAGTTGTTGTGAGTTAGGGAGTGAATGATTTTGTGTGAGTTAGGGAGTGAATGAGTTTTTGTGAGTTAGGGAGTGAATGAGTTGTTGTGAGTTAGGGAGTGAATGATTTTTTGTGAGTTAGGGAGTGAATGATTTTCGTGAGTTAGGGAGTGAATGAATTTTGTGAGTTAGGGAGTGAATGAGTCTTTGTGAGTTAGGGATTGAGTTGTTGTGAGTTAGGGAGTGAATGAGTTTTTGTGAGTTAGGGAGTGAATGAGTTTTTGTGAGTTAGGGAGTGAATGAGTTGTTGTGAGTTAGGGAGTGAATGAGTTTTTGTGAGTTAGGGAGTGAATGAATTTTGTGAGTTAGGGAGTGAATGAGTTGTTGTGAGTTAGGGAGTGAATGATTTTTTGTGAGTTAGGGAGTGAATGAATTTTGTGAGTTAGGGAGTGAATGAGTTTTTGTGAGTTAGGGATTGAGTTGTTGTGAGTTAGGGAGTGAATGAGTTTTTGTGAGTTAGGGAGTGAATGAGTTGTTGTGAGTTAGGGAGTGAATGAGTTGTTGTGAGTTAGGGAGTGAATGATTTTTTGTGAGTTAGGGAGTGAATGAATTTTTGTGAGTTAGGGAGTGAATTAATTTTGTGAGTTAGGGAGTGAATGAGTTTTTGTGAGTTAGGGATTTAGTTGATGTGAGTTAGGGAGTGAATGAGTTTTTGCGAGTTAGGGAGTGAATGATTTTTTGTGAGTTAGGGAGTGAATGAGTTGTTGTGAGTTAGGGAGTGAATGAATTTTGTGAGTTAGGGAGTGAATGAGTTGTTGTGAGTTAGGGAGTGAATGATTTTTTGTGAGTTAGGGAGTGAATGAATTTTGTGAGTTAGGGAGTGAATGAGTTTTTGTGAGTTAGGGATTGAGTTGTTGTGAGTTAGGGAGTGAATGAGTTTTTGTGAGTTAGGGAGTGAATGAGTTGTTGTGAGTTAGGGAGTGAATGAGTTGTTGTGAGTTAGGGAGTGAATGATTTTTTGTGAGTTAGGGAGTGAATGAATTTTTGTGAGTTAGGGAGTGAATTAATTTTGTGAGTTAGGGAGTGAATGAGTTTTTGTGAGTTAGGGATTTAGTTGATGTGAGTTAGGGAGTGAATGAGTTTTTGCGAGTTAGGGAGTGAATGATTTTTTGTGAGTTAGGGAGTGAATGAGTTGTTGTGAGTTAGGGAGTGAATGAATTGTTGTGAGTTAGGGAGTGAATGAGTTGTTGTGAGTTAGGGAGTGAATTATTTTTTGTGAGTTAGGGATTTAGTTGATGTGAGTTAGGAGTGAATGAGTTGTTGTGAGTTAGGGAGTGAATGATTTTTTGTGAGTTAGGGAGTGAATGAGTTTTTGTGAGTTAGGGATTTAGTTGATGTGAGTTAGGGAGTGAATGAGTTGTTGTGAGTTAGGGAGTGAATGATTTTTTGTGAGTTAGGGAGTGAATGAATTTTTGTGAGTTAGGGAGTGAATGAATTTTGTGAGTTAGGGAGTGAATGAGTTTTTGTGAGTTAGGGAGTGAATGATTTTTTGTGAGTTAGGAAGTGAATGAGTTGTTGTGAGTTAGGGAGTGAATGAGTTGTTGTGAGTTAGGGAGTGAATGAGTTGTTGTGAGTTAGGGAGTGAATGAGTTTTTGTGAGTTAGGGAGTGAATTATTTTTTGTGAGTTAGGGAGTGAATGAGTTGTTGTGAGTAAGGGAGTGAATGAGTTTTTGTGAGTAAGGGAGTGAATGAGTTGTTGTGAGTTAGGGAGTGAATGAGTTGTTGTGAGTTAGGGAGTGAATGAGTTTTTGTGAGTTAGGGAGTGAATGATTTTTTGTGAGTTAGGCAGTGAATGAGTTGTTGTGAGTTAGGGAGTGAATGAGTTTTTGTGAGTTAGGGAGTGAATGAGTTGTTGTGAGTTAGGGAGTGAATGAGTTGTTGTGAGTTAGGGAGTGAATGATTTTGTGTGAGTTAGGGAGTGAATGAGTTTTTGTGAGTTAGGGAGTGAATGAGTTGTTGTGAGTTAGGGAGTGAATGAGTTTTTGTGAGTTAGGGAGTGAATGATTTTTTGTGAGTTAGGGAGTGAATGATTTTCGTGAGTTAGGGAGTGAATGAATTTTGTGAGTTAGGGAGTGAATGAGTTTTTGTGAGTTAGGGATTGAGTTGTTGTGAGTTAGGGAGTGAATGAGTTTTTGTGAGTTAGGGAGTGAATGAGTTTTTGTGAGTTAGGGAGTGAATGAGTTGTTGTGAGTTAGGGAGTGAAGAGTTGTTGTGAGTTAGGGAGTGAATGTTTTTTTGTGAGTTAGGGAGTGAATGAATTTTTGTGAGTTAGGGAGTGAATGATTTTGTGTGAGTTAGGGAGTGAATGAGTTGTTGTGAGTTAGGGAGTGAATGAGTTGTTGTGAGTTAGGGAGTGAATGAGTTTTTGTGAGTTAGGGAGTGAATGAGTTGTTGTGAGTTAGGGAGTGAATGAGTTGTTGTGAGTTAGGGAGTGAATGATGTTTTGTGAGTTAGGGAGTGAATGAATTTTTGTGAGTTAGGGAGTGAATGAATTTTGTGAGTTAGGGAGTGAATGAGTTTTTGTGAGTTAGGGATTTAGTTTATGTGAGTTAGGGAGTGAATGAGTTTTTGTGAGTTAGGGAGTGAATTATTTTTTGTGAGTTAGGGAGTGAATGATTTTTTGTGAGTTAGGGAGTGAATGAGTTGTTGTGAGTTAGGGAGTGAATGATTTTTTGTGAGTTAGGGAGTGAATGAGTTTTTGTGAGTTAGAAAGTGAATGAGTTGTTGTGAGTTAGGGAGTGAATGAGTTGTTGTGAGTTAGGGAGTGAATGAGTTGTTGTGAGTTAGGGAGTGAATGAGTTTTTGTGAGTTAGGGAGTGAATTATTTTTTGTGAGTTAGGGAGTGAATGAGTTGTTGTGAGTAAGGGAGTGAATGAGTTTTTGTGAGTAAGGGAGTGAATGAGTTGTTGTGAGTTAGGGAGTGAATGAGTTGTTGTGAGTTAGGGAGTGAATGAGTTGTTGTGAGTTAGGGAGTGAATGAGTTTTTGTGAGTTAGGGAGTGAATTATTTTTTGTGAGTTAGGGAGTGAATGAGTTGTTGTGAGTAAGGGAGTGAATGAGTTTTTGTGAGTAAGGGAGTGAATGAGTTGTTGTGAGTTAGGGAGTGAATGAGTTGTTGTGAGTTAGGGAGTGAATGAGTTTTTGTGAGTTAGGGAGTGAATGATTTTTTGTGAGTTAGGCAGTGAATGAGTTGTTGTGAGTTAGGGAGTGAATGAGTTTTTGTGAGTTAGGGAGTGAATGAGTTGTTGTGAGTTAGGGAGTGAATGAGTTGTTGTGAGTTAGGGAGTGAATGATTTTTTGTGAGTTAGGGAGTGAATGAATTTTTGTGAGTTAGGGAGTGAATGAATTTTGTGAGTTAGGGAGTGAATGAGTTTTTGTGAGTTAGGGATTTAGTTGATGTGAGTTAGGGAGTGAATGAGTTTTTGTGAGTTAGGGAGTGAATGATTTTTTGTGAGTTAGGGAGTGAATGATTTTTTGTGAGTTAGGGAGTGAATGAGTTGTTGTGAGTTAGGGAGTGAATGATTTTTTGTGAGTTAGGGAGTGAATGAGTTTTTGTGAGTTAGAAAGTGAATGAGTTGTTGTGAGTTAGGGAGTGAATGAGTTGTTGTGAGTTAGGGAGTGAATGAATTTTGTGAGTTAGGGAGTGAATGAATTTTGTGAGTTAGGGATTTAGTTGATGTGAGTTAGGGAGTGAATGAGTTTTTGTGAGTTAGGGAGTGAATGATTTTTTGTGAGTTAGGGAGTGAATGATTTTTCGTGAGTTAGGGAGTGAATGAGTTTTTGTTAGTTAGGGAGTGAATTAATTTTTGTGAGTTAGTGAGTGAATGAGTTTTATTGTTGACATCCTCATTATTATTTTTCCTCTGAGCACAGCCTTTGCCATCCCATAATATTGTGGGTGGGACCTCCCCTCTATCATTTTGCTCCAAATATACTTCTATCTCATCCTTAATAAATGCTATAAATAAAGGTTAATTTAATATGCCTACATTCAGTACCCATAGATGATTTTTAGCTGGGCTGTTCAGAGAAAGTGTAAGGTAAATTGGACTATGGTCCGACAAGTCCCTCTGACCTATGGTACATTCTTTAACCCTCCATCTCTCCGCACCAAACATAAAAAAATAGTAAAATCTGGAGTATTCCTGATATTGTGTAGAGTAAAACGTAAAATCTCTTTTTGAATAATTGACATCTCACCATATATCTATCAGTCCTAGGTTTTGGGTTATTTTCCTAATCCTCAATACTTTCAATGGCTTACTCCTCTCTTTGAATGACTGCAGAAAATTAGATGTGATGCCCACTAGCTGCTGAAAATCAAGATGTTGTGCAGGGTCACTTGCTGCGCATGCATCTTTAAACTCACCCAGTTTTTCAAAGTGCAGTAAATTACCCGTCTCAATGTCGGTGAGGAAGAGTTCTAGCTTGTTTTTAAATGTACTGTATTTCCAACGCCTTGCATTTTTACATTGAGTGGGTTCAGATGTTCAGTCATGTCCTGATGATAGTAGAACTTTAGGAGCCACTCAGGATGCTCGACGGTTTTCATTTCCAGAAAAGTCCAGATCTCGCTCGGACAAGCCGCGAAACGGCTCAGCACCTTCCCTCTTGAGAACCAACTCACATTGCTGTGCAGAAGCAGACCAGAATACTTACTCCCAACTTTATCCAGCAGTGTTTTAAACTGGCTATCATTTAAAGATCGAAATTGACCACACGAATGACCAGCGACATTACCTCACCAAGCTGCTCGCCACACATCTGAGCACAAACGCCTCCTGATGTAGGATGCAGTGAAAACTTAGGATGGATCTCTTTTCATGTTCTCGAAGAAGCGCTAGCTACGAATCCTCTGTTTTCCCCCACCATGTACGTAGCACCATCAGCACAGATTGAAATAAGTTTAAACATTAGTAGATTGTTTTCTTTAGCAAACTAATGAAAGACTTTCCTCACGTAGTGTGTTTCCGACAGCATACCTTGCAACCACGCTGAACTGGGATAAATGGCCTGTGTTGCCTCAATTAGATTTGCGATCATGATGGTCTTTTACTTGTTTGATTATCTTGTCTTTATCCGAAAAGTCATCAAAAAGTTCATTTGCCACATCAAGCATTAATGTTTTGGCATACTCCCCATCACAACAATTGCTAAAGCACCAGCAAAGCTAGCCGAATTCCAGTCACCTTGTTGGGTCCAAACACGGAGTTGCTGCTGACTAGCTTGCACTCTGCACAGTAGCTCTTGACATGCTTTCTTTCTGCTGTACCCCGCAGGATATTTTGACGCAAATGTAAAATGGTGTGTGTTGAAGTGCTGCTTTATATTTGAGGGTTTCATTGATGCAATTTTATCATTGCATATTAGACACACTGCAGAACCTGCTCTCTCCACAATGGTGAATTCCTCTGTCCGTTCCAGCTGAAAAGTACCATTCTTCTCATCTTTTTTTCTTTTAGCCATCTTCCTCGATAAAATGGTCTCTGCAGTTAACTAACACCAGCTGGCTGACCACTAACGAGCTGAAGTGTGAACGACCTGTGTACGTTACACATTATCCAATATTTCCTTTTAATTAAAGATTTGTCTGCCATAGGATTCTGACCCCTAATCTAAACAGATCCTCAAGTTCCCATTGGCCTTCTTGACGATCACCTTTTTTAAGTGTTGTAAAGTATTAGGAGAATTTTGGTATATGTAGTGCACCTCAATTATAAGCTCCTCCCCATGGCCTTATATATATATATATATATATATATACCTCCCTGTTGCACCTCACCTTTATGACGTTCAACCCCCGAGTTTACCCGTCACTCCTGCACAATGGACCTGGAGCTCGTTGCCTTGTATTCAGAGTTATTTTTTAGCTCCTCGTCCGCCGCTGCATCCTGCCCCACTCCAAGGCTGCGATCTGGGGTCTCTGTACCCGATGCCCCTGCTGTCCGGCGTGGCCACTCCCAGGCTCAGCTCGGCCGTTCCCCAGACGAGCGTGACTGTTCCCCACCCCGATTCCGTTGTTCACGGACTTGGCGTGGCCGCTCCAGCGTGGCCCAGCCCGGCTCTGCATGTTCCCGCTGTTCATCTCGCCTGTCTGAATTTGCATCTGAATTTTGCTATGCGCATCATCCCACAGGGTCTATCTTTTATTTCCCATCTTCTCCTTCTCGCTTCAACCCTAACATCCTACTTTTAGTTCGTCACCCTGGATGAGGCATGTCTAGCAGAAATGAAAGCGCAGCGTAAGTTCTACTATAGACTCCAATGCTATGTCACCTAATTACCTATCCAATCAGATTTTCTCTTCTGCTTTAAATAACGATCACTCATTCAGTACCTTGCTGCATTTCAGATGCTGTTGGTCGCTCTTCCGGCTGTTCTCTGTACCCGCAGCTATGTCTCATTCAGGTGTCTCGCCGTCACAGGTGTCCGATTCGGACGCTGAGCTCGTGGCTCCTTCCCCTCCCTCCTCTTCTCGTAGGAGTTCGCGCCTGCTTGTGCGCGATTCTCCTTGGGCTGCCTGGACGTCCAAGCAGGTGCTCGCTTTGTTGGCGGCTAAGAGCATCCCTGTCGCCGACGGTTTGTCCCGTGATGACCTCCTCCTCCTGGCCGTGTCTGTCCTCGGGTGTCCTCCTGCTCCGGATGCCTGCGCCGCTCCCCAGGTCCCGCCCACGAAGGCCGGCGGTAAGCGGAAGGCGAGGTCTGCCTGCCCTCGCGCCGCGAAGTCGGCTGGCCTGCCGGCTGCGCCCCCTTCTCCTCCTCCTCCTCATCCCGTTCTGCCCCCTCCGCAACCTCTGCCCTCGGCCGATCTTGAGCCCCAGCTGGTCCCGGTCCTTCAGGCTCTTGCTGCCTCAGTGCGTGTGTAACCCAGGTTATAAAACCAGAGTAACATAATTCTGTTTAAACTGTTAATTAAATATAATATACATATATATAATTTAATTATTATAATATTATTAAATAGTGTGACTACTAAGCTAATTAAGAAAATAAATAGTTCGCTATAAATAAATACAGGAATACAAAATAATATTTGTATTTATTTTATTTAGCATTTTTCCTATTGGTTTACACTAAATCCAGCCGGCCAATCGGGTGGCGGCTTGGAGAGATGTGGGAGTTCTCATTCACTCTGACGGAGATCCGCGCTCTGTTCACTTCCAGCCAGCAGACGAGACGGAGGGTTCTCCAGCTGCAAAAGAGAGAAAACACAGTTTTAGGCTAAAATTAAGTGTCGACAGCTTATTTTCTAACTTTATTAACCTGTCGCTGAGCAGGAAGCGCGAGTGGGAGAGTGTTTCGTTGAAGAACGACGAGTTTATTACCCTTTTTACACTGGTCAGGTTTTTTGATCGGACGATCAAGTTGGACAAACCATTTGATGGCGAGCCTCCCAGACCCTAACCTAGAGGGTTTTCTACTTTCCGTGGACTCCCTGTGAACTGATCCTTGTTTTTGAGCTCTGTGAACTGGTAGGAGGAACACTTACCATTGTAAACTCCATGGACTGAATCCATCACCTGTGGAACAAAAGAGCAATGGACATTAACACTCACACAAACAAACACATTCTGTATTGTTATTGAATTCTAAATTCATTTCTAATTGAGTTAATTATATTGTTACATTGAACATTTTGAATATTTTCCTAAGAATTTATATTTATTTTTTTACCCGGGTTAGAATTATCTATATTCTTTGTTTTATATGTTTTTTTGTTTTCTTACCTGATTGTAATAAATTGTGAATGCACTTTTCCAATGTCCAACAGTGCCAAGTTTCCTTGAGTAGCTAGTCATCCGAGCTCTGTAGCGATCCTGGTACTCTTCTGATCGGCCCAAGCGTACACCTAATTTAACTACAAACATACTATCTGCATATGTAAACTAATTATATACAAACCTGTTCATAGATTTCTACTATAGCCCTTAAGTATATATTTATTACATATATACATAGATATATATATATATATACATTTATTTCTTATGTAGGTTACACGTGGCATAGACTCTCGTCTGCTTGCGATGGAGGAGCGTTGTGGATCTGCTTCCGGGTTGCTTCTCCCTGCTGCTCTGCATCATCCGGGCCCTTCCACCTCCGCGGCGCCTCCCCTGGCCTCTGCTGCTACTGCAATGCCTGGTGCGCTGGCACTGCCTGGAGCGTTTCTCCCTGGACCTTCTGCTGCCGCACTGTCTGGCGCGCTCCTGCCCGGATCTTCTGCCGTCGCACTGCCCGGCGCGCTCCTGCCCGGACCTTCTGCTGTTTCTCCGCTCGCTGGTGCGCCTCTACCTGGCTCATCTGCTGCTGCGCTGCCCGGTGCGCTTCTGCCTGGATATTTCGCTGGCGCGCTGCCTGGTGTGCTCCCCCCCGGATCTTCTGCTGCGGCTTCGGCTGGTGCGCTCCTGCCCGAGCCCTCGTTTGCCCTGGCCTCTGCCTCCTTCACCCTGGCTACTGCTGTGCCGGCCCCGGCTTTGGGTAGGCCGTTTGTTTCCCCCGCTGCTGCTCTGGTTTCCCCGCGCTTGCGCGCAGACATACTGCAAGGTAAGGACATTAATTTGGCTTCGTTGTTGCTCCCTCCTCCTGCCTTCGACCGTCAGATGATTAACTGTGGGGATGTTTCGGTTTTCCTCCGCACGTCTGATCGCAGGCTCCAGAGAAATCTGTCCTTCGGGGATTTCGTTATTGCCTTCGGTGTCTTTCGGGACATTTTGTGCAGCGCTTTCCCTGCCCGTCGCCTTGAACTGGATCTATATCTAGCTATGATGGCCGATTTTAGTCAAAGGTACGGGGGTACTCTCTTTTACGAGTATCATAAGGCTTTTTCAGCTAAATCCGCTTCTTTTATCGCGCTCTATAATGCCCGGCTGGACTGGTCGGTTGTGGATACTGAGCTGCTGGTCCGCCACTTTGGCGGCCACCGTACCCTATCCTGTACTGTTTGTGGCTCGCACGGACACGCATCTGCGTTGTGCCCCTTGACTAGCGCTGTGACTGCTCCGGCTGCTGTCCCGGGTGCTGATCCTGTAAGCACCATGCGGGATGTCAGAGGCCGCCCGCTCATTCCTTACCAAGGGGCTGTACTCTGCAATAACTTTAATTAATCTGTTTGCTCTTTCCCTAATTGTACATTTCTTCATGTCTGTAGTTTCTGCAGGTCCCCTCACCCGAAGTCTGTTTGCCCTCGGCGCACTCGCCCGGCACGCAGAGGATTTGCTCCTCGATCAAAGAACTTTTAGCTGGCCACCCCTCTACCCCTATTAATGTTTCTGTTCTGTCCTCTCTCCTGGCTTCCCACCCTGATTCGTGTTTTGTTGATTTTCTTCTCTCTGGGCTCTCTCAGGGTTTTCGCGTGGGTGCTCTTTTTCCTCTTTCCTCCTCTCATGTTTCAAAAAACCTGCAGTCCGCGCTGGCCGAGCCGGACGTTGTTTCCTCTCTGTTGGCTGCTGAGCTGAATAAAGGTTATCTGGTGGGTCCATTCGGTTCCCCCCCGTTTGTTCCTTTCCGTGTTAATTCTCTTGGCGTGGCCACTCGTCGTTACTCTGGCAAGAAACGATTGATTTTTGACATGTCTTCCCCCCATTCCGATGTGGTAGCTAGCGTGAACAAGCTTATTCCGCTTGAGCCTTTTTCGTTATATTATGCCTCGGTCGATGACGCTATTAGGTTCATTAAAATCGCGGGTCGAGGTGCGCTCCTCGCTAAGGCGGATATTACTGATGCGTTCAAGATTATTCCTATTCACCCGGCCGATTGGCCCCTTTTTGTCTCGTTTTCGGTTGTAGGAGTAGTCCGCGTGTGTTTGATTGTTTGTCCGAGGCGTTGTGCTGGATTTTGTTGAACGTTTGCCGGTTGCCGTTCGTCTTGCACTTGTTGGACATTTTTTTGTTAATTGATTTTGCGTCCTCCCGTCGCTCCGGGTTGTCGGTGCTCCGGCGGGTGTTCGGCGATTTGGGCGTCCCACTCTCCGCGGAGAAGACCATCGGCCCCTGCACGTCGCTCGAATTCCTAGGCGTCAGGTTAGACTCCTTGCGAATGCAGGCTTCTCTCCCCGCCGATAAGTTGGCTCGTATTCCTGCCCTCTTGGTGGAGTTCCTTGCCTTATCTTTAGTTACCAAACGCGCCGTTCTCTCTCTCCTCGGTCACCTAAATTTCGCGATGCGAATTGTTCCTCAGGGCCGGTCGTTTATTTCTAGACTCTTGCGCGTGGCTCACTCGGTTCCTGGCCTGTCGGACCTCGTCGTTCTGGACGACGGCTGCAGGTCCGATCTGCGGTTCTGGTCGCGCCTTCTCGCTTTATGGCCCGGTGTCTCTTTTTTCTATTCTTCGGCGCCTGTTTCTTCGGTCGTGCTAGATTTTTACACTGACGCTGCCCCTTCCGTCGGTTTTGGTGGTTATTTCCAAGGGCGATGGTTTGCCGAACGTTGGCCAGTTGAATTTTCAACCCTCGCCCTTGGATCTGCCTCTTCAGCGCTGCGCATAATTTATCCAGTGGCGGTCGCATGCGTGTTATGGGGCAAATTATGGGCTCGAAAACGAATTAATTTGTACTGTGACAATGAAGCCGTGGTCGCGATAATCAATAAAGGTCGCGCTTCAAGCTCTTCTATCATGCCCTTGCTCAGGAGAATTACCTGGCAATCTGTAATAGAAAATTTTATAATTAAAGCTGTTCACATTCCCGGTCACTACAATAACGCTGCTGACGCACTGTCTCGTTTTCGTTTACAGGAATTCAGATGCCTCTGCCCAGCAGCCAATCAGTTCCCGGAACCATGCCCGCCATTCAGTCAATTAATCCTGGATTAAATTATTTTAACACTCTACTCATAAGCGCTCAAAATTTCATGACTAAAGGCCTAGCTCCTTCAACACTCAAAAGCTATAATTCTGTCTGGCATATTTTTACTCTCTTTTGCTTTTCCCTCCAAATTCCTATCTTTCCTATACTAGCTACTACTGTTTGTGCTTTCCTAGTTCACTCCCATTCTACACGACATAACCATATTTCTTCACTGAGAAAAATTATCGCCGCTATTCAATTTAAAGCCCGTTGTAATAATCCAGATTATCCAAGCCTGTTTTCCAACCCAGCTATACGCCTACTCCTTAAAGGTATAGAGAAATCATCTCCACAATCCAAAGATAAAAGATTGCCTATTACTCTGGCCATTCTTCACAAATTAATTTAAATTTTACGAGACGGGTTTTATTCTCCTTACGTCAACTCCATGCTAGAAGCTGCCTTTTTACTAGCATTTTACGGATTTATGCGCATAGGAGAGTTTACAAGCAACTCTGCGTCTTTCGATCAGTCAAAAGGCCTTACGCTGTCAGATTTAAGTTTTACACCTACCTTCTTTTCTGTTTTCTTAAAACACTCTAAAACTGATCACAGGGGAACTGGTGTAACGATAAAAATTTCAAAACTTCACTCCGATTTCTGCCCTTACTCTTCTATGGTTCGCTATCTGCTATCACGCTCTTCTTCTGATCCTAATTCACCTCTTTTCGTTTTACCCAATGGTCACCCCATGACAAAACAGTGGTTCAGGAATCATTTGTCCCATATAATTAAAAAATGCGGGCTATCTCCATCCTGCTACACTGGTCATTCTTTCAGGATCGGCGCAGCCACGTCTTCAGCTGAAGCCGGCGTCAGCATCCCTTCCATAATGCTGCTGGGAAGATGGACATCTTCGGCATACCAGAATTACATTAGACCTGAACAAGACCAAGTTCTAAACGCTCAGCAAGCTCTTTCAAGACTAACCAAGTAAGTTTCTATTTTAGCACTCACTGGAGGCGGTGGATGTTCTTCCGACATCGGTATATGCTAAAAATGCTTCAACTACACGATTATCTCAGCTATTTCAGTATTCACGACATTAACTTTAGCTCATAGATTCAATACTTTCTATTTTAATTATACGTTATTACTAGATCGAAGATACTATATTAATTTACTGCTTTAATTCACAGCCTACTTTTATGCATTATGACTCGTGGTCATTAGTTTCTATTTATAGTTAGATTATTACATTTTAGCAGGGCTCATGCCCGGTGAACATGGTATTATCATTAAAGCTTGTTACTAACAGCAATGCATGTTTTCAGGGGTAAATCCCCGCGCTTGCAAGGCTTCTCGCCCAAGCGTTTTTAAGGGCGCATCGCCCGTTACTAACAGCAATGCATGCTTTGGGGGCGGTCCCCGCGCATGAGGGCTCAACGCCCAACCTAGATGCATGTTTTTGGCCCATGGCCCTCACTAACAGCAATGCATGCTTTTCTCGGGCTCGACGCCCAAGTGTATGAATGTAGAGCCCGTGGCTCGACTGCTTGGGGGCGCACCCCTCGCATAACCTCTTCTCTTTCTTTCTAACCTCATTTTCCTTCTCCCCTCCTTCGCTCCTCTATCCCATTATTTCCCTCTGACCTCCTTTAGGCACTATTGTATGTTGTTTTTCTTCTACTATTTCTGTATTTATCTTCTAACATATTTGTACTGTATCTTAGTCGCTTCAGACAAAAAGTCGGCAAAACGTAATTTAATGCAAGGTAATGTTATGATCGATGAATGCAGAATGAACGAATAAACGAAATAAATAAAAGAATGAGGTAGGCACGCAGCCTGCATGTTTGTGGCATTCCCCGCGTATGATCGGATGATTATAATGAGTGAACGAAAGACTGAAAGAAAGGCATGCAGCCGTATGTCTTTTGGGGACGTCCTCTACGCATAAAAGAATAACGAAAGATGAAATGAATGAATTATAAGGGCTCACGCCCTCGGGGGCGCACCCCGCTCGAGCTAGTATCTAGAGTATGGAAGAGGGCTCGCGCCCTTGCGCTTCGGGGGCGCTCCCCGCTCAGGCTCACAGCAAGCGCATGTATGAACGAGGGCATCGGCCCATACTAACAGCATGGAAAGTTGGCGCGATCAAGCGCATCACTGGGCACTACACCCACGTTAACTCTGCTTGTTATTGCACAGGACACCCACATTTAGATGCATCAAGCATGTGCTCACTTTACGCAATTCACAAGTTAAATGCTAAATAAACTCACTCATGCATGGGGATATTCAAGGTATAAATAAAATACACCACTGTCCACAATCTCGGTGCAACATAAAAATTGTAACATTGTATTATGCTATTATTAATTAAACATTTCTTCTATTACAGGAAGTAGAAACCAGGTAAAGATCTGCCGGTGGGTATATTTATAATTTTACTTTTGGGGTTGGCTCCGCCCTGTCTTCAGTGTACGACAGGATCTGCAGAGCCCAGATGTATCAAGTCCCGGGCCGATGACGGGCCTACGCCAAAGACTCTAATACACGAAATTGTTTCTATACGACTTTCATGAACATATACGTGTACTTGTTTCGCCTAAAAATATTTTGTTCAAACATTAAATAATTCAACTAAACAAATTTGCTTCCGGAGTCGTAATAGTAGAACTGTGTTTCTGGCTCCTACTCCTCTCTCACTGGAATGGTATTTCGTTTTTCTTCCACGATGCAGTTTCCAAACCTGAAGATAAATCAGGCAAAATGTGCTGCGCCTCTTTCTCCATCTCTCTATCTCTCTCTCGCTCTTTCTCTCTCACTCTCTTTCTCTCTCTATCTCGCTCTTTCTCTCTCACTCTCTTTCTCTCTATCTCGCTCTTTCTCTCTCACTCTCTTTCTCTCTCTATCTCGCTCTTTCTCTCTCACTCTCTCTATGTTTCTCTTTCTCTCTCTCTCTCTCTCTCTTTTGCAGCGCGGAGCTGAATTCAGCGCGAGGCTACAAACAATATAAAAACCTGTTAGTTAATTAAATATTGTCAAATATAAAGGACAGGTTGAGGTTTTGGTGAGCTGTTTTCATGATTTGAAACTGTATTCATTTGAATTATTTTAATTATTTTATTAATCAAATTATTTAATAAACATATATATATATTTTTTCCCCATGATTCCCATGTTCTCATAGTTCAATAATATAAATGTTAGAATTTCTTATCATTTTACTTTACTTTCACTGCTATTATTATTTTATTCATAATATTTTTTTTATTTTTATGTAAATATTTATGATCTTTTTAAAATTTTAAAGTCCTAATTTTCATTTTTTGCGTATATTTTATTTGTATATAGTAAATGTCAGTTTTTATTTTAATTTTTTTAAAAGGGATTTTTAATCCCTTTTAAACTGTAAATGAGGATCCCTATCAAGTGTAAATAATTAATATTCAGTGTTGCAAACCCAGTTTTTACATAAACAATAAAAAAAATTAGAATAACATAACAGTACTTTTCCCTTATATAAGCAGTCAGTTTCTTATGCACTCTTAAAAGAGGAATGAACTGAAGTCAGCACGCAGCTGTGTCTTAAAGGTAATGACTACAGACACACTGATTGGTTTATTTCACGTTACACCCAAAACACACCCATGAATAATTAAAGGAATTAAAACACGCCTTTTGATGTTGGAGCTGCGCAAGGCGTATTTTTCGGGCCCTCACAATACCAAAGACACAGGACACGCCCCTAAATCCAACTGCGCAAAGCGAAATTACCTATACGCTATATATCGTTAAAATAGGGCCCCTTATGTTGAACTTTACGCTATACACCACAGCACAAGGACAGGTGACCACAGCCCATCCACCTGTTAAAGGAAACCTTACAGAAATCACACAACATCACAGAAACAAATTATTTACAAAAAAAAGGTACTCTCAATTAAGACCTGCAAACCAATTGTTGGTATGAGTTGTAACAGAAAACAGCTTACCAAAAGCTCCATTGTCATAGCTTGATCTGTTCTTCATTTCATGTTGTAGTTTTCCTACCAAGTCCATCCACGAGCCCTTGGGGTCTATACCACATTGCTTGTACAGGGAATGCAAAACTTCCATCTATGATGAAACATAAGCATAGTTTGTTTAGTATGATTCAGTAATACACAACAATGACAGAATTTGAAGAAACTGATTTGAGTAGTAAACAAGCTTGAGCTTAAGAAGTTCAGTCAGTCAGTGTGAACTGGGATGCACCACAAATAGGGCCTGCCCTAAGGTCCTTAACATAATGAAAGTACAAATTTGCACAACAGTGCATTTAATTAACAAAAATCAATGCTCACAGTACATTCATACTCACAATTGTACTAATTATTTACAAATATTCAAGGTGTTATAAATAAAGTAACAATCATTTAAATATCTTAACACATCTATTTTAACAAGTGTTTTATCTTAACTTTATCTTTATCTTAACTTAAACAGAAATTTCCAATTTTATTGACTGCAATCTCAGAATTATTTAACCTTTTTATAATAAGCATCTTTAGCACTTAGCAGAGCACACTTTGACTGTTATGGACTGTGTCACACCTGTAGCCTGTGTCTGTCTTCTGCTTTTGTCCTCTGTTCTTGTGTTTTGTTTACTACCCCATGTGCTACTAGAGCACATGGTTTTGCTTTGTTATTGGTATTGGTAACCCCGCCTCCTCTTGATTCCTGCCCCAGGTGTTCCTCACCCTTTGTGTATATACAGCCCATAGTGTAAATGTTTCTGGGTTGAGTCTTTTGTATCTTTGGGTGTGACTTATAATCAAATCAAATCAAATGTATTTGTATAGCGCTTTTTACAACTGGTGATGTCAAAAAGCAGCTTTACAGAAACATGATCACAGGACAATGAATCAGACAAAACATTAAACATAGAAAATACAGAATACAGAACCCCCAGTGAGAGCAGAGGCAAGGAAAAAAGGCAAGAGTTGAGGCGTTTTATAAGAGAAAGCTCTTCCTCCTGCAGAGTTCCTCTGAGTTCAGAGTTCCTCTGAATTCTGCCAGTGCAGTGCTGATAGTACTGGACTAATATGGTCAAATTTTCTCGTTTTAGTAAGGACCCTAGCTTCTGCATATGGAACTAGCTGAAGTTTTTTTAAGTTACTGCAGGAACATCCAGACAGTAGCGCATTACAATAATCTAGCCTTGAGGTAATAAAGGCATGGACTAATTTTTCTGCGTCATGCAGTGATAGGGCATTTCTTAGCCTGCAAATATTACAGAGGTGTAGAAAAGCTGTTCTAGTAACATTAGATATGTGTTTATCGAATGCTAGATCTGAATCTATGATAACGCCATGATTTTTAGCTTCTGAACCAGGTGTGACGGAGAAGTCGGCCAGATTTAGCATTAAGTCTGATCATTTATTTCTAGTAGCTTTGGGGCCTAATAGGAGAACTTCTGTTTTTCACACTATTTAATAGGAGGAAGTTGTGCGACATCCACAATTTCACATCTTTTACACAATCCTTGTCATCAAGTTTGGCTGATATGAGGAGCTGCATGTCATCCGCATAACAATGAAATTTATATTATGTTTTCTAATGACTTTGCACAGTTTGTTATTATTTACATATTTAATGTAAATAATAACAAACTGATAGCGATCGGTTAAGTATGATTTGAACCATGAAAAAGTAAACTCATCACTCACCCAAGGCCATGTACCCAAAGCCTTTAAAACAGCTGTAATTAAACCTCTGATCAAGAAACCAAATCTTGATCCTAGTGTACTGTCTAACTATAGACCTATTTCAAACCTACCGTTTATTTCTAAGATTTTAGCAAAAGCTGTAGCCCAACAACTTTGCTCTTACCTGCAAAGAAACCAGATCTATGAAAAATTTCAATCTGGATTTAGGCTTCATCATAGCACTGAGACAGCTTTAGTTAAAATAACAAACGATCTACTTCCAGCTGCCGACCAAGGCTGTGTTTCCCTACTGGTACGTCTCGATCTGAGCGCAGCCTTTAATACAATAGATCATACTATCCTTTTAGAAAGACTAGAGAACATGGTTGGTGTAACTGGAACTGCATTATCATGGTTTAAATCATACTTAACCGGTCGTTATCAGTTTGTGAGGATAAATGATATGTCTTCCAGTTATACTAAGGTAAGATATGGAATTCCACAAGGCTCTATATTAGGACCGTTATTGTTCACATCATATATGCTCCCACTGGGCAAAGTTATTAGAAAACATGATGTGAATTTTCATTGTTATGCGGATGACACGCAGCTCTTCATATCAGCCAAACCTGATGACAGAGTAAGAATAAAGAAAATCAAGGATTGTGTAGAAGATGTAAAATCATGGATGTCGCACAACTTCCTCCTATTAAATAGTGAAAAAGTTCTTTTATTAGGCCCCAAAGCCACTAGAAATAAATGATCAAACTTAATGCTAAATCTGGTCGACTTCTCCGTCACACCTGGTTCAGCAGCTAAAAATCTTGGAGTTATTATAGATTCATATCTAATGTTACTAGAACAGCTTTTCTACACCTGTTATATTGCCAAGCTAAGAAATGCCCTATCACTGCATGATGCAGAAAAATTAGTACATGCCTTGCAAAAGCAAAAGCATACCTCAGGCGACTCTGTTTGTGGCGTGCTTGCAGAAATGGCTTCTTTCGCATCACTCTCACATACAGCTTCTCCTTGTGTAAAGTGCGCTGTATTGTTGACCGATGCACAGTGACATCATCTGCAGCAAGATGATGCTGCAGCTCTTTGGAGGTGGTCTGTGGATTGTCCTTGACTGTTCTCACCATTCTTTTTCTCTGCCTTTCTGATATTTTTCTTGGCCTGCCACTTCTGGGATTAACAAGAACTGTCCCTGTGGTCTTCCATTTCCTTACTATGTTCCTCACAGTGGAAATTGACAGGTTAAATCTCTGAGACAACATTTTGTATCCTTCCCCTGAACAACTATGTTGAACAATCTTTGTTTTTAGATTATTTGAGAGTTGTTTTGATGAGACCATGATGCCACTCTTCAGAGGAGATTCAAATAGGAGAACAACTTGCAATTGGCCACCTTAAATACCTTTTCTCATGATTGGATACACCTGGCTATAAAGTTCAAAGATCAATGAGGTTAACAAACCAATTTTGTGCTTCAGTAAGTCAGTAAAAAGTATGTAGGAGTATTCAAATCAATAAAATGATAAGGGTGCCCATACTTTTGCACTGGTAAATTCCAAGCACTCAATTTAATTAATTCAATTCATATTAGGATTGAGGTTGGGAGCGGCAGAAATGTGTATGTGGCGGACAGCCATATTTTTTTAAGAATGACCCAAAAAGCCATTATAGCTAAAGGGCTTGTAAAATAAGAATTCTATAAATTACAAACATAACACACATGCAAGTGTCATGTATTTTTTGTTTGATTTTGTTCTTATTTTTATTATGTTTTGTTATTTTATTATGTATTTGTTATGGGTTATTTATTAAAAAGAAGGGCAGAGAAATGGGTAGTCGAACAGAAATAATACCATGAGTGGAAAACAGTCCAGAGCTCAAACACGAGGAAGCAAGCATCAGGAATAATCCAATAATCGAAAAAACGGGAAACAGTCCAGGTCATACACAGAAAAATCCACAATCAGAGATAATCCAAAAATTGGCGTCGAGAAAAACAAAAGACAAGGTCATACCAATATATATCAATACATACAAAGAATTAATTTAAACACTTATTAATATGCCATACCATATTTCAGCATGAAAGCAGGTATTTGTAATGTGTAACAGCGTCCTGTATCATCACTACAGCGCTGTGGTTAGATGAAATGCAATCGCTGGACATTCTGAGTGATTTATTTATTTTTAAAAGCAAAAAAGTGAAGAACATCACTATTCAGTGCGAAACATTTTAGAAGTAAATATTCTCTTAGCTTTTATAATAAAAATATATATATTTTAAAAAATATATATTTTTTATTTCTATTTTTTTTTCTTTTTTTTCCCTAATTTACGTAGGTAAGTTTTCCTCCTCATACTCTCTCTCTCTCTCTGAAGTCTTTAACAGTCCCAATTTCAGTTGACTACCTGGGGTCTGTTTTCTTCCACAGCTCGGGAGCAGCAGGCAACTTTATCGATGACAACTTTGCCAAAGAACTAAACTTACTTTTTTACACCCATGCAAAATCCCCTTATATAGACTCTCACCCTGTGAGGAAGGGGACTACTACTTATGTCACAGAACCTACCCTGTGCTGAAAAAGCACAAGCCTGCCATCTCCTGGCCCAATCCTAAAATTACAGCTTGGTCTCCAAAATGTATAGAGACCTGTCTCCCACAGATTGTGGCTAGTACTACAGTTGAGAGTCTTGAGGTTTCACATGCTTCAGCTATTCCAAAAGAGTACCAAGACCTAATTGAAGCCTTTAGTAAAAGAAAAACTACTCAGTTACCTCCCCACAGATCTTATGATTGTGCCATTGATCTGAAACCAGGTTCTCCTCTTTCTAAAGCTAAGATTTACTCCCTGTCACGTCCTGAGACCATTGCTATAGAAGAAACATAGAGAAGGCTTTACAACAAGGGTTCATCAGACCTTCTACATCTCCTGCCTCTTCTGGTTTCTTTTTGTAAAAAAAAATTAAAGACGAAGGATTAAGACCTTGTATAGACTATAGACAGCTAAACTCAGCTATAGTGAGGTACACTTACCCATTGCCATTAGTGTCTTCTGCATTGGCGCAACTTCATGAGGCCCACATCTTCACTAAACTTGATCTAAGGAGTGCCTATAACCTGGTTCGCATCCGTGAGGGAGACTGCCTTCAGCACCACTACAGGCCACTTTGAGTATCTGGTGATGCCATATGGTCTGTCTATATCACCTTGTGTTTCAAGCCATGGTAAATGATGTGTTAAGAGACATGGTCATTTTGTTATCATATTTATAGATGATATCCTGATCTACTCCTGCCACCAATCTGAGCATGTTCTGCATGTGCGCCTGGTCCTCCAGCGACTCCTTAAACACCAGTTTATATGTCAAAGCAGAGAAGTGTCTTTTGCCCAATCCTCCATTGCATTCCTAGGTTATATCATCAGCCCTGAGGGTGTGGAGATGGACTCAGCAAAGGTAGAAGTGGTTCTTTCCTGGCCTCCACCCGCACAGTGAAGGAGCTACAGCGCTTTTTGGGTTTTGCCAATTTTTTACAGAATATTTATTTGGGGTTTCAGCTCCTTGGCAGCCCCGTTGACCTGAACAGTCTCAGTCTCGGTACAAGTTACAGTCGTATCATCATCAGAGTATCATTAGTATGTTAGCTAGCTTGCCACTGATGTTAGTATATTACCATATATACCATTACCATACCATTACCATATATAGCTCTCCGCTTACCTTAGTTCTCTCCTCGATAAAATTCACTAGCTTGCTAGTGTTAAAGTTAGTATGTTAGCTAGCTTGCCGCTAATGTTAGCTAGCTCTCTGCTTACCTTAGTTCCGCTGAAGTTAGCATGTGCTTTTCACCAGCATTAAAGGCATAGTTTATACCTAAAGCAAATTTACAGTATATTTAAGACAATTTGAGATCTTAATTAACCAGATTTTAATTTAAGGCATTGTAAGACTTTTTAAGGACCTGTACCCTAATTATTTTGAAATGTTTTTAACATTTTGTAAACCAGGCTAGCAGTGTACTTTGGGAGACCCAAGAAATATTTGTCATATTTTTAACACTGACAGCATAATCCTGCCATAAATCATGGGCAGCTTCTTTTCTATTAGCTGCTGGCATAATTTCTGACACATATCAAAGTAAAAGTAGTTTTAAAATTCAGTGCAATGTTCTCTTAGTTTACATGGCAAAAACAAAACTAAGTATAATAAATACAAATACATTTTAGTCACCTGAAAAACAATTACATAGATTTATTGTGCAAAACAACTGACAAAATAACATTTTCAGTTAAATTAACAGTTTTCTGTACACATTACTTTTACATTTGTAAGGCAAGCGGATTGTTCAAATTAATAAAATAAATTCAACGTATTCAGGCTTACAATGTTGGGCATGTGCAGTATACTAAAAGTTGTCCCACCCAATATTAGAAACAGGTGGATTTGTCCCCCCCAAAAAAATTATATTGTTTCGCTCAGCTCATCAGTACTATTAATGAGGAGACAGACCGGACCAATCACGGAGCTGGTTCAGGAATTAAGTTCCACCTCCCAGGAGAAACAGCCAATCAGCTTGCTGGTTTTGCAGCATGTGGAGGTGTCAGTGTGTTGGTGGGGGGAAGCCCCTCCCTCTCTGTGAGATTTAGCAGCGGAACCGAGGTGCAGCTGATTTTAAGATATGGATATACGGCGATTTTTTTTTTCTAAAAGAAAGGTAATAGTATCTTATCATGTAAACTGTGATGATACATTTCTGATAGCTGGTTAAAAATACACGTCTCTGAATCAGCACACAGATTAAACCCGCTGTGATTAATAAACTGCAGCTGTGTAAGTGAGTTAGCTTAACTTTGGAATTACATAGATTGAGTGTCAAGGTTAAAGAAAGAAAACTATATATGTAATGTTCAACTTGCCCTGTACCTGATCAGCTAATCACTATTTCATTTTCAAACTGTTTATTAATTTAGGATTGCAGGACTTACTGTGAGCTATAATAAACAAACATTCATTTAGCTAACTAGTCAGCTAGAAGCTGGATGTAGGGGATAGACAGAATTTAGTACAACACTGGGTAATGGTGGTAGTTTAAAGCAGTTTCTTAACCCTGATCACTGCCCTTAAAATTGTGTTTTCCACCAGATCCAACTGATCAGCTAATAAAGAATCATTTATTGAGTTTACCTGTTAAAGTCTCTTAACCTCATACGAATCCTAAATTAATCATTATATATATCTAGCAGTTAATTAGACACATCATACCCCCACTTTATTAAGTGCCTTTAAACAGAGAAAGCTGTACAATATGCAGAACAGTGTTAATATGCAGTAGAATATGTAAGAACAGGATTAAGAAACACTGATCTAACCTGACTTCTGTTCATATGTAGTTAACAGTAAAACCACATGTGCTGGCGTTTCTATTAATGTCTGCCAAAAATCCCTATGAAACGTAGTTACATTCTAGAAAGAAGTGCTCTCAGTAGAAACAAATTAAAAGCGCAGGACCCAAATTTTTTTTTTTTTTAAAGAGTGGAGGAAATGTAAATATACAACAGAATTGACATACAATACATAATAATAATAATAATAATAATAATAATAATAATAATAATAATAATAATAATAATAATAATAATAACCAAATCTGTTATATTATTTTAAATATTAGGTGATAACTAATCAGTTTTTGTGCTATGTACATAATTCAGACACTGCATGCAGAATTTGTTTTCTAACACTAGTAAATGTAATGTGGAGTAACATGTTTAGGTTGTAAAATCACCTTTTATTTGATGTAACTAATTATAAACAAAATACAGAAAAAAAAATGATTATTTGTGATAAAAAATAATATAAACTATATAAACTATAGGGTGGGCTTTGGTTCATATTGGCAAATGTGTCCCCCCAATATCAAGCCCGCTCCTACGCCCTTGACTTTTCCTCCAAAAAAGTGCTGGTGCCGGAGCCAGAGCCGGTTCCTGCGAACCTGCAAACCTTTTAAGAACAAGTCCGTGTTTCCACTGCTTTAAGGAGTCACTCACTACGTATGCGAAGTCGGGGTTCCAGACCAGCAAGATTGTGGGGCCAGAACGAATCTGTGGTTAGCAGCACAGCCATCTGAAGTTAGCAGCCCCATTTAGCAGCACTACTTATACCCAGTTAGCAGCATAGCTAACTATCTGTGGTTAGCAGTGCTAACTCCCTTATACTCTATAATTCATTAGAGTAGCTTAACTGCTCCTTACAACCTGACTGGTAGAATTCACACGTAAGGCGCACTGGATTACAAGGTGCACTGACGATTTTTGTGAAAGTTAAAGGATTTTAGGTGTGCCTTGTAGTCCAAAAAAAGTTGGATGAAATTCAAATAGGAGAACAACTTGCAATTGGCCACCTTAAATACCTTTTCTCATGATTGGATACACCTGGCTATAAAGTTCAAAGCTCAATGAGGTTACCAAACCAATTTTGTGCTTCAGTAAGTCAGTAAAAAGTAGTTAGGAGTATTCAAATCAATAAAATGATAAGGGTGCCCATACTTTTGCACTGGTCACATTTTGGTTTAATGCATATTGCACATTTTCTGTTAGTACAATAAACCTAATTTCAATCCTGAAATATTACTGTGTTCATCAGTTATTAGATATATCAAACTGAAATGACTGTTTATATATTTAGAACTAAAAATGATTAAGATTAATAGGGGTGCCCAAACTTTTTTATATGACTGTAAAATCATGATAATGATTTTGATAATAGACATTGATCGTTCGCATTAAATACTCAGGTCAAATACATTTTTTTTGCTTCGTTTTAACATTTTTCAACACTGAATTCACAACTGACATATTTTAGCCACACTTTCGTGTTAAAGGTCGGTCATGTGCAGTTCTTGTGGCATCAAGTTACAGTAGAATCTGAGCTAATAATTTAAAAATTAAATTGTGTCCTTATAAACTAAGTTCTTTTTAATTTCTTTTGCAGTTTATGCTGCTTTAGTTTAGCACATTCAACAGGAGCCCTGCTGACCAGCAGACATTGACTTCTCTAAACAAACTAATGAATATAGGGATAGTGAAGAGAGAGAAATCACCTGTAAATATTGTTCTGATTGTTAATCAATATTTAACATTTTTTTGACTGGATATTAAACTAATACATTTAGCGCATCTACAGCTATAAATTCAGGTACTGTTAAGAAATGACTCATAATTAATAAAAGTGGTTTATTACTAACAAGTTGTTCATATTTTGTACTCAGTGTGTCCCTCAAAGTTAATTGAAAAGTGTCCAGACCTGATTTGCATAAAGAACACATTTAAACTCTTAAAATGAAAAATAAATTCATAGCCATGTGTGAAATATGGCTCATGGCTTGTTGATCATTTATTATTATTCTGTTAATTATCATACATATCATTTGAGCCCCTGTGTCTGTAATGAGTGGTAGATATTAGGTTGTAAATATTAATAGGCGGCAGCAGTCCCAGTCAGGAGAAGCTGAAAGTAATGAACAATAAGACATCAAGACTTTAATTAAGAAGATGCTGCAGCCAGGAACAGGATCACCGCGCGAGAGGGTGAAGCAGCGCCGCTGCCCTTTACTATGAAACTGCACAGTATAATCGGTACGTTTATAAAACAAATTATTACGGCCGCTCGTACAAAGACATTTAACTAGATTCTTTTTTTATTGCTTTTCTTTACAGTCCTGCTACTGTCATCTATAAGAGCACATCAACTAATACTTCTATTCCACAGTAACCTGTTGTAACACGATCAATATTGAGTGATTGCTAAGAATCGTTAACATTCAATGAAACAACTAATTTAATAATTGAAGAATTCTGTTGAATCATACATTGGACAGTATCTCATGCTTTTTCTTGTAAAGCTGACATGAAATGACATGAAAGGCTTAAATGAGCAACATATTTGTATGTAAAAAAAAATAAAATCTAATTACAGGGTTCTTGCACCATTTTAAAAGTCAAATTTAGTGCTTTTTAAGACCATTTTAGAATGCAATAAATATAATAGAATATCCAAAAAATGCAGTCATCATTTTCTTGGTAGAAAATAATTTATTGATTGGAAATCAAAACTTTCCATTTCCCATTTGTTATCAATTTCTATTTTTAATTTAATCCTTTGTGATGTGGAACAGAGCCAACATAGCATATATAAGTTGCATTTTGTTCAACAACACACTGAATTGCATGTAGATACCATTAAGAATAATGTAAGAACAATTAAAAGGCCATTTCACCGAATAGGTGCCATTTCAAATCCGTGTATCATTCGTTCATTTGATATTCAATTGAGAATCAAAATCGGAAAATTAAAAAACCAATTCGTTTTTTCGTTTTTCGTTTTTGAATATAATACCAAAAAACGAATAACGGCTTGTATTTTGTATTTTTATTTGGTTATCCAAACAAAAATTGGAAATTTAAAAAACGGACCAGGAGCCGAATTTGATTTTGATTTTGAACTTGACCCATTTGTGTGCCCCGGAAGTTACTGATTTGTTTATTCTTGGTGGGTTTCTGTTGCGCGGGAGTTCACTGCAGTGTTATCTACACAGTCTGTATTGCTGTAGGCTTTGGATGGAGTTGAGGATGGAGAGTTTTATCTTGTTCAGAGGAACTAAACGCGTTGCAGTGAAAGAAGACGATATGACAACAGAAAAAATCGGCAGGATCTTTCAGGTGTTTGTCTAACGTTCCGTAGCTAAATGTCATATTTAGTTAATGTTATTCTGTGAATTGCCGCCTACATACTTTTTTATATACGTGACTAGCTGGCTAACTAACCTAGCTAGCTAGCTGGTTAGTCTATACATGGTGTAGTAAACTTCTTCCCTCACTGTTTTCATTTGAAAAGGTACACGGTCCCAGTGTCTACATCACTGATGACAACAACGTAGCTGTATTTCCTGGAGCTGATGGCCAATTTAGCTCTTTGGAGCTAACAGTAAGGGGGCATTACAAGGTACATGGTGAAAGTATCAGCGTGGAATCATCACCTAGTGTGCCAGTAATGAACAATTTTACCCGGTTTTCCTTCCACCGCCCACCCAGCGCTGCTGCGGCTTCTGCTACAAGAGCAACTGCAAGTCCAAGACCTACCGTGGCAAAAGCATTCCAAAGGTATACTAATAAACTTTTAATTCTTCATATGTTTATACGCACTAACATTAGAACTTGTTATATTTCCCTTGTAATATGTACTGATATAATTTTATGGCAGCCATGACTTAACATACTTATGTTAAATTACATGCTAATTGTCACGGTCAAATTAAAATAAACTTTTTTCAGTAGTCCACTGGCAGTACTGAATGAACTAGGCAAGCTTGCATTTTTATTTCACCATTTTAGCAATGACTGCCACTGTCAAACCTGCAGATCTGAGTCTTCACATTTAAAACTAAGACTTGGTACAATGTTAAGCAGAGCTACAAGTTTTTGTCACGGGAGCTGCTTATCTCACAAGCTGTTATCTTTCAGATACTTGTTTTCTTGATTTGAGTATGTCTGGCCTCTAGTACCAGGATTCTGCAGTTTTCTCCAGTTTCTAGGAATCTATTTATGGTGTAGGAAACTGTGCTCACTACACTTTGACTGTATTTGTAATTTCTCTAATGTAAAGTGCTTAGAAGTTATAATGTTCTGAGTTTCTTTTTTATAGTGTTATAATTTAGTTCCCCCGCCCACCAAAAGTCACTTAATCTATCAGCAGCTCTGGCAGTTTACTGCTTTCCTTTGAACTACTTCAAGTAATTCACCAGAACTTAATTTGGACCCTTGCACATGTGCTTAAACATCAATTAAAACTGGAATCATTTAGGTGTTCTAAAACCCTTTGACTGGTAGTGTGTTTCTGTAGAATAATGTGATTTTGATGTAGCTATGGGTATGGTATGGCATGTCACACACACAGGCTATATCTGCATAACTTACCTGAATGCACCAACTCTGTAAAGACTACATAATGTTAAATGAGTTTTAAAGTTTTCCATTTCAATATTCAGGAACATCTTCATTGGTGAGCTTGTGGATGGCAAGTTGGAGACAAGCAGGACGCTAACTGTGCGTTTTTCTGAATTTGAAGCCTCTGTTTTGGGTATCACCAGTAAGGTCACTGATGCCCTTGAACAAGATGACTCATTCGTCCTTACAGATGGTCAAGGAAACAAAATCCTAGATTCCGAAGGAACCAGAGGTATAGTGGAACATGTTGTTTTTAGCAGTGATCTTCAAATCTTGTCTTGGAGGGCTGTGTCCAGCACAGTTTAGTGTCCAACACCTAGTTAACTTGCCAATTAACAGATGAATTGAAATAGATGTATTGAGCTGGAAAAACATGAAACTCCGTAACAAAATTTGAATATTCCTGGTTTGTTTGATTACCTCAGACTACATGGATTGTGCTCAAACACAATACAGTATGTTTTCTTAACATTGTAAGTGACAATATAGAAACATATTTTATACAGAGACCCTGTATACAGCAAAATTACTGCTTTTTAACAGACTAACATATTGGAAGTAAATTAAACATAGTATTAATTTGCCATAACCATTTTACACTTCAGAAAGGCTATTTTTTATTTCTTCCAATATATTAAATTCAGCAAATAAATATAGATTTCAATAGTCAGCAATATGTGACTATTTTCAGCAATATTTGACTATTTTCAATACAGGATCAGCATTTTGGAAGCAAAATGCAAGGAAAGTATTTGCTGTGAAGGAAGAAGACTTACTGCAGTTACAAGCAAGTAAAAAGAGAAGACTGAGGTACAATAGTATCTTTTAACTAAAGAATATTAATATCTATATGTATATTGTTCTAGGTAAAGACTCAGTGGCTGTGACCAAAATGGATCCTTATTTACGGTTTAGGGCACTGTTGAGTATGTTGGCCATTTTCTTGGCCATGTCCGAATCGTAAAGTGATTTTGAGGACACTCCCACAATGCATCATGATTTATAGTAAATAATGTAGCATACTACATCAGCTAAGCTTGTCCCAAAATGCAGCCTCACTTCTCAGCAGCAAACAGAAGAGCAAACAGATCAGACATAAAGCCACCAGGGTTGCCAAATTGTTACATTGGCGTTCAGGTAAAACCTGTTTAAAATCTTCCAGAATGCAAAGAAAACTGCCCAGAAACAAAACAGCAGATGTTTTGCACACCAGCAATATTACAGGATTTATTCCAACATGACCTTAAAATAACATTATTTTATCTTAAGTATGTACTGACCAGAATTATAAAAAAGGTGCTATTTGTGATATGACACATGAACTTATGCAAACAGCAGCATTAACTATGTCTCTGCCAGGTCATCTATCTAGAACATGGATTAGTCAAATTTCCCACACAACAAGGTGTTGGAACAAAGTGTGTTTCTCCAAGTCGTTGTCAAACACAAGCTCAACCAATATGGCATGAACATGCCCAAATTGTCCACATTGGAAGCCACAAGGTAAATTTCACATATTTATAGAGGTGGGTAATACAGAAAATAAAATCTATCCCAGGATTTTGTTCCAACGGCCTGGCTGGCTCTGTGTATAGCTCAGCTGCAGCATGGATTTTTACTTGCTGGACCTGGATTACCAATCTCTATATTTCCTCCATTTATAGCTCAGTTCTTTTACTAATTTTAGTTATTGTGTTTGGGTTTCTATACGGTTCAGCCATTCATTTGTGTATACGCGAATGGTGCAGTGTCTAAATTCACTCATATTTTCTACATTACCTAGTAAACTGGACTGTCTCTCCCTATATAGCACAGTACTACTGGGGGAGTAGGGAGCCATTTCGGTCACAGCCAAAGACAAGAGATTCTAATACATAACATTTCCTTGACCTATTCACAACCTTTGTTTCATTGTAGGTGTTATGCCATGAATGTGAATGCTTTGGATGATAGTAAGAGTTGCAAAGATAACATTTATTTATGGACTTAGATTTTGATTAATGTGCTAATCAAAAATAGCACATTAGATTTCTTAGATCAGTGGAAGTAACAGCAGGTAATAGTGTGCATAAAAATGTCTGGATTCGAAATGGTAATTTGATAATTTGGTTGTGTATTTTGCTTGTTTTTCAGTCGACGAGAAGATACTAGCCTTGATTACATTTTCGATCAAATAGAGGAGGTAGTGCTTGCAGCTCAGGGTCTTAAAGGAGTCTCCAGTACAATAAAGGAACTGCAAGAGTTGGCAAATTCCAACCGGAGAACAGACGTGTGTCTGACAGAGGCCCAAGCAGCAGCAGTTAGAGATGGCTTTGCCTGTGTCATCTGCAGAAGTAATTTTTTTTCCTTTACAAACCTGTATTGCTTGTAACTCAAAATTTTAACCCCTAAACCCCAAAGCCTAATATATACTAAAGCATATTATTCAGTAACTACAGGGACTTTTGTTCTAGCCGATTGAGGCTTTTGTTGATTTACACATAGGCTGTGACTGAAATGGCTCCCTACTCTCTCATTAGTATTGGACTGTGTAGAGAGAGACTATTTAGTTTACTAAACAGCTGTGAAAATACGAGTAAATTTGCACACTACCTCATCATAAAGGTACTGATCACAGCACACGTTAATGGCTGAACTGTGTACACACAAACACTGAATTCTGAATTAAAGTTAGTAAAAGCACTGTGCTGTTCAGCAGGTTATGTATGACAGCTACGTTACGTTGTTTAGAAACATAATGAACTACATGGGAAAATGTGTGAAATTCACAGCTTCCAATGGCTTGTGATGTTGCCAGATTGGATGGGTTGTGTTTAAAATTGGCTGGTGGGAGGGAAAGCACTTTGACAGGTGGACAAAACTGCCAATTGCCAAGACACTGCTGTGCCTTGTGGGGAAATTTGATGCATCTGTGTTCTAGATAGCTGACCTGGCAGAGACAGAGTTAATTCTGCAGTTTGCATAGGTTCATGTGTTATATCAAAGTGCATTGAGCACACAAATAATCCAGACATGCAGATTAAATAATTTGCCCTTTAATAAATGTCCTTTTTTTATTCTGGTTTGTACATAAGATAAAATAATGTTATTTTAAGGCCATGTTGGAATAAATTCTGTAATATTGCTCATGTGCAGAACATTGCCCGTTTAGTTTCTGGGTGGTTTTCTTTGCATTGTGCCGGATTTGAAAGTTTTACTGGGATGCCAGTATAACAATCGGAGTCTCACCATACGCTCCATTCCTTTCACTGTTGGGTTGCTTATTAATGTATTGCATTTTGGGACACATTTAGCTGCTGTAATATTTACTATAAACCTGATTCATTGTGTGAGTTAATCGTGCCCTCAAAATCACATTACAATTACTTTAAAATTTGGACATGCAGAGAAAAAGGGCATACATACTAAACAGTGCCCTAAAACGTAAATAGAGATCCATTTTGGTCACAGCCATAGAGTATAATGACACAAGGAGTTTAAAAAAATTAAACTTTACAATGTCTTATTTAGCAGTGGCTGACAGGTTTTTTTAAGAAGGATGAGCTAATCTAAACAGTCACAGATGTACATAGAGTAAATAAAATGCTGTTACCATAGACAAGCCTCTGTTGACTTTGTACTGATATCAGTGCAGCTAAGTTTGATTTGACTTAAAGAGAACTGACATCCATATCACAAAAATGTAATTAAAACCATTATTACTGTATAAAAATGTTTTCTGAACTGGATTTGCAGGCGTCATGGCTGATCCCATGGTCTCATCGTGCTGCCAGAGCCTTATTGGTTGCAGGATCTGCATTGAGGAGTGGCAGAAAACTTCTGCCATTTGCCCAAAGTGTCGCGCTGATGAATTTAGTGTTAACGCACACAGACTAAATGGACTCTCTGATGCATTGGATGCACTAGGTAACATACTCAGCGAGTAATACTCTATGCAGAGTATGTGCACAGTTGCATAAATGTTCTTAACTGTTCTGTTTCTTTGCACAACACTTGCACTCTTTGATGTGCTTACTTTAAATATGGTGTTATTTACTTTGTACAATGCTGTTAAATGTTGATGTTGCTGTGAAAGTAATTTACAAGCAAAATTTGCACCTTTATGCTACGTTATTTTCAGAAAGTCATTAAAAGAACAGTTTAAAATACTGATACAATACTTATGGATTTATATGACATTTTATTCCAGAGTTTAAACCAATAAACGTTTTTGCCAAGTTATTCAACAGACTATTTGTTTAAGAACAATATACTGGGTGAGTCAGAAGTCGCAGGACACCCTTTTGAGACAAGTCAGCGATAGGAAAAATTACATCTAAATACTCCAAATAATGGCTGAGTGGCCTATATTTTAGGCTATTTCCAGAACATTGCCATTTCTCCAGAGATTCTCATGCGAGTTCATAATGATTGGGTCCAGCGCCTGTCCTGTCCTGTGACTTTTCACTCACCTTGTAGAGCAGAGTAATCAGCAGTGTGTTAACTTACAAACTACTACTTTACACACACAAAAAGTGATTTTTTTCTCAGGCATATCTTTGGGTTACATTCAAGAGGTGCAACACAGCATCCTGGAAGGGAGTATAGTCATTGTTTACCGCATGATTAAGAAGAAGAGAGATGTCAGGGTAGTTCTCTGCAAAGTCCTGTTCTGCATGACACCTATCCTCCTCAGATGAAAAGGGGTCAGTTCCAAAAACAGGCACCCAAGTCAGCGAGGAACCAAACTCTTGTTCATACATGCTTGCTACAACAGAGGCAGAGGGGAGCAGCTCTGGAGAAATTTTAGCTGGACAGCCATCTGCAGCAAGTTCATTGGGTATGCCGCGACCTAAAAACAAGGAAAAGCATTAAAAAATAACTAAATCAATGCTATTCATATTCTACAGTTGTGCTATAAGTTTGCAAACCCAGAGGGTATTAAGCAAGCAAACTCAGTGAGCCTGTTAGTCTGGCTCATTTAGCCCAAATTTGGTCCCATGAAAGAAAGTTTATGCTCAGCAACTATAGTAACATATACATTTGGATCTGCTCCATACCTGGCTAAAATTGAGGCTTAGCTCATCCATCATATCCTTACTCTTTGGCTAACCTAAAGTGTGGCTTTTATAGCTTACTTTGTGGAATAGCCTTCAGCTCAAATTACATATTTAGTTGAATTTATAAGTAGAAGTAAGTTAACCTCCTTTATCAAATCTAAATATTGCATGTTTCTCTTTTAAGCACAGTTTAAATTTGCTGTATTTAATACAATGGAAAATCGAAACATCAAATCTACCGTACTTTAACCTATCTATGTGCACATTTTTTATTTTTTGTTCCAATATTATAAATCTGTATAGAAGCAGTAAGTGTGTGTTAAAATGTATAGCTGCTGCGTAAACAAAGATTAGATGTTAATTTACTTTCACTTTGCCAAAAGAAAAGATGTACTTTAACCAGGATCATGCAAATGTTTGAGCATATTGATTAGCATACCTGGGATTCTGTGTGCATTCCATGACTGCACCACTCTGCATAATCCAATTTGGCTTACTTGACATGTCAGGTTTGAGATGCAGAATTTAGTTACATTGTCTTCCATACTGATGACTTCTTGGTCCAGCATGTGTACCAGGGCTTGTTTCAGTGGATAGTTTACCCGGCAGTTCACTTCAGGCCACAGCCTTTCCACTCGAAGATTCTGTTAACCACAAAAAATCATATCCCACAGTTTCTGTTTAAATGCTTTCAGTTCTTATTTTAAGGAAAAACATTGTCAGAATCAGTCTGTCATGTTTGTTCATATCAGTTATACTGTTAGCCAGTAGCACAAAAACCTTACTTTTGTTGATGTTGTTTGAAGATATGGTAGCCTGCTGAGGTTGTGTCTGTGTCCTGACAGTATCTCTTGCATGTACAGGCACATGAAGAACTCCCTGCCATGATCGACTCTTAGCTGATCCCACATCCCGTGCTTGACAACTGCAGATCTGAAATAAAATAATGTGCATATGGTTTTACTGAACTGTTTCAGTAAGGAAAATGTTAACCAATAATGAGAATAACACTGGGTATGAATGAATTCACCTGTAAACTTCCTCATAGATCACAAGGTTGTTTTTCACTGGCATGGTGGCATTACCAACAATTTTGCTGCTGTAGCCATCAACTGCCAATACATGTGTCACTCCAAACATCCCAAGCTTCTCATTTTGATCAAGGTGAAGTTTGTGGCCCATACATTCAGCATGATAAGGGACTGGATTTAGGTTACGAGCACCCTAAAGAAATGTAAATATTATGATTAATGCAGGCTCTCATCTTTGTTACATTGCCCCACAATATTCCCATAACATTTTTAAAACAAGGAAATTATGATAGGCATGTGTAAGTAAAAAAAGTTGCATTTCCTAAATGTGTGTAATTTATTGTTAAAGCTTATGTTCAACCCCAATTCCATTGAATGAAAGGTAAATAAATGTAAATAAAACAAATTTTCACATTTCACAGACCAAAATTGTACTCACAATAGAACACACATCAGATGATGAAAGTGAGACATTTTATCATCATTAAAAACATTAACTAATTTAAAACATGTAATTGAATCTTACGTTAAAACAGGGCAACAAGTTAGTGTTAAGTGTGTTTTATTAGTACCATTAACTTTTCAAGCCTTCAGGTGCGTTGGAGATGTGTTGCTGCTACTTCTAAATGAGTTAATGATTTACATGAAATGTGACCTTAAAAAAAAACTTTGAGATGTCACATATCAGAGTTTACTTTCTTAAAGGGGCGGGTGAGCCCAAGATGAAAGACACAAGTTAATCATGAAAAATGTATTGTTACACGGTGTTTGTATGACATTTAAACAACTACACTGCGGACATAACGGAGTTCAGGTGAACAAATGTTTGTGAACGGAGGTGGAGAATTAAAGTAAACAGCAGGAGAAGAGGAGAGGAACCAGTAGGGGGTGGAGATACTGCACATGCGTCATCAAAGCCTTCAAATCAGTACAAAAATAACCACATGGCTAATTTGCATATACATGACAGCTGAATCAATGCAGAATCTGACATTCGCACGTGTTAGTAATCACCACGTAAAGTAATCTACTTTTACTGTAACAGAATACAGTGTAATGTAGTCCATTAATATTCACAGTTAGTATACTTATTATACTGAGTTCCTAGCGTAGGTTAAAACGTAGCTAAAGAAGAAGATATTACATAGAATACATTACACTCCTCAGAAATTACATGCTTACGGTCTTCATGTTTCAAATCTGTGTTGGAGATGTAAAAGAGAAGAAGGGACACTTATCCATATGTTCTGGTCTTGCCCATGTGTAGTACCTTTCTGGAAAAGTATTACTGAACATTTATCTAATATCACAAATGTTAATATACCACTGTCTCCAAGACTAATGATTTTAGGTGACACATCTGTATGTAAACTCAGCAAAGTAATAGCTAAAATGATTTTATCTTCTGCATTAATAGGCAAAAAAAATATTTTACTTGCGTGGAAAGAGCCACATACGCCCCCATTAACTGTATGGAAAAACTTTTTAATGGAAAACATTTTGATGGAACGAGTGTCCTATTCTTTTAAGCCAAAATATAAATTATACTTTGAAATGTGGGACAAGGCAGTAGAGTATCTAAATTCGATTGATTTGTAGCTATGTAACATCTTTTATACTTCTGTATTAATTGTTTAATTTGCTCTATAGAATATTTTAGTGCTTATAACACTGGTGCTTATTCTATTTGGTGTGCTACCAGCAAATGTTTTTTGTTTTTTTGTTTGTTTGTTCGTTGAGATTGATTAATGTGTTGTTTTCCTGTACACTGTAATTACCTTAAAACCAATAAAACATTAAATAACAAAAAAAAAAAAACGTAGCTACCTGACGTCGTAGTTCATGGTATGGCTGATTTATCTCTTTCAGGATTTTTCCAACACGACATTCCCCTGCTCGCACTCCCATCGATGAAAGATAGCCGGTCATAAACTTGCGGCCATAGGATGGACCCGTCTGTTAAGAAAAATGTAGCCATTCACTAAAGTTTGAGAGAAAGGAAGGACATATAAGGTGAAAGCCTAAATGAAACGTACCTCATATATTGATCCAAGTACGGCCCTCTCCAATTCTGTGTTCGATACATGTCTTTTTCGCTTAAGGTCGTGTTGAACACAGAACCTTCTAACACTCATTGCAGAACATCGCTGGATCCCCATTTGCTGCAACGTGCACGAAATCTCTTCATGCGTCTTACCACCTTCAAAAAGATCTTTAATTAGGCCAGAATGTGGTTCCAGTCCGGCCATGCTGCCTACAGCAATACAGACTGTGTAGATAACACTGCAGTGAACTCCCGCGCAACAGAAACCCACCAAGAATAAACAAATCAGTAACTTCCGGGGCACACAAATGGGTCAAGTTCAAAATCAAAATCAAATTCGGCTCCTGGTCCGTTTTTTAAATTTCCAATTTTTGTTTGGATAACCAAATAAAAATACAAAATACAAGCCGTTATTCGTTTTTTGGTATTATATTCAAAAACGAAAAAACGAATTGGTTTTTTAATTTTCCGATTTTGATTCTCAATTGAATATCAAATGAACGAATGATACACGGATTATTTCAGTCCCCATGAAATCCTATATATAAATGTGCACACAAAATAACTTTAAAATACATTTTATTATTAAGCATATTGTGTTGTAAATTGCCATAATTGCAAAAGTATGATATGTAATTAAATATATTAAAACTACTTAAAATTCCTTAACCACTACTATTTTAAAAAATAACATTTGTTACATGTCGCCACTCGCTAACTATACATTTTACCATGAAATATAATAATTAAAATCTTTCAGAGATGTATGTTTTTGCATTGTTGTGTGACTCCAAATCCCATCTATGCTTTAAAAATATATATTTTTTCAAGTTAAGTTAAAATTAGTTGTTTCGCTGGGTTTCACCTATTACCGTACATTACATTACTCCATCTGAAACATCTGGAACATTCTACAAGTCACATCTACAACAGGAAGTTAGTTCTTCTAAAGATAATGGGAAGACCAAAATTAAGATCCCTCATTTATTTTTCTGTATTTTTGATCTTATTGTAATCTCAACACTCTGCCCTGTTACCCAAATTAATTCTTAGATCTTATTTGTTTATTTTTAAAATACAGAATTTGGAAAACCCCTAGAATGTGGCATAGCTGCCATTTAGCTATTTTTTTTAATGTTTTTGCTCATTCTATGCTAAAAACTCATTCATGTTACTTTAGTTCCTGTAACTCAAAACATTAAAAGTAACAGGAGTGTCATAAATATCAATTATTTAAACATGCAGTCAACTAGGGCTGGGCGATATGGAAAAAAATCTTATCACGATATAGTTTTTCATATCAGCCGATATGGTCCCACTTTATAATAAGTGTCCCTAAGTACTATGTAGTTACATGGTAACAATCCATGTAACTACTGATGAAGTACACATTGTTACAGATTAACTACATAGGTACAGGTTATGTAATTACACATGTGTATTAAGGTTAATTTTGACTTGTGTAAGTACACATGTGTACCAGGGGGAGTGTATTTACACAAGTAATAGAGCACATGTACTTACACTTGTGTAACAATGTGTGTGTACTTACACATGTGTAATAGTGTGTGTGATAAGTTGAGTGTAAACTTATCCAACAGATATTGTCTGATATGTAATTAGGGCTGATTGAGTGTTTTGAAAACTAAAATAATTTTTTAGATTTGATCATGGGAAGAAAAGGATGTCAGCATATCATCCCCTCAGGGGGAAAGTACTCATTGATATCCAGCACATTACCTTACTTTGTTAGCTCACCTAAAGACTCCACTTATGTTCATTCAGAACAAAAACCTACAGGTTTCCATCTTATAAATCAAATCATTAAACACTCCTTCTTTTAATATTTAATGTAATGTTTAACTATACTTAAAATGTAATATAATTAAAATGTTTCTAACCTTTATCTAGTTTTAATGGTATGATTATGTTGCCATCACATTATCAGGGATCAACCCCTCTATAACCTTGCAGATCTATAACAGCAAGTTTCAGCAAACTGAATTGTAAAGATAAAACTCCTAAATATCCTATTTATTACACTATCCCAAAAGCAGTACTCTGATTAACAACCTGTAATTTACCAGTACTTACATAATAACTACACAGGAACATTTTAAAGTGTAACATTAAAATCCTATATAATAAATATTTTTAACTTACATGTATATCATATATGTACATGTATATCATATTTAACAGCAATGTACATACACAGTACTTACACAATAAATACACAGGAACTGTCCACTTATTTTAAAGTGTAACATTTAATGTACTTACTGTGGGATAAATATGTTTAACTTTGGTACACATATTTCATATGTAACAGCAATGTACTTACACAGTACTTACACAATAAATACACAGGAACTGTCCACTTATTTTAAAGTGTAACATTTAATGTACTTACTGTGGGATAAATATGTTTAACTTTGGTACACATATATCATATGTAACAGCAATGTACTTACACAGTACTTACACAATAACTACACAGGAACATTTTAAATTGTAACATTAAAATCCTATATAATAAATATGTTTAACTTTGGTACACATATATCATATGTAACAGCAATGTACTTACACAGTACTTACACAATAACTACACAGGAACATTTTAAATTGTAACATTAAAATCCTATATAATAAATATGTTTAACTTTGGTACACATATTTCATATGTAACAACAATGTACTTACACAGTACTTACACAATAACTACACAGGAACGGTCCACTTATTTTAAAGTGTAACATTTAAAATACTTATTTTCGAATAAATGTATTTAGGTTTGGTACACATATATCATATGTAACATCAATGTACTTACACTGTACTTACACAATAACTACACAGGAACGGTCCACTTATTTTAAAGTGTAACATTTAAAATACTTATTTTCGAATAAATGTATTTAGGTTTGGTACGCATATATCATATGTAACAGCAATGTACTTACACTGTACTTACACAATAACTACACAGGAACTGTCCACTTATTTTAAAGTGTAACATTTAAAATACTTATTTTTGAATAAATGTATTTAGGTTTGGTACACATATATCATATGTAACAGCAATGTATTTACACAGTACTTACACAATAACTACACAGGAACTGTCCACTTATTTTAAAGTGTAACACTTACTCTGACAGATCTGCGTTGGATTATAGTATCCTAGTAATTTAACAGTCACTACCTAATAGATCACTTTATGAAAGTACACAATCACAAACATACAGAACACAATAGAAATGTTTATCCAATGTTTTAACAATAAAATTATCATGATAAAATAAAACATTTCCAATGAACCTCTATTTCCCTACAGCAAAAACAAACAAAAAAAGCTCATGAATTCATGAGGCATGAATAAAAGTTCAGCATCCCTGCTTGAAGAAGCGATCTTATCATTGGAGACAATACACCTCCCACTTGTCCAACACCTGTAACACAAAGGAAAAGAGAAGTTAGAGATGATGCAAAAAAAATAAACATTTTTTGGACAATAATGCACAATTATTCATGAATTTTACCTGTCAGGTATTAAGGATCAGTAAACTCAAGTGGTGTACAGCGTTACAAAGGAGTTTATAAAGGAGCAGTATTAGCATTAGCTAACTGTAGCACTATTTTTTTCGCTGTGCAAAGGTGCGTCATTGTTGTTTTAAAACAAGCTACATGAGATGACCTGGTAACTAATATCGGCCCGGCCTACCGAAACATGCAAGTAAAGGTGACATTAAAAAAACTAGACAAATAAAACTAATGAAACTAAAGGTTTGGAGGACATGACCTGTTTGATTTGTATTCAGGAACATGTGGATTTTAAAATGAAGTTCAGGAAAGAGACAATTTTATAATTTTATTTGTTATATTTTGACATTAGCAGATTATTATTTTTTTAATTTTCTATTACAATTACAATTACATTTTTCAGTAATGTTCCTTATCAAACATGAAAGCTTTTTATGTAATGACTAAACAGAAATCCACGAGATTTAGTGGTGTAATGCTAGGCAAACAATTAACAAAAATCCCGGCCTGTTAATCTACATAAAAGTATAAAATTGAAAAATTTTCAAAACATGAACTACATCTCACATCATCTTTTGTGCACATTAATTAGATCAATTTGATAAAGGAGAGATCACTTGAAGTAGAAAAATGTCACATCTGGTGCTGTAGGCGCTTCTGTTCCTTCCACACTGAGCTCCAACGGAGGTTTTCAGTCTAACAACTACACTACCCAGAACGCACCACCCGCTGACATCACACACACACCCACTCACGTGACACCTCACCTGCTTCCTCCAGGAGGCCCTTAGTATTGATTACCTACCCTATTTAAGGACACTGCGCGCACACAGCTGTGTCGCGTATTGCCTGTTTCTACCACTTTACAAAGCGTTATTATTCTGTGATTGTTTTCCGTGAATGACCTTGCTTTTTGTTCTCGACTTCACTGTGGATTATCTCGTGTATTACCTCCCGACTCTGATATGGTCTTAGCCTCCAGGTATCTGTTTGCTGGCGTTATATGCTTTCTGTTTTTACCATCCCTGGACCCTGTGGATTTTTAATAATATCTCAAAACTGGTTCCGTGAGTGTCTGTATTCCGTCCCCATCATGACAAGAAAGCTCAATTAAGTAGAAACATCCACTAGATCAAGTTTTTAGTTTGGACAAATATGAATCTGAAAAACTACAAATAAATGCTTTTTTATATAAAAAAAAATACACTTAAGTCTAGTTTGCTTCTAAAAAGAAATGGTGAACAGGGCTGGACAATATGGCAAAATGTAGTTATTGTATTGTGGTGGATATGTTTTCGATAGCTGGTTATAAAGGCAGGTCTCTGAATGAAAACACACAGATCAAACCCACACTGCAGCTTGAGTCAGTTAGCTTAATTTTGGAATTGGCTAGATAGGGAGTCCAGGTTTAAGAAAAAATAAACTATATATATATATATATATATATATATATATATATATATATAATGTTCAACTTGCCCTGATGTGCCTGATCATTTAATTTTCAAATTGTGTTTATTAATTTGGGATTGCAGGACTGTGATCTATAATGAACGAATATTAATTTAGCTAACTAGTTAGCTAGAAGCTGGATGTAGTGGATAGCCATAATTTAGTACAACACTGTATGTTGGTAGTTTAAAGCAGTTTTTAAACCCTGGACACTGCCCTAAACTGATTAGCTAAAAAAAAACAGTCCTTTACTGAGTTTACCTGTTATCCCTTAGCCCCCTATGGAGCTTCATGTTTCTCCAGCAGTGTGTTAGACACATCATACCACCACTTACCTTATTAAGTGCATTTATAGAAAGCTCTATAATATGTTGTATAATACAATGCTGTAATCTGACTTCTGTTCATTTGTAGTTCACAGTAAGACCACATGTCCTGACTTCTGCCAAAAATCTCTATGAAACGAAAAGTTACTTTCTTTTACATAAAAGGACACCATCGTAAGAAGTGCACTTAGAATAAACAAATTAAAAGCACAGGACCCAATGCTTCTAAGTATTTTTTAAGAGTGAAGAAAATGTAAATATACAACATATATTGTTATATTATTTTAAATATTAGGTGATAACTGATCAATTTTAATAATATTAATATAAACATATTTTTTTCTATGTAAATGTAATGTGGAGTAACATAGAGTAACTTAGGTTGTTAAGTCACCTTTACTTGCATGTAACTAATAATAAACAGAATACAGAAAAAATATATATTTTTTGTGATTAAAAGTAATTGGGTGTCTGCCAAACCCCCCCCCCCCCCCCAAAAAAAAAAAAAAAAAAAATCAAGGCCGCTCCTATGCCCTTGTGTGTGTGTGTGCCAGCAATGAAGTAGCTAATTACATTCATTAGAATTAATGTCCACAAAATTAATATATAGCGAGTGTTTTATGTAAACATTATATATTTAAAAAAATGTTTGGGGTTATATTACACCAGCCAACTAGTCCAGTGTTTTAATGTTTTGTGTGGGCTGATTAACCCACCTTTTTCCTCAGCTGCTCTGGCAGGCATCTTTTTCCTTGCTGGTCTTGGAGGGGCCATTTTATGAAGCATTAGCAGCAGCAATCTAATGTAAACATGCAGGAACATTTACTCTTATTTCAGACAAAGTTCCAGACTCAAACACTGCAGCTTCTCTCCTCCACCGTCAGCGCACGTGCACACACACACACACACACACACACACACACACACACACACACTCACACTCACACAAACACACACACAAGCGCGCCCGCGCGCGGCTCTGCTCGCAAAAACCGGGGAAATATCGCGTTGCCTCAACAGCCAATCAAATCCGTCCGTGCTCATCCAATCAGTGGAAAATACCGGGAAATTCAAAATCCAAGTCCTCCACTAAGGCGCGCGGATCGTCAGAAAAAAGCGAAAATAACAGAGTTAACGCGGATAATGCTGATATATTTTAAAGTACAGCATACGATGGTTTGTTTAATTCACTGCTTTAAAAACGGTAAAGGAAACAGACGACTAATTAATTGGTTTTGTAAGTAATGACTGCTGTACAGAGATCCGCCCTGCTCCTGCTGCTGCTCCTGCTGCTGCTGTGGGAGGAAGATGAAGCTTCAGCACACTGCAGATCAGACGGGCTTAAACGGTAAGATCTTTCATACACTATCACAATTACACATTACAGCATTCTACACAAAATACTGCTTTTAGAACTGCAAGATGTCTTCTTCTTTTATGCTATATGCTATAACATAGTTAATATATTGACTGAATGAAAGTGTATAAATTTAAAGTTACAAAGTTATAAAGGTACAGCGTATTATTATTATTATTATTATTATTATTATTATATTGTTTTATTGTTTTATTATTACATTTTTATGGAAACAAAAAGGCAACAACAGTCACATTTTCCATGAACAATGCACTGTACTAAATGGCTCTAACTAACTTTCTAACTACTAAAGATTTCCTCCATAAAAGTAAATCTGCTAATGTCAAAATATAACAAATAAAATTATAAAATTGTCTATTTCCTGAACTTCATTTTAAAATCAACATGTTCCTGAATACAAATCAAACAGGTCATGTCCTCCAAACCTTTAGTTGTATTAGTTTTATTTGTGTAGTTTTTTTGTCTATTTTTAAACCTGCAGAAATTGGGTTGATTCCTGTTACTGATTTGGAATTATTAAGTTGAGTAGAGAGAAAACAAACCCTCACATTTTCACAATATAAATAACTTACTTCACTGCAAAAATCACCTACACCTTTAGCCCGTATATGGGACAAGGCATTATAAGGGGTTATTTTACACTAAAGCCATGTTCTTGCATAAAGTTTAATGTCTAAAGCAAAGTTCTCTTTCTCCAATAGAAAAACCTGACAGCTATCTGGACAAAAATATAAAATACAGAAAAGAGTGAATATTAATATAAATGAGAATGGGTGTGCAAACCTATATGTATATAGAGCTCTGGAATAAAATTAAAAATGAATTTAATAATAAAAAAAAAAATTCTGAGTTTCTGAGTAAAATGAACATTGTTGTTTTATTCTATAAACTACAGACAACATTTCTCCCAAATTCCAAATAAAAATATTATCATTTAGAGCATTTATTTACAGAAAATGAGAAATGGCTGAAATAAAAAAAAAAAATATGCAGAGCTTTCAGACCTCAAATAAGGCAAAGAAAACAAGTTCCTATTCATAAAGTTTTAAGAGTTCAGAAATCAATATTTGGTGGAATAACCCTTACTTTTAATTACAGTTTTTATGCATCTTGGCATAATCTCCTCCACCAGTCTTACACTGCTTTTGGATAACTTTATGCCACTCCTGCTGCAAAAAATCAAGCAATTGATTATATTCCATAGGTTTTCATTTTCTTTCTCTTATTTCTTTCCAGAGCTGTATATAGTACCAGTCAAACGTTTGGACACACATTCTCATTAATGTTTGTTCTTTATTTGAACTATTTACTGCGTTTTAGATTAATATCAAACACGTTTGCAGGTAGTTATTAGACAAAAAAGTGTTTGGTTTTCACAAACGCTTGATACAAAAACTCACCCCAAGTGGTTTGGGATGAATTGGAGTAAGTGAGTAGAACTAAATGAAAAAATTACATTTTCAGGGCTTTCAGAAAACAAAGCATGGTTCAGCATTATTTATTTGTAATATATTTTTCAGGTGTATGTGGAAATGGATTATATGACGCACTATCAACAAACGTGTATTTTCTGTTCTATGTTCATAAATAAGGCGCAACATATTGTAAGCGACAATAGTAAGAAACATGTAATTCAGCATGTATTGCTGCTGGGAGCGATTCAGCGAGAATTAAAAAATGCTTTTTTTAATTCTTAAAAAAAGCATTTTCTTTTAAAGTCAAACGAGTGCTGGATGTTAATCTACACAGATTTCTCTCCTGAAATTTGTTTTTTAAACGTAGGTTCTAACATTTACTAGCACTAAGCGCTACTAACGACTGCTGAGTGTTTCGGTAGGCCGGGCCGATATTAGTTACCAGGTCATCTCATGTAGCTTGTTTTAAAACAGCAATGACGCACCTTTGCACAGCGAAAAAACTAGTGCTACAGTTAGCTAATGCTAATACTGCTCCTTTATAAACTCCTTTGTAACGCTGTACACCACTTGAGTTTACTGATCCTTAATACCTGACAGGTAAAATTCATGAATAATTGTGCATTATTGTCCAAAAAATGTTTATTTTTTTTGCATCATCTCTAACTTCTCTTTTCCTTTGTGTTACAGGTGTTGGACAAGTGGGAGGTGTATTGTCTCCAATGATAAGATCGCTTCTTCAAGCAGGGATGCTGAACTTTTATTCATGCCTCATGAATTCATGAGCTTTTTTTTGTTTGTTTTTGCTGTAGGGAAATAGAGGTTCATTGGAAATGTTTTATTTTATCATGATCATTTTATTGTTAAAACATTGGATAAACATTTCTATTGTGTTCTGTATGTTTGTGATTGTGTACTTTCATAAAGTGATCTATTAGGTAGTGACTGTTAAATTACTAGCATACTATAATCCAACGCAGATCTGTCAGAGTAAGTGTTACACTTTAAAATAAGTGGACAGTTCCTGTGTATTTATTGTGTAAGTACTGTGTAAATACATTGCTGTTACATATGATATATGTGTACCAAACCTAAATACATTTATTCAAAAATAAGTATTTTAAATGTTACACTTTAAAATAAGTGGACAGTTCCTGTGTAGTTATTGTGTAAGTACACTGTAAGTACATTGCTGTTACATATGATATATGTGTACCAAACCTAAATACATTTATTCGAAAATAAGTATTTTAAATGTTACACTTTAAAATAAGTGGACCGTTCCTGTGTAGTTATTGTGTAAGTACAGTGTAAGTACATTGCTGTTACATATGATATATGTGTACCAAAGTTAAACATATTTATTATATAGGATTTTAATGTTACAATTTAAAATGTTCCTGTGTAGTTATTGTGTAAGTACTGTGTAAGTACATTGCTGTTACATATGATATATGTGTACCAAAGTTAAACATATTTATCCCACAGTAAGTACATTAAATGTTACACTTTAAAATAAGTGGACAGTTCCTGTGTATTTATTGTGTAAGTACTGTGTAAGTACATTGCTGTTACATATGAAATATGTGTGCCAAAGTTAAACATATTTATCCCACAGTAAGTACATTAAATGTTACACTTTAAAATAAGTGGACAGTTCCTGTGTATTTATTGTGTAAGTACTGTGTATGTACATTGCTGTTAAATATGATATACATGTACCAAAGTTAAAAATATTTATTATATAGGATTTTAATGTTACACTTTAAAATGTTCCTGTGTAGTTATTATGTAAGTACTGGTAAATTACAGGTTGTTAATCAGAGTACTGCTTTTGGGATAGTGTAATAAATAGGATATTTAGGAGTTTTATCTTTACAATTCAGTTTGCTGAAACTTGCTGTTATAGATCTGCAAGGTTATAGAGGGGTTGATCCCTGATAATGTGATGGCAACATAATCATACCATTAAAACTAGATAAAGGTTAGAAACATTTTAATTATATTACATTTTAAGTATAGTTAAACATTACATTAAATATTAAAAGAAGGAGTGTTTAATGATTTGATTTATAAGATGGAAACCTGTAGGTTTTTGTTCTGAATGAACATAAGTGGAGTCTTTAGGTGAGCTAACAAAGTAAGGTAATGTGCTGGATATCAATGAGTACTTTCCCCCTGAGGGGATGATATGCTGACATCCTTTTCTTCCCATGATCAAATCTAAAAAATTATTTTAGTTTTCAAAACACTCAATCAGCCCTAATTACATATCAGACAATATCTGTTGGATAAGTTTACACTCAACTTATCACACACACTATTACACATGTGTAAGTACACACACATTGTTACACAAGTGTAAGTACATGTGCTCTATTACTTGTGTAAGTACACTCCCCCTGGTACACATGTGTACTTACACAAGTCAAAATTAACCTTAATACACATGTGTAATTACATAACCTGTACCTATGTAGTTAATCTGTAACAATGTGTACTTCATCAGTAGTTACATGGATTGTTACCATGTAACTACATAGTACTTAGGGACACTTATTATAAAGTGGGACCGCCGATATCGATATGTATCACGATATAAATCAAATCACTTTCTGTTACACTTAAAGGTTTCTCTTTACTCATAAGTGACAGAATATGGGAGTTATGGCCAAGCTCATTAGCAGGCTCAGAGCCTTGTGGACAGACACTAGGATGTTCACAACTTGCCAGGTGGGTAAAAGGTACTCAGACAGCTTTTAAATTAATTCTAAAAAGTCAAAAAAGTTCAGACCCTTTACATTATTTGTCTATTTAAATTAAATTGCAATAGCACTTGAATTTTTTATAAAATTATGTTTAATCAAGGGATTATTCCCCTCCCCGAAGGCAACTACATAAGTTTTGGTGCATTTAAATTATGCTAACATTTAAATATTTTGAAGCAAGTAACCTGTAGTGGAGGTGGGAGGAATAAAGTCAAGTTTCTGAAATGATGCACTTCTACTGCAGTACAGAGTTATACTAACATTACTGGCTTTCAGTAGACTAGACTTACATTACCATATTTTTCGGACTATAAGGCGCACTTAAAAACTTTTAATTTTCACAAAAATTGACAGTGCGTCTTATAATACGGTGCGCCTTTTGTATGGATTTTACTCGTCAGGTTGTAAGGAGCAGTAAACACACACTCCGTGCAGCGTTATAGAGAGTTTCAGTGCTATACAGAGTCCAGAGCCGTGCAGCTCCGAGGCTGAGCAGCAATAGCATTAGCTAGATGCTAACCGCTAAGCTAGCTAGCTTATTCACTGAGATCAGTATTATCTAAATTTTACTCGTCAGGTTGTAAGGAGCAGTAAACACACACTCCGTGCAGCGTTATACAGAGTTTCAGTGCTATACAGAGTCCAGAGCCGTGCAGCTCCGAGGCTGGAGCAGCAAATAGCATTAGCTAGCTTATTCACTGTTCAGAGATCAGTATTATCTAAATTTTACCCGTCAGGTGTAAGGAGCAGTAAACACACACTCCGTGCAGAGCCGTGCCGCTCCGAGGCTGGAGCAGCAAATAGCATTAGCTAGCTTATTCACTGTTCAGAGATCAGTATTATCTAAATTTTACCCGTCAGGTGTAAGGAGCAGTAAACACACACTCCGTGCAGAGCAGCAATAGCATTAGCTAGATGCTAACCGCTTAGCTAGCTAGCTTTTTCACTGTTCAGAGATCAGTATTTTCTAAATTTAGCACTTTTAATACTGCTGGAGCAGTATTATTAGAGTTAGATGCTAATCGCTAAGCGTTCACCGTTCAGAGGTGAGTTATCGGCCTGTAAGTCTGTGCTGCTTTGCCTGGCTAGCATTAGCTAGATGCTAAGCGCTAACTCTCTCAGAGGTGAGTTTTATCAGCCTGTAATCTGCTTGTTTACAGTGTTAAAACAAGCTACGGGGGACGAATCGCTAGCTAATATCTCACTGTCTTACCAGAACACGCAGGATTACTCAGTGTAACGCTGTCGTTTAAGTTTGGGTTAACTTTACTAGTTTAGGTGACTAGCTAGCGTGCTAGCGGATAGCTATGCTAACGCTGGTGCAGCAAGCCTTAGTGGACATCTGGAAATCTAAGCTTACTGTAAATAAACTGAAGCACGTTACTCACCCAAATACACAGTTTTCAGGAGAGGAATCTGTGTAGATTAATATCCAGCACTCGTTTGACTTTGAAAGAGCTAGATTTATATATACTGAGACGCTCCACCGGCAAGCGACCACCCCCGGTGGGGGAAGGGAAACATGGCGCCACCCCTGTTCACTTTGATATAGGCACCCTTTCTAGTGTCACTTAACGCGCCTTATAATGCGATGCGCCCTATGTATGGAAAAATAGCAGAAAATAGGCGTTCTTTGATGCGTCTTATAATACGGTGCGCCTTATAGTCCGAAAAATACGGTACTTAACAAGTGTATTTAAAACTCATTCAGTTCAGTAACAGCAATGTTTAGCTCCGTTCAAATACAACTACACAGATTTCATAATCTTCTGTTTTTAGTAAAACATCCAGCACAACAGACTCTCTATCTGTTAAAAACTAAAAACACAAAGTAATCACTGTATAAACAGAGACAGAGGGGAATTCTGCCCTCAGGGTTTCCTAACAGAAACATTAAGAGTTAAAAAAAAAAACGGAAAGTGCTGCTTTTCTGTGTGTTTATGTACTAACCCCTCACACGTGCTGAAGTTAACGTTAATTTACACGGAAAGTGGATTAACACGGCGTTGTGTGTGTGCTCTTACTGTGAGACTGCACCGGAAGGGGGGGGGAGGGAGGGCTACACGCTGACAGTCATGCTGCCAACTGCTCTCTGGTCCAATGAAGGTAATTTAAAAACCAGGACATTCCCTCACTTTCTGAAAAAAGACCCGGGACGCCCGGGACAGGACGTGAAATACGGACGTTTAGTATCAGGCTACAAACAGGGCTGTGTAGTGGATTGAACAGAGGATTTCTTCATCGCTTGGACACACACACACACTACCCCCCATCTTATGGTCTAAAAGGAATTTTCTAACTTCACAATCATACTTCACCGGAACACTTCACCAGAACACTCTAGAAGCCTTGGAGTAATCTTTTTCAATCTTTTAAATTTCAAAATGACATTTCCTGACTATTTCTTCACTCAGCCTCGCTCAAGAGCCCTAAATGCAAGTTTAGGGTAAAATTCTTTTGACATTCCTCCAAGTCGTAAACCTCAGAGTTAATGTTAAACATTTGGAACTGTGCACAATTGTGGTTTTGCCAACAACACCATCACCAGGACGGGACTGCGGACTTAAGAGAGTGTCAAAACTTAATTAATGCCTTGGAAATTATTCATTCACCAAATATTATACCAATTTAGTGGTTTGTGCCTAGTTATTTCTGCAATCACTTAGAAATAAGATTAATGAAGTTAAGAGAAATGTTCTAAGCTTGGAAATTCCATTGTCAGTTGTAGGGAGACTCTCTCTCTTCAACAACCTCCCCCACGGTCGTAAATTCCGACAGGCAAGGACCAGCAGTCAATATATATATATTGACTATATATAAAAAAGGTGTTTTACAGAATGTTTACTAAATAATGTGCCACATCTGGTATATGTGTTTGGATGTGTCCTGATTAAATTTTCCTACACATTCAAGTCTGAATCAGCAAGGTTTAACTAGCATTTGATAATTTAGCTGTATTTGTTTATCAGTGGTTTAACCATGTATTATCTTTTAAGTGATTTAATTGGGTTTAAATAATAACATGACTCTTGATCTCTTTTTGACAAGGTACCATCCATTGTTGTATTTCTAAGATTATCTTGAATATTACAAGACTGTTTGTGGGCAAAATATATATATTACATTTATTGTGATTCAATTGTAAGATTGTTGTTTCCTGAATTTATCCTCACAAACTGGTATGCTGAAGAGCCGAAGCATGGTGAATGTGGGGTGTTTTATGGCCCTTTGTTAACACACTATCCTCCCCGCCAAAGTTTGAAATCGCTCCTAGACCAATCAAAACACAGACACAGAGAGTCAAGTCAAGTCAAGTCAAGAGGCTTTTATTGTCATTACATCTGAGTACAGGTACACAGTGTGATGAAATTACGTTCCTCCGGAACCATGGTGCAACATAGAACAACAAGCAATAGACAACATAAAGTGCAGGAGTGACGACAGTGCAACATAAAATTATAAAATTATAACACTAAATAGCAATAAATACAATAAATACAAAGGACGAGACAATTTAAAGACAGGACAGTGCAGTACCGATACGGTATAATAAGTGTATAGTGGGGATAAGGTGCAGAGATGTGTGACATACTGTAACATATAGATGTCAGGTCTTAGCCCTGTCTCGTGTCTCTGTGTGTCTTCCCCACGTGACCTGTGCTCCCCTGTGTCTCCCGTCTTAGTAGATTTCCACCTGTGTCTCATTTGTAGCTCCGCCCCTTCCCCAGGTGTTTCCAATCCTAGAGTGTTTCTTGTTTCCTTAAATAGACTTCCTCTGTTACTTGTCCTCTGTCGGTCTTTGCACTGTCCCCCGTTGTCTGTCTCTCTGCGTTTCTCTGTCTCTCTCTGTGTTTCTTAGCCTCTCAGTGTTTCTTTTGTCATTGCCCTAGGTCCTTGTTTAGTGTTTATCTCTGTTTGTTTCTAGTTTCCATAGTTTACTCCATTTCCCTGTTTAGTGTATTCATCCTCTGTCTAGTTTAGTTTCTTGTTTTATTTTCTTGTATATATATCCCTAGTTTATTCCCTTGCCCTGTTTAAGTTCATCCTGTCTAGTTTTATAGCCTCCTTGTTTATTTATCATTAGTCTCTCTCTCTTGTTTATTCCTAGTTTATTTTTCCAGCGTTTGTTTCTTGTTTATCACTAGTACCTCTTGTTTGTTTAGGTTTATGTTCTCTAGTTTCACTCGTTTGTTTTGGTTTTTGATTATTCATTTATCTTTGTTACGTGTTTACTTGTTTCATTGTTTATTTGTTATTTATTTATTAAATCATTCATCTTTCCCTTACCTGCACCTGTGTCCGCCTCCTCGTCTCCCTGCCTGGGTCATTTTCGTGACAGAAAGACCGACCAAACATGGACACAGCAGGTTCTGCCTGGACTGGCACCAGAATGGCGATTCGTCGTGCTCCTTGCGGGACCCCGGCGCAGGACACCTCGAGGCCTCAAGGACGCCGCAGGCCTCGGGGTAGGCGCTCTAAGGGGTCCCGCCAGCCGGAAGAAGACCCCTTTTCCGGGGAGGATTTTCTTGGGGGGGCGCTAAGGGCTGGTGCGGTTAGCCTCGGTGCCTCCGTGTACCCGAGGCTAAAGGAGCGGGATCCGTGGGACTTTCTCGGGTGCGCTCCCAGTAGCTCCGAGGACGAAGAGGAGCTCTACCCTGCACCAGTCCGTGCTCCGTTACCGTTTCCCCCAGGGGCGGTGCTCTACCCGGCTCTCGGCCGCACAGCTCCAGAGGCCGTTCCGACTCCCGTCCGATCCCCTGCAGCCAAGGTGCACTCCTCACCGGCGGTTCCAGAGCTAGCTTCCCCGGTGGCTAAGGCGTTAGCTTCCCCAGCGCCTCCAAAGCTAGCTCCTCCCGCGGCCAAGACACTCTCCTCTTCAGCGGCTAAGCCACGCTCCGTGACTGCTGTGAAACCGCGCCCCGAGATCCCCGCGGTAGCTGCCGAACCGTGCCCCGTGATTTCCGCGGTAGCAGCCGAGCCGCGCTACAGGAACTCCTGCCCAGCGAGCCAGCCGCGAGCAGAGACTTTCCCCGCGCTTGACTCAGCTGGAGAGAGTACTAATCCAGTCCGGGATTTTACGGCTACCGCACTCTCAAGCCCCACAGCTGCAGCGCCAGCACCTCAGGCTGAGGAGCTGGTTTTCATGGCGGCTGCAGAGCTGGATTCCGCCGCTGCGAACCAGCCTCTCTCTGGGACTATCTCCGCGGCAAATCAGCCGCGCTCTGGAACTCTCTCCGCGCCGGACTTTACCGGCGGCCCCGCGCTTTCTGCTTCTACAGTCTCTGCCGGCGAAGCTGCAGCTCCGGTCCGGGTTTTTATTTCAACCGCAGTCTCAAGCCCTGCTGCTGCTCCGCTGGATCTGCACACACCCAGCTCCGAAATTCTCTCGGCGGCCACGCCCATCTCCGAGGTGTCTTCGGCTGCTGAGCCACACCCCCGGACTCCTGCCGTGTCTGCAGAAGCTGTTCCAGTCTCCGTGTCTGCTGAAGCTGCTGAAGCCTCCGTGTCTGCTGAAGCTGCTGAAGCCTCCGTGTCTGCAGAAGCTGCTCCAGCCTCCGTCTCTGCTGAAGCTGTTGAAGCCTCCGTGTCTGCTGAAGCTGCTGAAGCCTCCGTGTCTGCTGAAGCTGCTGAAGCCTCCGTGTCTGCTCCAGCTGTTCAAGCCTTCAAGTCTGCTCCAGCTGTTCAAGCCTTCAAGTCTGCTCCAGCTGTTCAAGCCTTCAAGTCTGCTCCAGCTGTTCAAGCCTTCAAGTCTGCTCCAGCTGTTCAAGCCTTCAAGTCTGCTCCAGCTGTTCTAGTCTCAGTGTCTGCTCCAGCTGCCCAAGTCTCCGTGCCAGAGCCAGCTGCCCAAGTCTCCGTGCCAGAGCCTGCTGCCCAAGTCTCCGTGCCAGCACCAGCTCCCGCTGCCAGAGTCGCCGCGCCGCCAGCACCAGCTCCCGCTGCCAGAGTCGCCGCGCCGCCAGCACCATCTCCCGCTGCCAGAGTCGCCGCGCCGCCAGCACCAGCTCCCGCTGCCAGAGTCGCCGCGCCGCCAGCACCAGCTCCCGCTGCCAGAGTCGCCGCGCCGCCAGCACCAGCTCCCGCTGCCAGAGTCGCCGCGCCGCCAGCACCAGCTCCCGCTGCCAGAGTCGCCGCGCCGCCAGCACCAGCTCCCGCTGCCAGAGTCACTACCCCACCGGTTCCTGCTCCCAGAACTTTGTTTGGCCCCAAGTCCCACGTACCCAGGCAGGCACCGAGGTCCCCTGACTTTGTCCCCAGTACTGTGCCCAGGCTGGCTCCTTGGACTTCCCCTCAGACATTTGCCAGTCCTGGGCACCCACCCGTGTTTCTGGTCCCCATGTCTCTCCCTGTTTTGGTCCCTGTCTCTGTTTATGTCCCTGTACCCGTGTCTGTCTCTGTCTCTGTTCCCGTCCCAGTTACAATGTTTGTTTCTGTCCCTGTTAATGTCCTCGTCCCTGTTCCCATGTCCAGTCCCGTCCAGTCTCCTGTTCAATCTCCGTCCCCTGTCCAGTGTCCTGTCCAGTCTCCGTCCACCGTCCAGTTCCCTGTCCAGTTCCCCGTCCAGTCTCCTGTCCAGTCTCCGTCCACCGTCCAGTTCCCTGTCCAGTCTCCGTTCCCCATACAGTCTCCGTCTCCTGTCCAGTTCCCCGTTCAGTCTCCCGTCCAGTCTCTGTCCTCTGTCCTGTCTCCGTTTCAGTCCCCGGTTTCGTCTCTTGTTTTCCCCGGCCTCTCCCCGCCGCCAGCCCCCGGGGTTCGTTTTTACGCGCCTCGGGAGCTGCGCGTTTAGGGGGAGGCTTCTGTCAGGTCTTAGCCCTGTCTCGTGTCTCTGTGTGTCTTCCCCACGTGACCTGTGCTCCCCTGTGTCTCCCGTCTTAGTAGATTTCCACCTGTGTCTCATTTGTAGCTCCGCCCCTTCCCCAGGTGTTTCCAATCCTAGAGTGTTTCTTGTTTCCTTAAATAGACTTCCTCTGTTACTTGTCCTCTGTCGGTCTTTGCACTGTCCCCCGTTGTCTGTCTCTCTGCGTTTCTCTGTCTCTCTCTGTGTTTCTTAGCCTCTCAGTGTTTCTTTTGTCATTGCCCTAGGTCCTTGTTTAGTGTTTATCTCTGTTTGTTTCTAGTTTCCATAGTTTACTCCATTTCCCTGTTTAGTGTATTCATCCTCTGTCTAGTTTAGTTTCTTGTTTTATTTTCTTGTATATATATCCCTAGTTTATTCCCTTGCCCTGTTTAAGTTCATCCTGTCTAGTTTTATAGCCTCCTTGTTTATTTATCATTAGTCTCTCTCTCTTGTTTATTCCTAGTTTATTTTTCCAGCGTTTGTTTCTTGTTTATCACTAGTACCTCTTGTTTGTTTAGGTTTATGTTCTCTAGTTTCACTCGTTTGTTTTGGTTTTTGATTATTCATTTATCTTTGTTACGTGTTTACTTGTTTCATTGTTTATTTGTTATTTATTTATTAAATCATTCATCTTTCCCTTACCTGCACCTGTGTCCGCCTCCTCGTCTCCCTGCCTGGGTCATTTTCGTGACAATAGAACATATATAATCACAGCAGTTACTGAGGTAGAGTTTATAGTTTTTAAGAGTGCAGCAAATAAAGTCATGTCAGCCTCTGTGTGCTGACTGGGTGTGTGTGGGTGAAGTTCAGTTCTTGTGAGTGTAAAGGGGGGGGGTGTACAGTTTAGTTTTGTGTGAGTGTGTTGGGTGAGTGGTGGGTGGGGTGGGGGTTCAGTTCTGTCTCTGTGCGTTGAGAAGTCTGACTGCCTGGTGGATGAAGCTGTTGCAGAGTCTAGTAGTGGAGGCTCGGATGCTCCTGTATCTTCTGCCGGACGGCATCAGACCGAAGAGTCCGTGTGAGGGATGGGTGGGGTCGTCCACAATGCTGGTGGCTTTGCGGATGCAGCGTGTGGTGTAGATCTCGGCGATGGAGGGAAGAGAGACTCCGATGATTTTCTCAGCTGTCCGCACTATCCGCTGTAGGGTCTTGCGGTCTGAGGTGTTGCAATTCCCAAACCAGACGGTAATGCAGGTGCTCAGGATGCTTTCTACAGTCCCTCTGTAGAACATGGTGAGGATGGGGGGTGGGAGATGTGCTTTCGTCAGTCTCCGCAGGAAGTAGAGGCGCTGCTGGGCTTTCTTGGTTATGGAGCTGGTGTTGAGGGACCAGGTGAGGTTCTCTGCAATGTGAACACCGAGGAACTTGGTGTTATCCACAATTTCCACAGCAGAGCCGTTGATGTTCAGCGGGTGGTGGACACCTGGAGCTCTCCTGAAGTCAACAACCATCTCCTTGGTTTTATCCACGTTAAGAGATAGGTTGTTGGTTCTGCACCAGTCCGTCAGCCACTGCACCTCCTCTCTGTATGCTGACTCGTCGTTCTTGCTGATGAGGCCTACAGTTGTGTCATCAGCGAACTTGATGATGTGGTTTGAGCTGTACTTTGCAGTACAGTCATGAGTCAGCAGAGTGAACAGCAGTGGGCTGAGCACACAGCCCTGGGGGGCGCCAGTGCTCAGTATGGTGGTGCTGGAGGTGTTGTTTCCAATCCTGACTGATTGTGGTCTCTCAGTCAGGAAGTCTAAAACCCAGTTGCAGAGGGAGGAGTTCAGGCCCAGCAAGCTCAGTTTTCCGATCAGATGCTGAGGGATGATGGTGTTGAATGCTGAACTGAAGTCGATGAACAGCATTCGAACATAGCAGTCTTTGTTGTCCAGGTGGGTGAGAGCCAGGTGGAGCGCAGTAGAGATGGCATCATCTGTTGATCTGTTTGGACGATACGCAAACTGCAGAGGGTCCAGTGAGGACGGGAGCTGGTTTTTGATGTGCCTCATGACCAGCTTCTCAAAGCACTTCATGATGATGGGAGTAAGTGCAATGGGACGGTAGTCATTAAGGCAGGACACTTGAGACTTCTTCGGCACAGGGACGATGGTGGTCGTCTTGAAGCACGTCGGCACGATTGCAGTACTCAGAGAGATGTCCGTGAGAACATCCGTGAGTTGTTCTGCACATCCTCTGAGCACTCTGCCAGGTATGCTGTCTGGTCCTGGGGCTTTCCGTGGGTTGACTCTGAGTAGAGTTTTCCGCACATCAGCTGAGGACAGGCACAGTACCTGATCGTTTGGAGGAGGTGTAGTCTTCCATGCTGTTGTGTAGTTCTGTGCTTCGAACCTTGCGTAGAAGGAGTTCAGTGCATCTGGAAGGTGCGCTTTGCCTCTCTGATCCCCCGGGAGAGCTTGGCTCTAGCTGTTCGGAGGCCAGCCCTGTCCCCTGACTTAAAGGCCTTGTCTCGGGATCTCAGCAGCACACGCACCTCAGTCATCCACGGCTTCTGGTTGGGGCGGGTTGTGATGGTTTTGGAGACAGTAACATCCTCAATGCACTTGCTGATGTAGCCAGTCACTGAGTCTGTGTACTCCTCCAGGTTGATGGAGTCATCAGAGGTAGCAGCTTCTCTGAACATGTCCCAGTCAGTGTGCTCAAAACAGTCCTGAAGAGCAGAGATGGCTCCTGGAGGCCAGGTTGTAACTTGCTTCTTCTCTGATTTGGCACGTCTGATGAGCTGTCTGTATGCTGGGATGAGCATGACAGTGATATGATCAGAGTAGCCGTAGTGGGGGCGGGGCTCTGCTCTGTACGAACCTGGAATGTTAGTATACACACAATCGAGCAGGCTAGCTCCACGGGTTGGAAAATCCACATGTTGGTGAAAGCTGGGCAGCAGAGCCTTCAGATTACTGTGATTGAAATCACCAGCAACAATAAACAGTCTGTCGGGGTGTGAGTTCTGGAGTTTGGAGATAACAGTGTACAGTTCTTGCAGAGCGTTAGCATTAGCACCGTTAGCATTAGCATTAGCACTGGGTGCTACATACACTGCTATTATGTACACGCTGCTAAGCTCTCTAGGCAGGTAGAATGGCCTGGCTCTGACTACAGCACCTCACCTCAATCGCGGAGTCCGGGATGGAGTTTGTTTACCACGTCTCCGTGAAAACGAACACACAGCAGTCTCTGAACTCGCGCTGGGTTGTCCGCTGGTGCCGGAGATAGTCAATCTTGTTCGGCAGGGAGCAAACGTTGGAGAGAAGGAGAGATGGAACTGCTGGCCGGCTGGAGTTAGCATTTAGCTTAGCGCGGACACCGGCTCTCTTACCGCGCTTTCGGCTCCTCGCACAACGCTTGCGGAGAGACCGCTTCCGGATAGCAGGCTCAGGAAACGCCGCGGATATTAGCAGGCCTAGCGCGCGTAGCTCCGCTCGTAGACCGTCTGTAAGTACAGATTTTTGTTGATTTTGCAGGTCTAGCAGGGTCTGTCGGTCGTAAGTTGTTCCCATAGCGAACTTTTGCATGATTGCGAGTTCAGATTGGATTATTTACACAGAAAAACAAACAAAAGCACCGTGTTTTGCTTCCGGAGTAGCCGCTGCGACTGCTCGCGCCGCCGACAGGAAGTACCACAGAGGCCACAGAGACTAATAGTTAAACTGAGCCAGTCACAGTCAGTTTAAAACAGTTGAGAGAAGTTGGAGGAGAGAGGTTAGGGAGCCCAGAGATGGAGAAAGGATAGACTAGTTAGTTTAGTCATCTTAGTTTAGTTTTCTTAGACTAGTGCATTTAATCTTCTTCGAGTATATTAATATTAGCTATCCTAGTTAAAATATCTAAGGTTATTTTACAATCTACGAAGCCAAGCATTATTCCATCTAAGTTTAGCTAATGTACAGCTGAAAAAGAGATCCGCCAGATCCAACCCAGAAACCTGCGGTCCGGAGGCCACCAGCAAGCCAACTGAGAGTGAAGGGATCTTCCCGTGGGTTCTAATGGGGCTCCGTGCTGACCCAGGAAGTCAAGCCATCCTGCAGACAGGCTCAAGTGATCCTTTTTCAGGGTGAAGCAGCAGACGACCACACAACCCAGACGGACGTCACCAAGGCCCACTTCAACACCTCAGAGTAAGGCAGAGCTGGGTTTAATCTTTCGGCAGATGGTGTCTGTTGGTCATGGTTTGGTCGGGTCCTTAATAGAGCTTCTTTAGAATAGATGACTCATTTGAGTTGCTTGGTTGGAAATAAGAACTGGTTTCGTAGACTTAAAATGCCTTAGACCCTTATTTAGAAATACTCACTTAATAGTTCTATTAATCTTTATTCCTTTCATATCAGTATTATAACGTGTTTGTTGTTTTATTTCTCATTTATCATTCTACACTATGATTTGATATCTAATGGCTAAATTTTTGATGACTTTTTAATGAATTATTTACTCATATCTGTGTGATTTAATAAAATACTTTTATATTACAAAACCTGTAATTTCAGTGTGTTTTCTGGATAACTTGGTTATGAGAATTTCTGTCACCTGTAGAAACCACACCCTGAGATGTCTTGTGTTATTAATTAATTTGATTAATGAATTTATTAATTAATCTAATTAAATTAATTTAATAACTGGCGCCCAATTAAAAATATTTCAACATCTCAATTAGCACCAGGTATTAAAACCACTGAGCCCGCTACAGCTGCTTAATGAATTCAAACAAAGCAACTATGTCTTACACTGTTTTACTCTTATTCAGTCTGGGCATACCTTTTGCTAATATTACTTTTTACTTTTTTACACTTACTTTAGTCATGCTTAAATTGCAAAGCTTTTATCAGTTTTAAATCTGTTATTTCACTTGTTTGAGTGTTGTTTAAAACATGTTGATCCACAGCACAGAGGCTATAAACAATGCTATGATGTAGCCTAAAATGGACACTTGCTGCTCATCCAACACTTATCAGTCTTGACAGTTTGTTATTTTATCAGAATAAGGGGTCATGGCTGCCATGTCTGTGATTTTTACACATTTTGTAGCATTTCTTTGCGTGTAATTTCTCCGCACCTGCTTTCTGCGGCCTCTGTTTCTCCACGCTGCTTCTCCTCTAACATACACGCTCAACACTGAACATATTGAGAGTTTAGTGGACCACGCAGAGAGAGGGTGGGGCCGCTTTCGTCCTATATCCTGATTGGTTAGGTCCACTGTCTATATTGAAGATGGGCCAATCGGCCGCCCCCTCTATATTGTGGGCCGGTCTCTTAGAAAAAAATGTAAAGTAAAAAAAATCAAACAGCATCAGCCCCTGAAGACTGTCTTCTCCACTCTCTCCACACTCCTCTGACTCCACTGACTCTCCTCCACAATCCGCAAAACCAGCAAGCTGATTAGCTGTTTCTACTGAAAGGTTGTGAACCGGCACCATGATTGGCGTTAAGAGATGTTAAGTGATTCACTGTTCACACAGCTGCCAGTGATTAATACTTTTTTTATTTAATATAATACGGTAAATTTACAGGAAAATGCTAATATGTGAATACGGCAGGACAGAGAATAGAATACGGTAGAATACGTTAGATTCCCGGCCAAAACAGGATCAGAACTGCTTCCCTGATCTTCACTGAAAGACAGTTCTCACCCCATTTGCAGCCAAGGGTGCTGTGCCACCGCTTTTACCGCGTTTAGCCATTTTGATTGAAGAAGATGTCCTTTGAATATTCTTTAGAGTTTGTATGCAAAGTTTCAGGTTGCTAGGTTGCACGGTTGCTGAGAAACAGTGTTCTAGATTTAACTGTTATAGTGAATAGGGCATATATCCAGAAGAACTTTTTCTTATTGAATATTGAAGCGCATGCTCTCACGAGTATTTTTATACCACACATGTCAGGATTGGTCAAAAGTCCTAGGACTAGTATGCAAAAGTATGTTTTGCATATTATGCAAATTAGCAAAAAATCTAAGTGGGCGGAAGTGCATAGTCCAAATTGTAGGTATTGACCCAAGGAATACAGCAAAAAAAAAAGAATGTAGGTCATATCGTTCTGGAGTTATTGAGCAAAATTTGAAAAATTAGTTTTCCTTGTTATAGCACAACCTATTGACCAATCAATTTGTTGTGCGCTGATATGCACTAATTGTCACGTCTGGTGCTGTTAGCTCCTCTGTCCCTTCCACACCCAGCTCTAACGGAGGTTCTCAGGTCAACAACTACATTACCCAGAATACACCACCCGCTGACATCACGCACTCACCTGATCACGTGACACCTCACCTGCTTCCTCCAGGAAGCCCCAAATACTGATTACTGGCACTATAAAAGAGCACTCCACACAAACACCCACGCCGCGTATTGTAGGTTCTCCTCATTACAAAGCGTTCTATATCTCTTGTCTCAGTTTATCTTGTGTATGACCTTGCCTTTGTTTTCTCGACGCCGATTATTGCCTTGCCTCTGATATTGGATTGCTTGTGTATTACCTGGACTGTGTTTTCACTACTGCCTCTTGGATTACCTCTGACACTGGACCTCTCATGTATGAACTCTGGACTGTCTCTCGTTTATGGTATGGTTTTGTCTTCATTGCTCTGATTGATTACCCATTTTTCTGTATTGACTACGTCTTACATCTGTTTATTTTTATAATAAACACGTTTTTATCAGAATCTGCACATGTCTGCATTCTGTGCTCACCATGACAGAATACGCAGCCGTACAAGATCAGATAGCAGATACTGAGGCTATTAGATCTGGTTTAGCCAACCAGGGAAGGCTACTCGGTCAGCACCAGCAAACGCTTGCTGGTGTGACCCAAGCTGTTTCAGAGCTAGCCCGCCAAAAAACCACGCAGCAGCAACAACTTTCTGAGCTGCTAGCTCACCTCAGAGGCTTAACTGAGCCTAGCCCTAGCCCGTTAGCTGCCCCAGTATGCCCAACGCTAAATCCTCTGTGCCTGGTTTTTCTGTGTCTAAACCGGAGATTTTTGATGGGGATCCGGAAAAATGCAGCGGTTTTCTTTTGCAATGCTCCGTGTTTTTCAGTAATTCACCGCCCACAACCGATAATGCTAAGATCGGTTTTATTATCTCCCGGCTTTCTGGTAAGGCACTTGAGTGGGCAACAGCTATTTGGGAGGAAGTTTCTGGGGCTAGTTATAATGATTTTTTGACTATTTTTCGCTCAGTTTTTGATCATTCTCGTTATGGACAGTCTAATGAAGAACTTTTGCTGGCTCTCAAGCAAGGTCAGAAGCCGGTGGCTTCCTACGCTTTGGAGTTCCGTACTCTCGTATTCAGATGCGGACTCAACCCAGACATACAGAGGGAGTTAGCCTGCAGAGATGATTCGCTAACTTTGGATCAGCTCATCTCACTGTCGATCCGTTTGGATCAACTTCTCTCGCGCCGCCCCAAGACCAGCTCTCGCACTCAGCACACTCCTGTGACTCTGTCCCGCACCCCCATACCGGAGAAAGCTGCGCTGTCTGCCCCAGAGCCCATGGACATTCAGAAAACCCGGCTAACTCCAGAGGAGCGACAGCGCCGGATCCAGCTTCGTTTGTGTCTTTATTGTGGGGAGGCCGGTCATTTCAAGGCTGAATGTGGTCTCCTGACCCGACCTGTGAAAGCTCCAGCCCTGGGACAGCGCGTGGAGTGTTCTCCACACACTAACGTGGTACGTAAGCAAAACACAATTTTTCGTTCAAAATGTTTCTCGTTGCCTGTTAATATTATGTTGCCTGATGGTATGCTCTCTGTCCCAGCGCTTATAGACTCCGGGTCGGAAGGGAACTAAATCAGTCTGGACCTGGTTAAGGAGCACCACGTACCCACCCGAGAACTTCTGCGTCCTTTATCCATTCATGCTGTGGACGGGAAGACTGTTCGCTCCAAACCAGTCACACTGCAGACGCTACCCATCACTCTACAAGCCAGCGCTCTTCATTTTGAGGAACTGCCACTTTTCGTGCTTCCCAGCACCGAGCATCCTGTTATCCTGGGCATGCCATGGCTCAAGACCCACAATCCCACTGTCTCCTGGCGCGATGGGGATATCACGGTTTGGTCTTCTCATTGTCATAAGCACTGTTTAGCTTTAGACAGCCTTATTATTCAGTCCACTTCTGTGGAGAGCCCTGAAGTTTCTGATTCTCCTGTTATTCCCCCTGAGTATTCTGATTTTTTGGAAGTGTTTAGTAAGGTTAATGCCACTAAGTTACCTCCCTATCGCTCTTATGATTGTGCTATTGACCTAGTGGAGGGTGCCTCTCTACCCAAAGCTAGAATTTATCCCCTCACCCTCGATGAGGAGAAGGCTATGGAGGATTACATTACTGAAGCTCTAGCTCAGGGTTTCATTCGCCCCTTCCAAGTCACCAGTTGGTTCAGATTTTTTCTTTGTCAAGAAAAAGGACGGGGGACTGAGACCCTGTATTGATTACAGAGGCTTAAATACTATTACTAAGAAGTTTGCGTACCCATTGCCCCTCATTCCTTGTGCTCTTGAACAACTGCGTAACGCCACATATTTTACCAAGCTCGATCTTCGTAGTGCGTACAACCTGATCCGCATTAGGGAGGGGGATGAGTGGAAGACTGCATTTACTACCACTAATGGCCACTATGAATATTTGGTTATGAGTTATGGTCTCGCTAACGCCCCCGCAGTGTTTCAGTCGTTTATGAACGACATTTTCCGTGACATGATTGGCAAATTCGTCACCCTTTTTATAGACGACATCTTGATCTATTCACCCAACCTTGAATCCCACGTGCAACATGTTCGCTCGTTTCTCCAACGACTTCTGGAGAACGATCTCTATGCTAAAGCCGAGAAGTGCGAGTTCCATCTTCAGAGAGTCGCATTTCTCGGCTATGTCATCAGCTCCCAGGGAGTTCTCATGGATGACTCTAAGGTAGAAGCCGTTACTAGCTGGCCCGTTCCCCAATCCATCAAAGACCTACAACGTTTCTTAGGATTTGCGAATTTTTATAGACGTTTTATACGTAATTTCAGCAGTATAGCTGCTCCGCTCACTGCGCTCACTAAGAACGCCACCAAGGTCCTTAAATGGTCCCCTAAAGCTGACTTAGCGTTCCACCAGCTAAAAACTGCTTTCATTTCTGCCCCCATCCTCATGCATCCCAAACCTGAACTACGATTTGTAGTCGAGGTCGACGCTTCAGATACTGGCGTGGGAGCAGTTCTCTCCCAACGCAGCGGTTCACCGCCTAAACTCCATCCCATAGCCTTCTTCTCACGTAAAATGTCACCAGCTGAGCGTAACGATGGGATAGGGGATAGAGAATTACTGGCTGTTAAACTTGCTCTAGAGGAGTGGCGTCACTGGCTGGAAGGTGCTACACATCCATTCACCGTACTAACAGACCATAAAAACTTGGAATATCTCCGTACAGCTAAACGCCTAAACCCCCGTCAAGCTTGTTGGTCATTATTCTTCTCACGTTTTAATTTCTCTATCTCGTTTCGACCTGGTAACCGTAATACTAAGGCTGATGATTTATCTCGCGTTTTTAGTTCCCCAGATGACACATGCCACGCTTCAGAACCCGAATACATTCTGCCACCCACAGTTAGAGTGGCTGCCATTAGGTGGGAGCTTGATAATCTTATTCATCAGAGCCAGGTTAACACACCACCTCCGGAGGGCTGTCCTCCTCACAAGATTTTTGTACCTGAACAATTTCGCGATCAACTCATTGGTTGGGCACATGCTGCCCTTACTTCTGGTCATCCCGGCATTACACGTACACTACAACTAATCTCAGCTCGTTTTTGGTGGGAAACCATGCGAGCTGACATACAAGCTTTCGTAGTTTCATGTTCAGTCTGCGCTCAATGCAAAACACCCAAAGCCCTTCCAGCCGGTAAACTATGTCCTCTGCCTGTTCCTGAACGACCTTGGTCGCACATTGCTGTAGATTTTGTTACAGATTTACCCGAATCAGAAGGTTACACTACCATCCTCACAGTCGTAGACAGATTCTCTAGGGGGGTTAAATGTATCCCTTTTCCTGCACTACCTAATGCTCTTCAGACAGCTCAAGCTATCTACACACACATTTTCAGACATTTTGGCGTTCCTGAAGATATTCTGTCAGATAGAGGTCCACAATTTACTTCTCGAGTTTGGAAATCATTCTTTGAACACTTAGGTGTACATGTTAGTCTTACTTCTGGGTTTCATCCCACCAGCAATGGGCAATGTGAAAGGGTCAATCAAGAATTAGGTAAATTTCTGAGATTGTACTGCTTTAAACACCCTAATGATTGGTCACAGTATCTTATTTGGGCTGAGATAGCCAAAAATCGCTCATTAACTCTACATCTAGTCTCACTCCTTTTCAGTGCATTCTGGGTTACCAGCCTCCGTTGGCTCCGTGGACAGCATCGTCCACTGAGATACCTGCTGTCGACGACTGGATGAAGTGGAGTGAGCAGGTGTGGGAGGAGACGCATCAACAAATTTCGGAGGTTTTACGCAAGTATAAGGAGCAGTCCGACAGACACCGTGGTACCACCCCCCAATACCAACCCGGAGACAGGGTGTGGTTGTCGACCCGGTACTTGAGGTTTGAGGGGGCCTGTAGGAAACTGCTGCCTAAGTATATTGGCCCAATTAAGGTTTTGTCTCAGGTTAACGAGGTGACTTATAAGATTGAGTTACCTGCTCAGAACAGAGTGCATAACTCGTTTCATGTCTCTCTGCTCAAGCCTCTTGTCCCAGGTCCGCTTGCCGAGGGTGTTCCCGATGACGTACCGCCCGCGGCAGTGTAGGGGGAGGATTCGTCTACCTATGCGGTTCGAGAGGTGCTGGATTCACGCAGGCGTGGCCGTGTGCTCCAGTACCTCATTGACTGGGAGGGTTACGGCCCTGAGGAGCGTTGCTGGGTTGCTGCCGGAGACGTGCTGGATCCTGCTCTACTGGCCGAATTTCATGCCCGTCACCCTGGAAAACCTGCTCCTAGACCCCATGGGCATCCCAAGCGCTCACTCTCTTCTTCGGCTCCGGTGCGTCGGGGTCCCCAGCCTCGCAACCCCCGCCTACCTCTGAGGCTACGCCTGGTCCACCCGCCGGTACTCCCTGCCCGTCGGGTGGACGTCGTTGTGGACGTCCCCGTTCCGGCTCCGTTCCGACTCCCTTGGGGGGAGGTACTGTCACGTCTGGTGCTGTTAACTCCTCTGTCCCTTCCACACCCAGCTCTAACGGAGGTTCTCAGGTCAACAACTACATTACCCAGAATGCACCACCCGCTGACATCACGCACTCACCTGATCACGTGACACCTCACCTGCTTCCTCCAGGAAGCCCCAAATACTGATTACTGGCACTATATAAGAGCACTCCACACAAACACCCACGCCGCGTATTGTAGGTTCTCCTCATTACAAAGCGTTCTATATCTCTTGTCTCAGTTTATCTTGTGTATGACCTTGCTTTTGTTTTCTCGATGCCGATTATTGCCTTGCCTCTGATATTGGATTGCTTGTGTATTACCTGGACTGTGTTTTCACTACTGCCTCTTGGATTACCTCTGACATTGGACCTCTCGTGTATGAACTCTGGATTGTCTCTCGTTTATGGTATGGTTTTGTCTTCATTGCTCTGGTTATTAGTGATTACCCATTTTTCTGTATTGACTACGTCTTACATCTGTTTATTTTATAATAAACACGTTTTTATCAGTATCTGCACGTGTCTGCATTCTGTGCTCACCATGACACTAATCCTACATCTACCTACCAAGTTTTATATCTGTAGGAGTTACAGTTTAGGCTGCACAACTGAGAAAATTAATAATAATAATAATAAGAAGAAGAAAAATCTTAAACCATAATAATAATAATAACAATAATGATAATACTCGTAGTAGTAGAAGTAGAAATGGTGTCCGTATTAGTATTATAATCATCATCACTACAATTTAATTGATCATTTCCTCTTTTTCTTTTTGTACAGGAAGCTATAAAACAGTTTAATCTGAACATGCTTTCACTGTGTTATTTTACATCAGTGTGTTATTTAACATAATGTAACTTATATATGTTATGTTGACTTTGCTCTGCATTACAATAGAACAAAGTGGAAAAAGAAGATAACAAATGGGAAATATTAAATTATGATTTCCAATCCAATACATTATTTTGACTTCATTTTTGGGTCTTAAATTATATTTATTGAGGTCTTAAAATTTGACTTTTAAAATGGTGCAAAAACCCTGCGTGTATGTGTTTTTCTCAGACATCCTCTGAGAAAATAACAGGCTGAATTACTACTATTTGTCACTGAACCCTGTGGTCATCCGGTAATTTTAGTGCAGTCCATCACCTCGCCTTATAATAAAATAGCTATTAGTAATTACACATTGGGAACGCTTTTGCATGGAGATCCACGCAAACACAACAGCGAGTGGAAATGGAGGAGCTACTGAACATGATGTCATTTGATCGAGAAAGTAAAAAAACTCACTCCTTCTGTTTATTCAATTGCAGTCTGGATTCAAGCAGAAGTGTGAAATATTTTATCACAGACGTCCCCTTAAGAAAAGAATCCTGTCTGAATAGGGCAGGTAACGACTGTAAGGTAAGTAGCAGGTGTGAGGTGACTGGTGGCTGGTAGCTGTTGGTGTATGGAAGTCTGGAAGCTAGTAAAAGAATGGGGCAGTAAGCTCCAGTAGCTAAATGGATCTGGTTAAATTGAGATTTGACTCCATACTGCTGGAGGGTGTCTCACAGGTGCCGGGGAGCCTTTTCCTCCACACAGCTGTATTAATTCGGCTTTCTTGTTTTCATTCGATCTCAATTTGTGTTTTGCGGCCCGAGGTTTCTTGGGTACGGGTCGCCTCAGAGCGCTGTCATACCCAGCGAATAACAATCGCTCGCTTGACCTGGCGACAACAAGGTTAATTATATTTTAAAGTCTCTCTCTGTTTCAATTCTGCTGTGTCTCGATCACCTTTTGCTGTTTTGCTGATGATTGATAAGCAGAGTCCTAAATATTTCAAAACAGACAAGAGCAGAGTAATAGCCGGCAGTGTTTAAGAATTTGTCATGTGGCAGGATACACTGTGATTAGATTGTGCTCCTGATAAATTATTTGATTGAATGATCAAAATAAGAGTAATGACAGACAAAAGCCATAAGTGCTGTAAGAAAGCACTGGTGCTGTGTGATGGACACACTGCACTTACAACTTACAGTCACTTCTGAAGCAAGTCATTGTATGGTAACGTTAAAGTAAAAAAAATTACTTTAATGTCTCTTAGTGTAATAAGAAATTAATTTTACTTGTTTTCAGAATTTAAAGTGTTATATTTTGCAGTAATTTGACTATATTAGCAAAGTGTACAGAAGAAGTTGTTACTGGTGTAAAACACAGTTTTGTGCAGCCTGTTTCTGAATGGACATGGGCCGAGCTAATTCCCAGCTAACAGAAAATAATAAGAATGTTCAGCAATGTTTTTATGTGGTTGACATAATAATGGTTTGCATCACAATGTTATTAGAATTTTTTTTATATAATGTTCTCAGCAAGACAAATTCTGACATTATGTAAATTATAATAATAACATTACTAAAACTAAAAAAAAAAAAACAGTGACATTGTAGGACCATTTTCCCAAATGTTTAAAAACATTCATGAACTTAATCTTAGCTTTTAGAAAATGTTCTATTTACCAGAAATTGTTAGCTGGTAGTCTTCTAATGATCTTTTATTCAACCTGTTTATCCCATACTGTTACATTAAATACTCTGTATATTACATTTTTGTAGTTTTATCTACTTAGGTCTACTTATTATGTCTATGAGGATTTATGAACCAAAACAGTAACAATTAATTTAAACATAAATCTTATCTGAAACTTCGGACCCTTAGACAGTGGTGGGCACATTTGGACATACATTAGAATATCCAGGATGTGTCACAAAAACTGAGTTAGTGGGGATTTGTAATGCAGTACAGTGTGATTAACAGCAGAAAGTGATGTCAGTTTAACACTGAAATGTGTTGTTTTTTAAGTGTCTGTGTTCTATTCTGATTAAATTAGACTAGGAAAAACAAGTCTAGACTAGACTAGAAGGTAGGAGTGAAAGGTTTTGATATGATGGTGATGATCCAGCTCCTCAACTTTCAGGCCCTGCGCTGGGGATGGGTAATTAAGAGCTAGCCCACCACTCGGTGATGCCTTTAATTGCCCCTTTTAAACACAATACAGTGTAATTATGTGCAGTGCGAGGGGCGGAGTTGTGGTATGGCCTTGTGGAAGCGTGGATTTGAGCCACTTCTTTAATAAGATGTCACCCCATGTTCTCTCTTCATCTGTGAGCTCAAGTGTCTGCTAATTTCAGCTCCAGCCCCAAGCACTTCTCCGTCTTTTATTTCAAGAGAATAAAACTGGCGCTGGCCTGTGGGTAACGCATGACCGCCTGTTCACCTTCACTTTACTGAGGATTCAATTTTACTGAACCGAATCTGCCGAACTTTTCAGTCCAGTGAATCAAATGAATCAACCAGAGAATTCAGTGTTTCAGAAGTCCGATTACATTTATTTTCCACTCTGTCTTCATTTAGAATGAGATGATCTACTGTTACAGAGCATATGCTGATTCATCGTTTAGCAGACACCTTTTATAATAAGTTTAAGATGAGTATTTAATTATATTTTACAGAGATGTTAGATTTAACAGTATGCCTACTCATCTCAGTCATACTCTTTGAATGAAAAAATGAAAAAGAAAGAATACAATATTAACCTTTAACACATTAAAGTAAGTTAAAGCATGTGCTTGTGTAGCCTGTGCCACATTGTGTCAATACTGTATTATGATTTACAGTAACAGTAGAGACCAATTATGGAATCTTAGGGCTCTGAGCTTCAGAAACAGTCATGTTTATTACTGCGTGTTTTTTTTTAAGAACTAAAAACAAATGTAAAAACTTACAAAACAATGTGTACACACAGTCAAACTTCAAATGAATCAGTTTAAAAGAGTGGTTTGTTCAGGAGTCAAACATCACCAGTTCACTTCCACAAGAACACGCTTTTTCTTTTTTTTTTGCATCCGCCGGTGCGTGGCCTCGCTCAGCCCTGTTATAAGTGGAGAGAGGCGATATTTCACACCCCCAAGAAATATACCGAGATAGACAAGCGAGGCAGGCTAATCCCGGGATGAAATTAGCAGGCAGAGGGCCGGGGCCTGCTGGAAATGATGAACGAGGCTGAAGTGGCTGAGTCCGCTGGGATCCCGGGCCGGAGTCCGTCGCCGGGAATCTTTGATGGCTCTATTTCAGTGGGGGCTCGCCTTGGAAATACATAGTAAAAAGCTATTAAAATTGAAATTGTTCTAGGGTGGTGCTCGGAGAAGGGCTGGTGACCCTATCAGGCGGTGTTTAATAAGGGCTGCAGATCCTCAGGAGTGCTGCAGAATCAGAGCAAACAGACATCCTCACTTTCACTCAGATTTTAACAACATTTACCCCAAAACCGCTTAAAATTTGATAAAAATGATTCAAGCTGGCTCACGACGTGAACATTCAACATAGAAACATAAAAAAACACAATGTGTGTGTGTTTATTACAGTACGTTATGCTGAACCCTAATATACACCTAACTACATTTCATTTGCTCTTATTGTGGAAGCAGGATGGTGGATTGATCATATTTCTGGTAACCCGTTTATCCCACATTATTGTATTAAACATATACTTCTTTCTTAATAGTTTTGTACTTGATCTTCTAATTTATATTATGCAGATTTTTGAAGCTCAAACATTCACTTTAACTCATTTATTTAAACATAACTCTCATTTCCCAACAATTCTCTTTAGCACTTTAGAAAATTACAGAAATGTCTAAAATACAGGTTACTGTACTGTGCAAAACTTTAGTTTGGGCGGCACGGTGGTGCACTGGGTAGCGCTGTTGCCTCACAGCAAGACGGCCGGGGTTTGATTCCCGGCTGGGGTGACCCGGGTCTTTCTGTGTGGAGTTTGCACATTCTCCGTGGGTTTTCTCCGGGTGCTCCGGTTTCCTCCCACAGTCCAAAGATGGCAGGCCAATTGAAATTGGTTGAAATTGCCCCCTTGGTGTGTGTGTGTGTGTGTGTGTGTGAATGTGTCTGTCTGCCCTGCAATGGATTGGCGGCCTGTCTATATCCTGTATACTGCCTTCTATTGTAAAAAAAACATGACTTTTGAAAATCTATATAATCTCTAAATTTATTTGTGTAGCGCTTTTTACAACTGGTGTTGTCACAAAGCAGCTTTATAGAAACATGATTACAGGACAAAGAATCAGGCAAAACAGGACTTTTGAGAGTTAAGATCCATATAAGACACAATTCGTTTTGTTTTTCTTAAATTTACATTATTAACAGTTAAAGATTTAATGTGTATGTTTTTCAGAGCATGGGCCTAATCCTCAAAATCACTAAATAAACATACAAACTTACATAAAATAACTATCACAGTTTTTGTGTTGATTAAATTAACAGAAACAGACATCACACTTCTCTGTTTATTTTGTAAGGGAATCTTTATGGGTTTAGTTGAAGCAGTGTGATGCTATTTGGTGGTATTATGGCAGAACAGGTAGAATGAGAAGGTGCTGTCCCCCATCATGTTAATGTTCATTTTACTTTAATATGAGTGTAGATGTGTGTGTGTGTACACTGTGGCCTATGCCACTGGGCTGTGTTAGTAACATAACACAGGAAGAGATGTTTACTCTACTCTAACTGAGACTCAGTGCTGACCCTTCCCCTGGGAAACAACGACTTTCAACACTTGTTCCCCCTCCCAAACCCTGCATTGTGCAGCACTACACCTCCACCAATTCATCATTCATTGCATTTCCTTTATCTTACTCTTTTCTGTTTAGAAACGCAGGAAGCCGAACACACCAAACAATACAGCGTATGGGAAGCCAGTGATGCTACTGTTATGGAGTAGGACTAATAATTTGAGTGAGAAGCTGCTGAGTCTTTAACATTTCTGTAATTTTTCATATCCAGTTTCAGTTGTTTTCAGTTGTTCTTGCTTGTAAAGTGTTTTTCTCAGTCTGGCCAGCAGGTGGCTCCCTCTACTACGGAATATCTGGGCAAAGTTTGTGCTCCCTGTGCTCCTCACTTTCTTTAATCTAAGCAGTTTAGTTTCAACAGAAGGAAGTTGTTGTTGGGGAGGTTGTGTCCTGCTGCTGTGACGTTTGTAGCCTAATAATTCACACAGTCCAACCAAACTTCCCTGTTTGTCCTTGGAAAATTAATTACATAGAAAAATATGCAGCGTTTCTCAGTTTTACACTGAGGGCTGTTTCTAAACATTTGGCCGGGCCTTCACCCGCCCACCTTCTCCCTACCGTCAGGCATGGATTACTGACTGGGCCGAAGGGACCGGGGCCTTGGGGGCCGTCTGACTGCTGGAGGCGGTCAGACCACACTCGCGAAGATCCTGATTCCAATCCGCTAATATAAACCAGTAAAATCACACCAGTAAAAAGCCTTTCAATATATACAATTAGTTAAATACATATAGAATATTATCTGCTCTCAAAAACAATTCATATTTAATTTTATTAGACTACTAACTGGTGACATTGTTACACTGTTTAAAGGGGAGGTTTTTAATGACGTGTAACAGCAACGTTAGCATTTAGCTTTATTGAAAAATACAGATACAAAAAAAAAATATATATATATAAAATACAATATAAATATAAAACCGCATGAAATGTGCAATGGGCATGAGATGTGCAAATATATGGGCACCCCAGTTAAATAAGAAAATGAATGACATTGTTGCTTAATTTAACATTTTATATATTATACTATTATACATTTACATATTATATATTATACATTTTTTATGTACTGTGAGGGGTGCACAGCGATGCTCATGTGGCACCCAGGGGCTTAGCAAGACCCTGATCTGTCCCTGACCTTACTGATATATAAGGGAGACAAAAATAAAATAATAGTGTTAGGGTAACCACAATAAGAGAATACAAACTGAATACACATACAACTTAACCATCTGTATAAATAAATAAATAAGAAATAAGAGTAAAATACAGAACAATATAACAACAAGATTTCAGCAAACCTTATACTGTGTACTGTGATAACTGAAAGCAGATATCTGAAGACTTTAGGATGCTCCCTTATGGAGAGAATTGTATTAAATTGTTATGAATTAATTTTCTGATTCTGATTTGACTTATGACTTTTTTCTAAAAATAAATAAAATATTGAGTGGAATATGATTGGTGCTAAAAGGCAAAATAGTATTCAGACAAAACATTAGAGCAGTCTAATAAATTTACATACATGATGATCTTCAGCATCGAGTTATATTAAATAAAGCTGTGAAATCTTTATTACATTTCCACAATAAGTTAACATAAATACATGTAATGTAAATTAAGTGTCAAGAAAACAGCACAATTCAAGTATTTAATAGCTGTGCTGAAAAAAAAGCTAACAATATAATCTATTGCATCTGTTTAGTAGAATGTGAAACTTGATATAACTGTTTGGTGCTCTTCATTCATTCCCTTCAGTTCCACAGCACCACCAGCATTGAGTGCTGTATATATCAGAAATACACAGCTCTGAAAAAAAGACCATTTAAAAATTATGAGGTTCTTTGATTTAATATGATCAAGAGAAAGATGGATGATCTGAACTGCTTGAATTTTGCACCAGGAGTAAAGGCATAAAGTTATCCAAAAGCAGTGTAAGACTGGTGGAGGATAACATGCCAAGATTAAAACCAGGGTTATTCCATCAAATTGATTTCTGAACTTCTTTGAATTTATTTAAGCTCTGACAATATTTTTATTTTGAATTTGGGAGAACGTTTGTCAATAGTTTATAGAATATAACAACAATGTTTATTTTACTCAACATAAACCTATAAATATCAAAACCTGAGAAACTGATCCAGAAATTGAAGTGGTTTCTTATTTTTTTTCCAGAACTGTATATCACTATATCAAAATATGAGAAATAAATATCTAAAATAAATTTCAGAAAAATATATCAGAGCGCTTCTGCCTTATTTCTGCTCCTCTCAGTAATTCAGCCACTGAAAAAAATGCATGCTTTAACTGCTTTTATTTCTTTCTTTATTTATTTATTTCTAAGAGTATCTTAGAGTTTTTTAATCATGTTGTTTTCAGTGCAGAACCTTGTGTGTTTGGTCTGTGTTTCAGTTCTTTAGTGAAATTTAAATGTGTCAGGAAATCAGAACCGGCTCTTTTGTCTGAAGTGAAATATGTTCAGATTGGCCGCTCGCCGCCTCCTCCCATCAAAGGCTGGGGAGTGTGTGAGCAGCGCCGCCTGTGCGGTGAGGGGCTGGTGTTTGTCTCGGTTATGTGCTGTGCAGATTTATGCAAATGAAGAGCTTGTAAATGGTTTGAAATGTTCACCTTGTGGAACTCTCTCCCGGCGCTCGGGCGCTCCTACCTGCGCCGCCTGTCCTTGAGAAGAAAGTGAAAGATGCTGCTTGCCCTGCAACTGCAACCGAACCAGAGAAGCGTTTAGAAACGATGGAGGGAGTCATAAAAAATATAAATGTATATATGGCTCTTGTTTCTTGGAGCAATGTTTTAAAAAGGTAGCAGGTGATTAAAAGTTGGAGTTTTGTGTTGGTGATGATGACATGTTACTCATAATTACATGCAGCATTATGATTAAGGGTGGCACACAATATTGAAATTGATATTGAGTCTTGTTTTCACTTGCGATACATTATCGAGAAGTGGCCTCAAATATGTATATCTTTATTATTGAAACAGAAGCTCCCAAATTAAATTTACTAAAGTTACTAAGAAGGAAAGAATCTGAAACCCAAACTTTATTCAGTAACACAGATGCAGTGCTCTGTACTTGTTGCTAATATTTTTTATATATTTGTATATATTACATTGTCTTCCACCTACAATTGTGAGTTATTTTAAGGGTTCTATATATGAACATTAAAAAAAAGGTTAAATATCCATTAAGTTGTTATCTTGTATAAGAAAATGTAAAAACAGTTCTTTTTAGCACCAAATAGAGTACAATTAGAACACAAACCTCCAGATTCTGGTCCAAATACAGTCCGGTACTGTCGGCCAAATCCAGCTTTTAAAGACAACATGAAACACTTTTTCCATTGATCACATGACCACCTGTGTCTCACAGGCAGCCAAATTAAAAAAATATTAATGCAGGATTTCTGTTCTGGCCTCAAATTGGCCCAGGTGTAGTGCAGTTTAGTTGTATGGTTTGCAGCTTGGCCGTTCGTCGCTTGTGTAAAAATATTATTGCTCAGATGATTTAGAAATTATTTTGCAATATATTTTTGTCATGATTTTACAGTACAGATATGTATATATTTGTTTGTTTACTTTATGTAAATGATATAAAACATAAAAACAGCAACTAAAACCTAGATTGTTTGGGGTGAAAACTAGAGTGCAAGAATGTTTCAAAGGTGAAATCAAGAACCCCCTGAACACTGACGGGCTGGGTGTTTCTGCCTCCTCCAGCATCACTGAGCACACCTGCTTACCAGCCGCAATAAGACAGTGGTCTCGGGGCTTCTGCCACACTTAGCAGATATGCAAATTCAATTTAAATCCCACTTCTGCGCCCGCACAGGTATCTTTTTGTCCTTTAATCAAATTCTGTTTACGGTTGAAGAAATTATTCCCAATTTAGCCACTTAAAGGGAAATGAAAGTGGCCCACCAGGAGCTTCACAGAGAGGAGAAAAAAGAAACATCAACAACCTGGAAACACGGAGCTTGCAGATGAGTAACCTCTATAGGAGCTTCTGCTTTACCTGCTCTCACTTTCACCCACCATTATTTAATTTCCCAGCGTTTAAACATGACGAATTACTGCACTCGTCCACCCTTAATGCTTTTAACAGATCTCAATAAACGGCATTAATCGGGCGGCGCTCTCGGCCCCAACCCGCAAGCTGGAGGGCCCCTCATTTACCTTATTAGTGGGAGAGGGGGAGGGGCCTCGAGCCCATATCCAGGTGGATAATATCGCCGCTTTACAGCCTTAATTATCCCATAATCAGTTCGGCAGTTGGCCCCCTTCAATAGAAGCCAGAAGCGATCTCTCTCCTCTCTCTCGCTCGCTCTCTCTAGCTCACAGCCTGTATTTTCCATGTCACAGCAGAAGCATTTGAAGGGCAGACTAACTTTGTAGGACAAGACAAAGCTTAAACATATGGCCGCTATTCCCCAGGTGCCATCTTCTGTAGGGCCGGTCTGCAGGCCAGCTACACATTCTCACACTCCGCACCTCTCCGCCATCACTCTCATCACCCGTCTCTGCACTCTTCCACCAAGCAACTGGCTCCTGATAAAGTTGCACAGGCATACTCTCCAAAAACAGATTCCTGCTTAAAACAAGGAAGTGATTTGTTTCTGTGTTTATGTTTACATGTTTGTTTTTCACTGTTTATTTCCCTAAATGCTTGGGTAAATGCTCAGAGCTCAGAAATAAATATCTCCTATTTAACTTCATTATTATAAATCAAATGAGAGCTACGTGCAGCCTTAATGAAGACAAAGTGAAATATGTATGTTTTTCTCATTGCATTCTACACCAATTAAGTGGGCCATTTAATGCTAATTAGCCACTAAACTTCAATTTGTGTCACGTAATTCACTCTTTCTCTGTGTCATTTCTGGAATCAGGTCTCATCATGCAGAGAGCTTCAGAACCTTCTGGAAGCCCCAGTAAAGACTAGGATAGTTTAATGTGATTTAATCACCTGTAAAATATAGAGTACTGCAGAAATTAAATAACCTAAGTATTGAATTGTTTTGTTCTTATCATATATGGCACAAAACAGGGGCCAGACGTTGTCCAATCCGGACCCAAACCGATAAACTACTGAGAAGGATTTAATTCTGACCGTGTTTATTTAAAGTGGTGGAACGTTTACTGTCTTTACGGTTTACGTGCTTTACAGTGCAGTAAGCTTTACTGAGACAAGAGTGCAAAATAGTGCACTTTACTCCACCTGATCAGAACTCCTCAGCAAGAAAAAAAACTCCCTCGCTCGCAGGCGCTCTCTCTCTCTCTCTTTACTCCCAAAACAACCCTGTCAACTCCCCCCATCAGTTTTACCCACAACATAATAAAGTCTGATACAGTAATAATATTAAATAAAATAAAACTACTGTTTTAAAAAGCTGATATTTAGCTGAAGTTCAGCAAACATTTCTTCATATATTGTACGATTTATCATTCATGTAATTATTATTATGACAGGCTGGCCTAAATCTAATATAAATAAAATCTAATAGAATAAATATAGCATTTTAAAACAAAGTGAACATACAGATTCACATTAATAGACTCGATATGTTAAATTATTGAGGGTGTTTCCATTTATTTTATGATGGGTTGATAATGTAATTATTGTGACAGGCCAATTTAAAACAATACATATTGTTGAAATGTACTAGTATGTGTAATTTGTTTTGTCTTTCAGTTGTTGATAAAACACTGACAGAACTACTATAGGCTTCTTCAGTAAACAGAATAAAACACTGAATTATAACACAAGTTAACATTGGCGACGGTCCGGACCTTAGCCTGATAAAATTTTCTCTAACTGGACCAAACTGAATTCTAATTAAATACCCCTGGTCTAGACTGTGAAACATTGTTCTGTGGCATCACTCCAAAGAGCTCTTGTCCTCAGGACAGTGTACTCTGCCCCATCCCAGTGTATCCCTTCCAAACGGGACAGTTACAACGTCCCGTCTGAGCTTGTGAAAAGCAGAAATGAATGTCACAATGTCTTTGTGCGTCAAGGTTGCGCGATAGCGGTGACATTAACTTTCAAAGACACCCGGAACTTGCAAATAATATTTCTTTTACGAATGACATCTGTAATTCCAGCAGTCAATCGCGCGGGCTGTAAACATTTCACCGGGGAATCTCTTTAAACAGTTAAACCTGCTTAGACGTGGTGATGACAGGCGAGGGATATCGGCAAACCTGGTTCAATTTCACTGCTTGACATTGCTACAATGGGGGCTGGAAATAACATGAGGCTGTCCAAGATTAAAACAAGCATAGTAATGCATGCTTATTCCAGTGTTTGATGTAGCGGTGCGCTTGTAGCGCGTGGCAGCCGACACACAGAAACACTCCTCTGGATTCTCAGAGCCGAGGCGGCTTTCCGCTTGGCAGTTGGTGGTGAAGAGTCATATGTTAATGCATCCCGAGGAGTTTTTGATGGCATGCCAGCAGTTTTCTTTTCTGCTCTGTAATTTTTTCAGCTTTCGCTCCCAATAAAGTGCACTCCCCCCACCTTCCTCGCTCCTGAGTTACTGCATATTTAAGACTGGCAGGGGAAAGGGTGCTGCATTCAATATTTTGACATTTGTAGAAAAGCAGAAAGCAGAGAAGGACGTTAAGCGGAAACAAGCTCTTCGTCAGCGGCAATCATACATCATACTACTGACGGGAAGATGAGAAAATCCTATTTGACAGCGGTACGAAAGATTAAAGAATGAAATGAACACAAACTCCCTTCCCTCATTTGATTGTGTGCAACGAGTTCTCTTTTACGTGTGACACACTAAATATCTTGATAAAGTATGCATGCTTTATTATGTCCCTGTAGAATAGCACAGCTGGCATCCCTGCAAGTAAACAACAGAAAACAGCAAAGAAGCAAACTAAATGATATATTTACCCTTTTAAAAGTAATGCACACAGATTCCCCTTAAGCCAGATGAAGTCAGGAGTTTTGCACACTACAGTCTACCTTTCGTAAATGCACAAAATCTTATACACATAATATGTGAAGGGCTGCTGATACAGCTTTTATCTGTGCAAAATACTTTTTTTTACTTTATAGGTGAGGCTACATCGTGTAATTTCATGAAACATATAATCAACTGTATTTGAAAGTTTATTTAAAGCTGAATTTTACCACAGAGAGAGACACCACAGGTATAGCGCCTCTGCTGGCTGGTTGCAGTATGATGTGTAGCCCCACCCATCCCCATATGTTTCAATGACAGACATTTTCCTTCTCTTTTCCTCTCCTCTGAACTGTGTCTCTAATTCCAGCTGTTAGTTTTCTTTGTCCCAATATTGCTGGGAAAATATTATTTTATTTTCCCCAGATATCACACTAGCTAATTAATGATTATAATTATTGATCATGTGTTTTTTTGGTCACATTAACACACACTCCGTACATGACATTTAACCGACTGACTTATATGTAGTACACAAGTCTAACTCCACCCCTGTACCCTGTGGCTACATGTATCAGAACTAAAAAATGTAATAAATGTAATGTAAATAAAATGTAAAAAAAATGTTAAATTAAAGTGACTTTGACTTTAACTGCTGTTGTTTTGAGTTTGATCATTAAATAATGTAAATGAAGCACACTAAAATCGCCAAATTTATCATTGAGGATATATATATATTTTTTATTTATTTAGATGTTACCCTACAAGTGAATTGTACCAAGCCATACTATTCTACAATTTTTTTGAAAATATACGGTATGAAAAGGTTTGGGCACCGCTGATCATTTTCAGAATTTTGCTTTATAGTAATTTATATAATTTATATAGTGAAATAATTTTTTTAATTAGGCAGGTGCATAAATTTGTGCACCCTTGTCGCTTTGTAAGCTCATTGACCCTTGACCTACATACAGAGGTGTGCAGACATAGACATCCACTCTGCCCTTTATTATTATTAGGATATTACTGAGGCCGGTTTGAAATGATCTTTTAAAAACCTGATCAATTGAAAACGAGTGAAAACAAAATGCCCTGAAATCAGCTCACACACACCCGACCTCTCTCTTCCTCTGTCACGTGACCCCGCGCAGCTGCGCAAGGCACACTCTAGACACGCTGCAGCAGCAGTTCAGTTCAGCGAGTCTTCAGCACAGCACGCACGGCAACAGATAGGCTTCTTCTCCCCCATGTCCCACCAGCCAGGTAACATACACATCAAGTAAAATCCTACTGTTTCCCCTCTAAACCCAACCTGAAATCAGTTTGATGTGCAGTAAAATGGCTCATAGTTAATATTGTATATGTATTTTATCAGTTGGTGGTGTGAAATTTTTCCATTTAAAACTCACGTTTAGAGAATGTTACAAATAAAAGTCAAATTTCATTCAACATGTGCGTGTAATTTTTTTTATAATGAAGTGTTCCACGTGTGCTAAAAAGTGCCCTTTTCCCCCCCTGAGCACTTGCCCCCCAAAATGTCTGTGCACTGTGAGGAGCATAGTGAGGAAATGGAAGAACCACAGACACAGTTCTAGTTAAGACCCAAAGTAAAAAATCTGTGGTGTGATTTAAAGCTGGCTGAACTGGAGATTTGTCAACGTTTTGTAAAGAAGAATGTTCCAAAATATCTTCAACCAGAAGCCTGACTCTCATTGGAAGCTATAGGAATTGTTATTTTTGCAAAAGAAGGATCAACTAAATTTTTATGTAATTTTAATTTAATTTTAACTTATGCTCCTGTCTAATTTTATTTAAATAATTAATGCACACTTCCTGTAAATCCTATAAACTTCTTAAATATCACTGTGTTCATCTGCTGTATGATATTTTTAACTGAAATTGCTGATCCAAACAACCAATTATTTATAAAGGAAAATCGTGAAAATTATCAGGGATACAGAAAACTTTTATGTATTTTACTGTATTGTTGGATGTGTTGCAGCAGATGTACTTAAGTTCAGACTTGGGGTAGTTCTGTAAGAGTTTTCTATGTACAGGTTTATGCAAATGTTTCAAGTTTCCTGAACATAAATGTACATATATGGGGTAGATGTATGCGCAGAACAGCCAGCCAACAATAAATAACTCATCAAAGTAATGATAGGTGCAGAATAAGCTCCAGTGCATACAAAAGCTAAACTTAGTCTTCTAAACTACAACATGTCTTGGCTGCTTAAGTGTGTCAGAGATAGTGGAAAACTGTGCTGATTGCTTTTCCATGAAAGCTTTCTGTAATACTGTAATACTGCATTCGTCCCAGCAGCTCAAGTGGCATGCTAAAGTTGAAGTGTTGAAATCTGGAAGAGACAGTTCTGGGAAACCCTAGCTGTTTTGCTGTTATTATCTATAATCCAGTGTATACCCTAACATGCAAACGTATATCACCTAAACTGACTGCTTTAGTGCGTCAGTGATAGTAAACCGTGTGGATTACTTTTCCTCTAGCTTTTCTCAAAAAAAAAAATACTGTACATGGCATTGATCAAAGGAACAAAACTTTTTTGTTTTGTAGAAGATAGAGTGTGGGTGAAGTTACTGTAGACTGCTCAAGTGCTCTCTCTCTCTCTCTTTCTCCCGCTCTCTATCTCTCTCCCTCCCCCTCTCCTCCATCATCCTGTGGCAGCAGGGGCAGGTCCTGCGCGTGCCGGCCGACTGTGATTGATAGAGTGGGGCTGCCGTGCTTTGGGTGGCTGACAGGGTTGGAGGTGTCGGGGGAGCCGGGGCCGTTTGGGGGACTGTTTGGGGGCTCAGGGCTAGGGGTAAGGGCCCCTCCCTGGGGGATTCCTCCAGGCGAGCCCTCTGCACTGGGGGCTTCTGAGCATCTGTAGACCTCGCACGCCTCACACACTCAGAGCCGAACACGATGCTTGCGCCGTACACAGCGGTCGGCTGCTGCCCCGGCGCAGCCTGCATTCACTGTGAGAAATATTATCCAACACAGTCATGATTTATTTTCACACAGACATTCTCCACCACTAACAATTATTTCTCGAATAATTTATGTTAATGAACTCTGTTCTGATTGGTTAGTCTGTATTAAACTTTGTTTTCTTAAAAGCATGTCATTTTAGAGTACATATAGAAACATGATGATATATGTAAGTGACTACAATATTAGAGTGAAAGGATAAGTTCATTGGGGAAAACAATATGATACAATAGAAAGCAGGTCTAGATTCTAGATTAGATCTGGTTGGTATACATGTTCCTTATAGCATCCTGCAGCTCATTTACCCACAGATACTGCTAACCCTACTAACCCTAGCTCCCATGAATGTTGGATTAGTGATAAATCTGGAGACTGAGCAGGACAAGGAAGTGTTGCAAAACTTGTCCTGCTGAAAATTTCCACTGGATGTCCTGCACATATGGCTGAGCTTTTAGTGTCCCTTGTTTTACTACTAGGGGTAATCGACTGTCATATGCGATGCTTCTCAGATCATCACACCAGCCGCTCCAGAGCGAACACAGGATAAAAGTGTAAATCCAACCATCAACTGACCCTAAACAGAACTTCAGTTCATTGCTAAAGATGATACAGTTTCAGTCTGTAACAGTACAGATTTATTGTTTTCAATACAACTGCAAAAAGCATAAAAGCAAAGGTGTCCAGATAATTTGATGGATGGCCTTAAAGGTGACAATTCCAAGAAACAACCATCCTGGTTCTCTGAGTCCTCTTTCAAATTCTGTTAACTAGCCAAAATATTTTGTCTAGCAGTCAGCGATCTCTCACCTAGAGGCACACTGCCCAAAAGTAGCCTCTGAAGGCCACTTCATATGGCAGCGGTGGAAGCACTTTTACACCTTCTTGAGGCAAGACCCAGTGTCTAGACCACACATTTTACATACAGTTGCAAGAAAAAAAACCCTTTGGGATTACTTGAATTTCTGCATAAACTGGTCATTAAATGTGTTCTGATCTCCATCTTAGTTGCAACAATAGACAAACACAGTCTGCTTAAACTAATACCACACAAAAAATATATGTATGCATTGTTTTATTGAACACAACATATTAAAATCATATGTAAAAGTAATCAGTTACATATCTGTTTCAAACATTACTGCACAATTTTGAAGCAATATTTTTTTATAAGTTTGTCATGTTCATGCTTGTGAATATAGATTTATATTTAATTACAATATTTTGCTCTATTTGAGTATGCTGTAGTAATTAGTATTAGTAATTGAGTATGCTTAACTAATTATTAATTTAATGTTTTTTGAACAAATTACTGAACTGATTATTATTTACAACATTCTTAAGCTTTGAAATTAAGTTTAATAATGTTTTAATTAGTGTCAATTAATAATTAGTTGAAACATTATTAAACATTTAACAATGTTTATGACTGTTGTAAGTACTGTAAAGTTTTACCAGATATCACAGTATACAAGGGACAATATGTCCCAGAACAACAAAATATCATAATGTCATTTTTCCCAGTATTGTGCAGCTCTGCACTTTTATGTCGTTATTGTTTCTTTAAAAGTGTCTGTTCTCCCTGTTTAAAGGTGCGCAGGTTTTGATTGGGGTGTGTATCTGGTGTGTCCGCTGGGGTGGTGAGCGAGGACTTCAGTAATGCAGTTGTGAAGACGCATGTCTCTCCTGCGCTCCCTGGAGAGAGCAGCCAAATTCGATCAGAGAATTCAGAAGGATGTGATGGGAGCCCTCTGGAGAGCGAGAGCGACTGGAAAAACAGGTGTGAGTGTTTTCTGCTCATCCCCCACGCCGCTGTAGATAGTGGATAGGCTGGAGTCCATCAACTGCTTACCATACTGGCAACCCCATTACATCTACAGCACACACAACTAGAGCAACAGAGGCCTTCTGGGAAATAATTTCACATTTCACTTGTTTGCCGTATGCAGTATTATTACAAATAATTTAGCAGCTGGTTGATATGATGACATGTTTGCTCTACTGCAGAAAACACAAGACTCAGTGAAAAAACGACCAGAATCACTTCAGGAAGGGTCAAATCATCATATCCACACTGGATCAGAGTATCTAGTCAGCAGTGGTGTGTGCCTACCAGCAGTGGACAGAGAAAGGGCAACCCATAAACCTGTATTGGGCACTCAAAGCCAGGGCAACAAAGGCCATCCCATCTGGTCGAACTAGGAGTAGGGCTCCTGTCAAATCAAGAAATAAAGAAAAAGAGGCAACATGCCCTACAAAAGAGGTGCAGGAGACTGCTGGGTAAAGTTTTATAGTTTGGGATTTGCTGGAGTGCAGAATTTGTTGGGGCGAGTGTCTCGGCGGGCCGGGCTCTGGGGGCCCGCGGGTGTCCGGAGGGGACGGGTGTCAGGCAGGTGTGTGTGTCAGTGAGTAATGGCGCTATCAGCTCACCGCCGTCATCCATCACGAGCGCCGGCCGCCGTCGCCCACTCGCCTGGCCTGCGAATCACGAGCGCAGCAACATATCATTACACAAGGTTATCACTGGCCCATTACTGCCCCTGATCAATCTGCTCATCCTCTGGGTCTTCTCTCTCTCTCTCTCTGTTTGTACAGTGTGAGAGAGAGCACTGTGTATGAATCAGACCCTGAGTACACTTTCTCTATTGTGAAAGTGCTTCATAAGCTTTGAACAAAAATGTACACACACTGCAGGACTGGGTTAATCTAACACAGGAACAATTGACCTTTTATCGCTTATTCGTTTGTATTGAGCTCTCTCTGGGTGGGTAGGTGTCGCTCTTTCCCCTCATCACTCCTAGTGTAGTGTTGGTCAGCTCAGGTGTCTGTGATATATCAGCGCTGATCACTGTGCTTTCCTCAGAGTGCACATGTTATCACTGATCCTCACTCCCCAAGTGCTGGGGGCATTATCAGTAATAAGGGGGGGATTCCGATTAGTGGGTGGGGTAACTGGTCTTCCAAATTGGGGAGAGTTTTTTTTTTAAAAGCCCATCATATTATTCAATTTTATTGACTACAGTCAAAAGTATTCATACCCCTTGAATTTGTTTCACCTTAAAACTACAAACTTAAATGTATTTTATTGAATTTTTAGGTGATAAGCCGACATAAAGTAGCACTTAATTGAATTAAATAAAGTTTTTTTTTTTAAATCAAATAAAAAATCTGAAAATGAGATGTGCAAACATATTCAACCCCCCCATCAGTGTTAATTTTGACAGCAAATTTTGATTAAGTTTTAGTCATAGTCTTTCGACTAAAATGCCATTTAATTTGTCATAATTTAGTTGTTTGAATTGTTTTTGATTTAGTTTAGTTTTAGTCGACTAATTATCATATGAATTCAGTCAACTAAAATGTAAAGGTGTAAATATAAATACTTTTTCATCAGTTCCTTTGAATTATTAATTATGCACTAATAAGACATTGAACATTTATTAACCAGTTATGTAATATTATTAATTTATGAATGTGAAATATATACACAAAAATAGATTTAACTTATTTTAAACATCTTTATTTACCTTTTATTTATCTTATTTAACCCAGAAGAGCTCAGACCCATTTCTGAATATTGATACCAAGTTCAAAATTGAATCAGATAAATACATCGAGCAGCTCATTAATGTTTATTTATGTATTTATTTATTTATCTTTTTTGGCCCGCCACCACCCCCTTGTCTTTGGAGGAGAACTTTATTTTTATTACAAGAAGATAAAATGTATAATAAATAGTAGTACTTATAATAGTAATAGAAAATAAGGGGAAAACTCCAAACCAAATAGTACGCGATGAATGATTGGGTGTGATCGCGTGTGTATGTAGTTTATGTGCATTCAAGTGTGTGTGCATGTGCGTGTGTGCTTATGGATTTATGTCAGTCAGTGGAATGTAACTACACAAACCTAAACAGATAAACAGACCAACACAAATACAGACAGATTTACATTAATATATGTGTAGGATTTATTCTACTTATTATACTTATTATACTCATCAATCTGCATATATATATTATGATGGGATATATATATATATATATATATATATATATATATATATATATATATATATATATATATATATATATATATATATTAGTATTGTGGTGAATTTTAGGATTACTAAATATGTCTTTGTAGATGTGAGGGAGCTGGTTAATTTTTTATTAAGATAATGGAAGGTCAGTGTTTTTGATGAAAGGTTCCCATAATGTGTTTAAAATAATGACTTGATTCATTTCTATAGCTTTTAATCTTTCCATAGATATGATTTAAAAGAAGATTTTCCCAGTGCCTGGTATTTATAGAGCCCTTGGTCTCTATGTGTTTAGGGGTAATGCATTTATTGTGAGGGTCCAAAACAGTACAGTCCCCCAGCAGGCAAAGCAAGTCAGACCTCACTCCACTTCCCATAATTCACCTGCACTCACTATCAGACTATACTCCAACTCCCATAATTCACCTGCACCCACTATCAGACCATACTCCAACTCCCATAATTAACTTACAGCCACTATTAGACCTCACGCCAACTCCTATAATTCACCTGCACCCACTATCAGACCTCACTACAACTCCCATAATTCACCTGCACCCACTATCAGACCTCACTCTAACTCCCAAAATTTACCTGCACCCACTATCAGACCTCACTTCAACTCAAATAATTCACCTGCATCTACTATCAGACCTCACTCCAACTCCCATAATTCACCTGCACCCACTATCAGACCATACTACAACTCCCATAATTCACCTGCACCCACTATCAGACCATACTACAACTCCCATAATTCACCTGCACCCACTATCAGACCCTCACTCCAACTCCCATAATTCACCTGCACCCACTATCAGACCCTCACTCCAACTCCCATAATTCACCTGCACACACTATCAGACCTCACTCCAACTCCCATAATTCACCTGCACCTACTATCAGACCTCACTACAACTCCCAAAATTCACCTGCACCCACTATCAGACCTCACTCCAACTCCCATAATTCACCTGCACACACTATCAGACCTCACTCCAACTCCCATAATTTACCTGCACCCTCTATCAGACCTCCCTCCAACTCCCATAATTCACCTGCACCCACTATCAGACCTCACTCCAACTCCCATAATTCACCTGCACACACTATCAGACCTCACTCCAACTCCCATAATTTACCTGCACCCTCTATCAGACCTCCCTCCAACTCCCAAAATTCACCTGCACCCACTATCAGACCTCACTCCAACTCCCATAATTCACCTGCACACACTATCAGACCTCACTCCAACTCCCAAAATTCACCTGCACCCACTATCAGACCTCACTCCAACTCCCATAATTTACCTGCACCCTCTATCAGACCTCCCTCCAACTCCCATAATTCACCTGCACACACTATCAGACCTCACTCCAACTCCCATAATTTACCTGCACCCTCTATCAGACCTCCCTCCAACTCCCATAATTCACCTGCACCCTCTATCAATTTGTAGCTCCACCCTTACCCCAGGTGTTCGTGTTTAATGTGTGTTTTCTGTTTGTATATATAGTCCTCTTCTGTCATTTTGTCCTCGTCGGTCTTTGCACTAACCCCTGTTGTTTGTCATTCCCGCGTTTGCTTCTATTCTCGTTCTCTTGTTTATAGCCTCTGTTTTTCGTGCCTTGTTTATCTTTTGTTATTTTCTAGTTCCTTGTTTATTTCTTGTTCTTTCCCTCTTTATGTTCCTAGCTCTGTTTAGTGACTATTGTTTTAGTTCTTCGTTTATTAGCCTCCCACTTTGTTTATTATTATTATCTCTAGTTTGTTTTGGTTTATTTCTTTGTTCCGTGTTTACTTGTCTCTTTTGTTTATTTGTTATTTATTCAATAAATTTCATTACCTGCATTTACGTCCGCCTCCACGTCTTCCTGCCTGATCTCCCTGACACTCCCATGTTATCACTCATAATTGGATTGGGGTCAATAAGCTTACCAAACCAAATTTGTTACCCAATAATTAGAGCTAAAGGTATTCAAATCAATAAATCGACAAGGGTGCCCAAATTTATGCACCTGCCTAACTTATGTAAATAATTATTAGCCACTTTCTGTAAATCCTATAAACTTAATTTCATTTCTCAAATATTACATATTAAATTTACTTTGAAATCTGTGAATTCAAGTAAATTTACGGCAACACCCTGGGCGCTACGGAAATGCTAGAAAGAAGCCGACTGATGTCACTGGTGGAAAAAGGTGGGTTAAAAAACATTAGCTATGGTGCTGATTCGTCAGATTCTCAAGATATCTCAAAGAAATCTACAAAGATAACAATGTACAGAATTATAATAGTATGTAGTGCTGTGCAGAGTGTACTGGGATCTGACTCAAAAATGCATGCAACGTCCCTCATCCCTTTTATTATTATTAGTTCCTGACATTTTAGTCAAACCACACACAAAAAAGCAGAACTTAAACCTATCACATATCTAGGTGAGCTAACGAGGCATCTAGAGAGCTGACCTACAGTACAGGCCAAAAGTTTGAACACACCTTCTCTTTTTCAATGCGTTTAATTTCATGACTATTTATATTGTAGATTCTTACTGAAGCATCAAAACTATGAATGAACACGTGTGGAGTTTTGTACTTAAAACAATATTCTAGTTTCTTCAAAATAGCCACCCTTTGCTCTGATCACTGCTTTGCACACTCTTGGCATCATTCTTTCAAAGAGCTTCAAGAGGTGGTCACCTGAAATGGTTTTTCAACTGTCTTGAAGGAGTTCCTAGAGGTGTTTAGCACTTGTTGGCCTCTTTGCCTTCTTCACTCTGTGCTCCAGCTCAACCCAAACCATCTGGATTGGGTTCAGGTCCGGTGACTGTGGAGGACAGATCATTTTTTGTTAAGTACATAAAACTCCACATGTGTTCATTCATAGTTTTGATGCTTCAGTGAGAATCTACATGGTAAATAGTCATGAAAATGAAAAGAAAACACATTGAATGAGAAGGTGTGTCCAAACCTTTGGCCTGTACTGTATGAAAGCTAACTAACGCTAACTAATAATGAAGATAAGAAACATAGTTTAGATTGTTAAAGTTGAATTTATAAATCTCCATAATCCAACTAGCTGAACTAGTTTTAGCCTAGAAGCCACTAAGCTTTACAGCTCCACTTTTCCATCTGCAGGGGAGAATGGTTCTGAGCACAGTGTCTAATTAGCAATATAGGCTAATTAATGGCAGTGAAAATGGGTGAAGTAATTGCACTTACCCTGTTAACTTCCATGAGCATGGAGACTTCTTTAGGTGCAGAGTTCAGCACCCTGCCAGGAAAAGCACCCCCTCTCAGGAACACACATATACATATAAATAACTTTCATAAGATCCAGTTTACAAATGTTGTCCACTTTTTGGATATTTTTGGGTCTTTGGGCCATTTGTGCACTAGTGTCCCACTGTACATCATATTACTGCTGCTAAAAACAACACAGCTTTCTGTCTTTTTCATCAGTTCAGTTCATCTGGCTCAACTTCTTGGGTCGCTTTCCACCATCTACATCCCGTATGATGAGTGTAGCAGACTCTAAAGACAGCAAATGTTGCTAAATAAAAGTCTTTTAAGATGTATTTTTTTAAATTGTGGGAAAATGTTTTCTAACATTTGATTATCACAAATAAGGAACTCAACTTTGGCAGTATTTTTATACAGAGAACGAGACAAGAGACATGTTAATACTAGTCTCATGGCAATTTAGTTTGAAACCACTTTATACATTACAAACACACACACACACACACACACACACACACACACACACACTCCCCCCATACTCTCACATGCACTCACTTACTAATTACTGGATCTTACTTACTGGGCATTTAAATTAGGCTTTGCTCTAATGTTCTTCTGTGGCAGTTAAAACACATATAAAGCAGTGGAATTAAAAAGCACCCGTTCTTGAAGAATAAACAGGCGAATGGAAACGAACTTTAGATTTGTATCACAGGAATATCTGAGTTTCAAAGCTTCCACATCACGTCCCAGTCAGAGCAAATTATGAACCCATAATCACTCGTTTGTTTGTTTGAATGAGTAAAAGTAAGAGTGGAGTTAAAGTCGGGCCTAGCTGCGTTTCAGAGACTCGACCCCTCTCCATATGTAGCTGACTGGCTTTTATAACAAAGAGCGAGAAGTCATTATCTAAAGGGGGTATTATAATTAGTAAAACAATAAAAGTTTATTAATGAACATTAAAATGCAAAATAGTGAAAAGAGATCCTATCAATCAAAGATGACTCCCTTTTTGAGTTTTAATTAGATATTGCAGTTAATGGTATGAGGAGGGAGTTTGGAGAAATTTCATTGCGATGGTTTAATGGGCCAACATCTTCTTAAAGTTCGGCCCTACAAAATTGTAATTTATAGAATGTCATTTTTATTTCAATGGCAACTAATAAAAAGGTGACAAAGTACGGACCCCCCATGTTTTGAAAGCAGTGAAGCTTGAGTTTAATTTTTTAGCTTTAGATACTAGTGTTGTTTGATGGTGTAGGCACTTGGCCTTTATTTAATAGCATTATATAAATACCTCATGATAAATATACGCAGTTTGGACATGACTGAGATTTTTGTTCTTGTAAATAAACTGATGAGTAGAATAAGAAAAGATCTCTGATCAAACAGATTTCACCAGTTACGTTATAGCTGCATGTTATTTGTTTTGTTCGATTTTACAGTGAGGAAAAGAGAAAAGAAGCACAATGGAAAAGTTTGGGCACCCCAAAAAATTTTAGCTCTCCAATTATTTTTGCAGAACAGCTACAGTTCTTTCTGTGTGCTACACTTTTCCTGCCCCCAGAAAACATTTAACATTTTTGGAAAAAGTAAAGATTTCCTTTTTTTTATAAATAGGAAAAGATTAAAAGCTTTTGTGCAATGTCCCAGTAGCAATAGGCTCCTCAAAGAAGCTGCATAGCATTGGTAAAATTACAATAACTGATGCCCACAATGCAGGAACAGGCTAAAAAAACTATAAGACTATAATAAAACTATAATAAAACTGTTCATAATGTAATAAAAATGGTTAACAGGAACAGTGTTGGTCCAGCTGAGGGACATTTTGGGCCATTTAGCCCAAAACACTTAAAGTGCTGTTTTGGTTAAATGTTTACACAAAAGTATCATCAAATGAAGTATAGTGTCAGTGGGGACTCTAGAGTCAGGTGTGTATATTGTATATATATTGCTCTTGACACAAAATATAGCAGTACTTCTGAGAAAATGAGACTTTTAACAATAACATTAATAATAAATTGTTTTTAGTGTAATACCCCCATTAAACTGGAAAATCCATTAAAATATATATAAAATATAAATATAAAATATATAAATACAATTGAGCGTTTTACTGTATATAATGACTGGAGCTGAAGTGTGTTTAGTGCTCAGAGTTGTAGTGTGTGATGACTGGAAATAATGTATATTTATTTATCAAAGATGCAGTGTAGTGTGTGATGACTGGAGCTGCTGTGTGTATAGTGTAGAGAGCTGCAGTGTGTGTGTGATGACTGGTGCTGCTGTGTGTATAGTGTAGAGAGCTGCAGTGTGTGTGCGATGACTGGAGCTGCTGTGTGTTTAGTGTAGAGAGCTGCAGTGTGTGTGATGACTGGAGCTGCTGTGTGTATAGTGTAGAGAGCTGCAGTGTGTGATGACTGAAGCTGCTGTGTGTATAGTGTAGAGAGCTGCAGTGTGTGTGTGTGATGACTGGTGCTGCTGTGTGTTTAGTGTAGAGAGCTGCAGTGTGTGTGATGACTGGAGCTGCTTTGTATATAGTGTAAAGAGCTGTAGTGTGTGTGATGACTGGAGCTGCTGTGTTTAATGCTGAGAGTTGTAGTGTGTGTGATGACTGGAGCTGATGTGTGTTTAGCGTAGAGAGCTGACTGGAGCTGCTGTGAGTTTAGTGCTGAGAGCTGTTGTGTGTGTGCTGACTGGAGCTTCTGTGTCTTTAGTGCTGAGAACTGTGGTGTGTGTGATGACTGACGATGCTGGGTGTTTAGTGCACAGAATTGTAGTGTGTGATCATTGGAGCTGATATGTGTTTAGTGCACAGAGTTGTAGTGTGTGATGACTGGATATCATGTATATTTATTTATCAAAGATGCAGTGTATGTGTGTGTGATTGGAGCTGCTGTATATTTAGTGCTGAGAGCTGTATTGTGTGTGTGATGACTGGAGCTGATATGTGTTTAGTGTAGAGAGTTGTAGTGTGTGTGGGATGACTGGAGCTGCTGTGTGCATAGTGTAGAGAGCTGCAGTGTGTGTGATGACTGGAGCTGCTGTGTGTTTAGTGTAGAGAGCTGCAGTGTGTGTGGGATGACTGGAGCTGCTGTGTGCATAGTGTAGAGAGCTGCAGTGTGTTTGATGACTGGAGCTGCTGTGTGTTTAGTGTAGAGAGCTCCAGTGTGTGTGATGACTGGAGCTGCTGTGTGTATAATGTAGAGAGCTGCAGTGTGTGTGACTGGAGCTGCTGTGTGTATAGTGTAGAGAGCTGCAGTGTGTGTGTGATGACTGGAGCTGATATGTGTTTAGTGTAGAGAGTTGTAGTGTGTGTGATGACTAGAGTTGCTGTGTGTATAGTGTAGAGAGCTGCAGTGTGTGTGGGATGACTGGAGCTGCTGTGTGTATAGTGTAGAGAGCTGCAGTGTGTGTGATGACTGGAGCTGCAGTGTGTATAGTGTAGAGAGCAGTTGTGTGTGTGTAATCAATGGCGTAGGAGCGGGTTTGATATTGGGGGGGGGGGGGGGGGGGGGGGGTACATTTGCTAATATGAACCAAAGCCCACCCTATAGTTTCCTAGAAAAACATTTGCGGAATTACTTTTAATCCTAAATAATCCTTTTTTTCTGTATTCTGTATTTATTATTAGTTACATCCAAATAAAGGTGATGTTACAACCTAAACATGTTACTCCACATTGCATTTACTAGTGTTAGAAAAAAGTATACGTGAAAGGTCTGAATTATATACATATGACAAAAACTGATCAGTTATCACCTAATATTTAAAATAATATAACAGATTTGATTATTATTATTATTATTATTAATTATGTATTGTGTATGTTGTATATTTACATTTTCTCCAAACTGAGTAGCATTGTTTCCCGCACTTTTAGTTGTTTCTACTGAAAGCACTTCTTATGATGGTGTCCTTTTATGAAAAAGAATGTAACTTTACGTTTCATAGGGATTTTTGTCAGAAGTTAATATAAACGTTAGACGTCAGGACATGTGTTCTTACTGTAAACTACAAATGAACAGAAGTCAGATTAGATCAGTGTTTCTTAACCCTGTTCTTACATATTCTATTGCATGCTCCCACTGTTCTGCATATTGTAGAGCTTTCTCTGATTTAAATGCACATAATAAAGTAAGTGATGATATGATGTGTCTAATACACTGCTGGACATACATAATGATTGATTTATAAGAGATTTTAACAGGTAAACTCAGTAAAGGACTGTTTATTAGCTAATCAGTTGGATCTGATGGAAAACACAATTTTAAGGGCAGTGATCAGGGTTAAGAAACTGCTTTAAACTACCAACATTACCCAGTGTTGTACTAAATACTGTCTATCCCCTACATCCAGCTTCTAGCTGACTGAGTTATCTAAATGAATGAAAATTAAATAGTTATTAGCTAGTCAGGTACACTCTAAGAAATATAAGTACAGATTTGTACTTAAAAGAGTACAAAGCTTGTCGCTGGGGCTGTACCTTATATTAAGGTTCAAAAAAGTACCTTTCAGTGAAAGTACTTTTTTGTACCCATGGTTTTTGTGCCAGTATAGATTATAAAGATTATAAACATTGTCATCAACTAAAAATGGCTCAAAAACTTGATGATACAAAATTGTCTGGCTTTCAAATAAAAAATGTGCAATTTAAATATATACTGTTCATTAGTACAGTGATGCAGAATACTGAATGTACCTTTTGGCTGGTTAAATGGTACAAATCTGTACTTATTGCTGTTAGAAATGACTTTGTACTTCAGAGGGAACAAATCTGACCCTGTAAAGACCAATATTGTACCTTTGAGGGTACAATTATAAAGAATGTACCTTCGAGTACAAAAAGTACTCATGTCGTACCTCTGTTTTTTAGAGTGTACAGGGTAAGCTGAACATTATATAGTTTTGTTTTTCTTAAACTAAGCTAATTCCAAAGTTAAGCTAACTGACTGTCACAGGCTGTATTTTATTAAGCGCAGAGTTGGTATGTTTTGATTAGTGCATTTTTAACCAGCTATCAGAAACATAGAAGTTTACATGGTTTACATGGTTAGCCTACCATTACCTTTCTGTTAGAAAAATCGCTGTATATTCATACCTGGTTTAAAATCATCTGCTGCATTCCGATCAGCTGCTTAATCTCACAGCGGGGGAGGGGCTCCCCCCCCCACCACTTTCCCCCACACTCTCCTGCGCACACCGCAAAACCAGCAAGCTGATTGGCTGTTTTTACTGAGAGGCGGAACTTAATTCCTGAACCGGCTTCGTGATTGGCGTTAAGAGATTTCCCATTTACTCATCGGTCACCTGTCTCCTCATCAATAGTACAGCTGATCTGAGCGAAACCATTTTATTTTTGGGGGGGACAAATCCACCTTTTTCTTATATTCCCCCCGGTTCCTACGCCAATGTGTGTAATGACTGAAGCTGAAGTGTGTTTAGTGATAAGAGCTGTGGTGTGTATGATGACAGAGAAGTGTGTTTAATGATGAGAGCTGGGTGTGAATGATGACTGGAGCTGAATTGTATTTAGTGATGAGAGCTTTTGTGTGTGTGTGATGACTGGAGCTGAAGTGTGTTTAGTGATAAGAGCTGTGGTGTGTATGATGACTAAAGTTGAAATGTGTGTTTAGTGATAAGAGATGTGGTGTGTATGATGACTGAAGCTGAAGTGTGTTTAGTGATGAGAGCTGTGGTGTTAATGATGACTGGAGCTGAAGTGTGTTTAGTGCTGAGAGCTGTGGTGTGTATGATGACTAAAGCTGCAGTGTGTTTAGTGCTGAGAGCTGTTGTGTGTATGTGATGACTGGAGCTGAAGTGTGTTAGTGATAAGAGCTGTGGTATGTATTATGACTGAAGCTGAAGTGTGTTTAGTGCTGAGAACTGTGGTGTGTGTGATGACTGGAGCTGATGTTTGTTCAGTGTAGAGAGCTGTAGTGTGTGTGTGCTGACTGGAGCTGATGTTTGTTTAGTGTAGAGAGCTGTGTTGTGTATGATGACTCAAGCTAAAGTGTGTTTAGTACTGAGAGCTGTTGTGTGTGTGCTGACTGGAGCTGAAGTGTGTTTAGTGCTGAGAGCTGTTGTGTGTGTATGATGACTGAAGCTAAAGTGTGTTTAGTGATGAGAGCTGTGGTGTGTGTGATGACTGAAGCTGAAGTGTGTTTGGTGATGAGAGCTGTGGTGTGTGTGATGACTGAAGCTGAAGTGTGTTTGGTGATGAGAGCTGTGGTGTGAATGATGACTGGAGCTGCAGTGTATTTAGTGCTGAGAGCTGTTGTGTGTGTGTGATGATTGGACCTGTATATTTCAGGGTTCCACCTCCAGCTTTGTGAGCTCCTGCATTGGAGCTGAGAAGCTATTTCTGAAAGAGGGCAGATTCAAATCAGAATGCTGCACTTTTTAAAGTCTAGCCAGTGATAGGACATGATTTGAACTCTCTTTAGCTTTTCTCAGAGAACAACCAAACCATTCCATCCGGTGCTGCGTGGCTTTAGCTCGGCCTGTGGAGGGTACCGAGCCAAAGTGGGCGAGGCCAGGAAAACTTTTTTCATCTGGTTGAGAAAGAAAGAAATATGAGGTGAAGAGACCCTGTCCCTGTGGTCTTCCATTTCCTTACTATGTTCCTCACAGTGGAAACTGACAGGTTAAATCTCTGAGACAACTTTCTGTATCCTTCCCCTGATCAACTATGTTGAACAATCGTTGTTTTTAGATCATTTGAGAGTTGTTTTGATGAGCCCATGATGCCACTCTTCAGAGGAGATTCAAATAGGAGAACAATTTGCAATTGGTCACCTTAAATTCCTTTTCTCATGATTGGATACACCTGCCTATGAAGTAACCAATTTTGTGCTTCAGTAAGTCAGTAAAAAGTAGTTAGAAGTATTCAAATCAATAAAATGATAAGGGTGCCCATACTTTTGCACCGGTCAAATTTTGGTTTAATGCATATTGCACATTTTCTGTTAGTACAATAAACCTCATTTCAATCCTGAAATATTACTGTGTCCATCAGTTATTAGATATATCAAACTGAAATGACTGTTGCAAACACCCAAATATTTAGAACTAAAAATGATTAAGATTAATAGGGGTGCCCAAACTTTTTATATGACTGTATGATATGTAGTTCAATCATGCCTCATACCTACCCACCTATCTACCCTCCAAACTACCTTCTTACCTACCCACCTACCTACCACCCTGCCTACCTACCAACCTACCCACCACCCTGCCTACCTACCTACCTACCTACCATCCTGCCTACCTACCTACCTGCTTACCTACCAACCTACCTACCCACTTACCTACCCACCAACCAACCTACCTACCTACCAACCCACCTACCTACCACCCTGCCTACCTACCTACCTGCTTACCTACCTACCCACTTACCATACTACCCACTTACCTACCCACCAACCAACCTACCAACCCACCTACCTATCACCCTACCCACCTACCTACCTACCCACCTACCTACCACCCTGCCTACCTACCTACCTGCTTACCTACCAACCTACCCACTTACCTACCTACCAACCAACCTACCTGCCTACCTACCAATGTACCTACCTACCAACCTACCTACCTACCAACCTACCTACCCACCTACCTATCACCCTACCCACCTACCTACCACCCTAGCCACCTACCTACCACTCTACCCACCTACATACCTACCCATCTACCTACCACCCTGCCTACCTAACTACCTGCTTACCTACCAACCTACCTATCTAAATGTTATTATTGTTACATGACTACATAGTGGAAACCTCAGCATGTTCTCCTTATATTCATAGTTAAAGTCTCTCTCTCTCTCTCTCTCTCTCTCTCTCTCTCTCTCTCTCTCTCTCTCTCTCTCTCTCCTCTCTCTCTCTCTCTGTCTCTTTCTCCCCCCTCCACTAGAGGTAAAAGGCAGGAACAGTACAGATCAGTGGAACAGGACCGGCGTGTTCAATCTATTTTTGCCTGTTTGGCTGCGCAGCCACGGGGCCTGCGTGCAGATCTGCCACCATGTATACTTCATGTGACACTCGACGTGCGACACACGCCTGCTGACTTTCAGCCGCCCTTGTTCTGAGAGTGGAGCCAGCCTCAGTTTGAGCTGTGTGTGTGTGTAGCCAATCTGGGGAAACTCAGAAAACTACACATCACGACTCTCAGCCTACAACATGTAAAACATTAAATATCACCATAAACGAATCAAATGCAGGGAGAATTACACTGCAAACCTAATGGTTCTGTTGAATTCTACTGGTGTCAGGGATCAGCATTCAGTAACTGTCTCAGATCACTTATTACAAGGGCCTTTTCCCTGCATGTTAAAATAAAGAAATATACATTTTATTTTACTTTTCTGTAATAAAAGTCCAAAGTAGAATTGCTTACATTATCACAACTGTCACAATTAGAACTATAAATTAAACACAATCAATTACCTTATACTTTCCTCCAAGATATTACACATATACTATGTACAGTACCGTAAAAAATCCTGACCCTGTCTCAGTTAGAATTAAAACTCCTAATTCGAGCAGAATACACAGTAATTGTTCATATGATCAGTAACAAACATTCATGCAATGTGTTCATTACAACATTTCCCAAGTTTTCACAATGGACGTCTAGTATTATTTACAGTATATAGTTTGGTATTATTAAAGAAACCTGATTGGGCAAATAACTGATTATTTTTACGGATAATAATATTTTATTATTAAACTAGCTAATATTAATATACTTTGTTTAGGTGCATACTACTGTGTGTTTATGGGTCATTGTAGTATGGTGGGTGTATTACCTTTTGTTATTAAATAATAATAGTTTTAAATAGTTTTAAATAATAATAGATACTATGTTAAATATCTCTTTATTTTGTATTGGAATGTTGAAGATAAATCAGTTTGCTTTATGTTCTATTATAATTTTTAAATATTTATTTTTCCTTTCATGTACTTGTGACAGTCCAAAATACAACAAATGCCAAAAAGTGAGAAAAAAAAAAACATAAAAGGTGTTAAGGTTTTTGTGTAAAAAATGAATATATAACAGTTGATTAAATATATATATAAAATATATTAAATTATAAAAAGTTTTAGAATGGAACAGGAAGAGTCAGTTTGGCTTTCGGTCAGTGAGAACAGAAGACAAGACAGTAGAGGATTATTTGATGGTCAGACAGAGTCTTCTCTTGCGTCGCCAGCAGGGAAAATGTACTCACTGTCCTCATGATCCTGACAACTGAAAAACTCAGAATCTCAGCAGAGGAGGAGAGACTGAGGGGGGGTGCAAGAGACAGAAGCAGAGAGTGACAAAGTGGAGTAAGATGTCATTTTTAATTTACGCAAACACAGAAAATGGCAGACGCCAGATATCTGGCCTAAAGCCATGTAGTTGCTGCGCGATCGTTGTGTCCTTGAAGACTTCAGGTGAGGATGAAGCGCGGGGAATTGGAGCCACCAGAACGATCACAACGATTTAATGAACAGGGCTTTACTGCGCCACTCAAATAGCTGTCTCTAAAGAACACTCGCCACACGCGCCAACCGTGCCACATATAAAAACACACCACTCTAATCTCTCCCGATACGCTCACCCGCACACACAAAACACAGAACATGCTGAAATCACAATTACACATCGCTGGGGATGTTTGCAGCACCATCTGATAGACAGTCTGGAATAATTGTCATTTATACACGATTAGCCACCCAGTAGTTAGTTAGAACTCCTATCAGTTCTAAGGGCGTTTTCCCAGCAGCACTATTTGGTCCGGTTAAAACGAACTCTGGTCCGTTTGTAACTTTAGTGCGGTTCAATTGAGCAGGTGTGAAAACAGTAATCGCACTCGGGTGCGGATCAAAAGAACCGGACCGAGACCAGCTAGAGGAGGTGTCTCGGTCCGGTCCCAAACGAACTCTGGAGCGGTTCGCTTGTGGTGAGAACGTGATCCGGTCTCGATCGGATCCAGCTATTAAATATAAGCCATTTATTTGAGCTAAACTGCTGAGACAGCAAGCACAGTTTAAACTGATATATTAGCCAGATAACGCTAATTACCACAGCTGTGAACAAACACGGTGTCCATGCACGCGCCGTCTGCGCTGCATTCACTGCTTACAGCCGCGTGACTCTGTTTACTATGTATACTATGTATATTTACTATGACCAGAGAAACAAACTACAGGTGTGAAAACGCCCTAAAAGTAAAAGTGGACTCAGGAAGAAAAGATAACAGATTCAAACTTTTTTTATTTTTATTTCACACCACTTAAAGATCACACCATCATTCACCAGCCTTTCAGCTCCAAACCACCACATATTTCCTTCACCCTCTGCAGATTTATAGTCAGATGACTTGATCAGAGTATAAGCTTCTGAACAAGATAAGTTATTCTCTCGTCTTCATTCTCGTTTGTTTTTCTGCAAGCATGAAATGAGGCTAAAAAAAGGAAACAAATGTGTCACCGGGGAAAGGACGCACACCAAATGACAAAATACTTTTTCGGGTATTTTATTCTGATAGATCCCACTCTAGGGATTTTTATGAAATATTGAATATAAAATGTATATTAATTATAAAACAATAGGAAATAAACAAACAAAAATAAATCACTGGCTTCTTACAGACAATGAGCCTCAAATATGAAATAAAAGCAAAATAAAGACAATCAGCACTTGCTGAGCAGAAATATTAGTCTCAATGCACAACAACACTGCACCACCTATCTTTGACTTACTGCAACTGCAGTGTACAGATTTATAGACTTTTATCAGAGCTTGTACTCAATTGTACTCAAAATAACAAAAATAAAATGAATACACTGTAAAACCCTAGCTTAGAACACAGTACAGTATTTGGTAGTGGCACTAATTACAGAAAATAGACAAATAACATTAATACCACCTTAATACCATTAACAGAGCTCTTTTTATATTTGTTTTTAAGCTCACCTCAATTTACTCAGCTTTACTCAACAAGACTTGAGCATTTCATCAAGAGAACTTGGACAAACAGCTTCTGTAACCCAGAAAAATACAAGGCTTGACCACGAGGAGCACACTACCCCACAGAAACAATGCCATCTGCCCGCATCTGGTTGTGATTCATCCAAAATACATGTTTAGAAAGGCAAAATATGCATCTACTACTGTTATAGGCCAACTAAACCTTATATTGTTCAGTACTTCCTGATTTTTACCTCTTATTTCATTAGGATGGCTCTGGATGAATCCTAAAATGGAGCACCACCATACACTGCAGCTTGAGCCTCCTTCTCTACCATGCTCTTATATGGAGTTAAATCAGTGTCACCAGAACCTGAAACAAAATAACATGATTCTTGAAAATAAAGAGTGTGTAATCTGGTGTTCTTGAACAATTTACCTTCAAATATTTAGATATTTAAAATTCAGGTATTGAAATTTCAGATAAGGACTGTTTTAAAAAATTCAGGTACAAAATTTTTAAGTAAAAAAAAAATCATGTAGCAAAAAAATAATTCAGGGATTAAAAATTCAGGTTGTAAAAATTCAGGTTATAAAAATTCAGGTTGAAAAAATTCAGGTTATAAAAATTCAGGTTGTAAAAATTCAGGTTATAAAAATTCAGGTCGAAAAGATTCAGGTTATAAAAATGCAGGTTGTAAAAATTCAGGTAAAAAAAATTCAGGTCGAAAAATTTCAGGGAAACATCCGGGGTACACAGAATGACCAATCAAGCGCGGAGCTAATCGAGCTCACAGCGGCCAATCACAACACAGCTCTGAAGCCTGTGGGAGCTGCGTCTTTTTTCACTTGTGGAGAAGCTCCGTGGCAGCTGCTGGGAGAACACAGCTCCTACAGTCGTAAGTAAACTATAAAAACTCTTAAAACTAGTGTTTATTGTTGAAATGGTTGTGTGTTCATGATTGGAAGTGGCTCAGAGCGCGAAATTACGTTAGGTTAGGAGAGGAGAGGGTCAAGTTAGCTAAGTTTAGCCTAGTTTAGCTTAGTTAAGCCTAATTTAGCTTACTTTAGGCTAGTTTAGCTTACTTTAGCTTAGTTAAGCCTAGTTTAGCTTACTTTAGCCTAGTTTAGCTTACTTTAGCCTAGTTTAGCTTACTTTAGCTTAATTAAGCCTAGTTTATCTTAGTTTGGGTTAGTTTATGTGAAGTGATGTGAGGCAAGGTGAGGTTACGTTATTTGAGTCTAGTTTAGTCCAGTTTAGGTGAGGTATCTTATGTGTTGTTAGGTAGCTGGCATTGAGACTGGGTGACTGGATGTAAATAAACAGTGAGTAAATTAGCTATTTAATAGATATGTAGAGCGTCCTCTTATCTCTGTGGTTTATTATTGACTGACGAAATCAGTTTATTTCTGTTTTAGTTAGTTAGATATCTTGTGTATGTAACTATTGAGGTTCGTACACCATGCTATTGCCAGATTCGCCATTTAACAGACTGGCGTTGGCTAGCTGTTATATTTATATATGTGTATATAAATATCTAATTACCTTTCCTGGGCTTTCTGGCTGTTAATTCATGTCAGTGCAGTTTAATTAGTTTAGATGTATTTGGCATCCAAATACATGTTGATTACCAATATCTAATGTAACATTATCATTAATGTTGAATTATTTATTTTTTGCTTTATTTTGTCTAACATACATTCTGTTGTGTCTTGTTTTTTAGGTTGTGACCGTGTGAAGTACTGCATATTACCAAAACTAGGGGAAATGTGCTGTTAAAAAATGTGTTAACTGATTTGTATGTGTTTATTAGCGTATATGTGTATATATATATATATATATATATATATATATATATATATATGTGTGTGTGTGTGTGTGTATGTAAGCCACTCTATGGCTACTTTGTGTGATCCTCTTTCTACACAGTATTATATGTATATTTGTTTGAGATACCACATGTAGAATGTTTTAATATTGGAGAATGATTTATTTTATGATTTTATTTTTCCACCAGCTAATGTTCTGTATGTTTTGTAAACTCCTACACTTCATAGAATAAACATGTTTTCTAAAAAGACTTGTACTTAAGTCTAGTTATTTTAGTTATCTAGACTAGTTATCTTAGGTCAAGAAAACAAGAGTTTTACCCCTGAATGTCACAGCTGTAGGGGATAATTATCAAGATCTACTGCATGGCAATAGGTTTTTATTTCATTAACAAGTAAAAAAGCTTATTTTAGAGTATGTCAAAATCCTTGAGTAGACAAAGACTAATTGTTTGCTAAATGTATTACATTACTAAAGCAAATTATTCACAATACAAAAAGTAAACATATTTATTGACCTAAATATACTCATTCTTTTCAGGACAGTTTCCATCTGTTTTTATGTGCTGTGATTTATAATGACAAAGATTGAAATAATATTGTGTTCTAAACATAGAACTTTGCAGTTTGAAACGGAGACAATGAAAAAGAACCATAAAACAAGGTTGGTTGAAGGGTTTACACATTTATTTACATAAAATAAAAGTACAATGTCTATCACATTTGGCTTAAGCGGTCAAATACACAAAATGTCAGTGTATAGATATATAAAACGTAAGTGATTGTATAAAAGTATTAATTATCCAATTTCAGGTAGTTGGTGTTACTAGTCTCTCAGTTAGTGAAATGGGGATCAGCTGAGTGCAGTATAAAGACACCTGTCTGAAAGCTCTCATCACTGAACTCCATATAATTAATTGTGAGATTACTGGGACAAACTACCTGGACCTGAATGAGCTCAGTCACTTTTTAGGAGGTCAATATACACTGCTCAAAAAAATAAAGGGAACACTCAAATAACACAATATAACTCCAAGTAAATCAAACTTCTGTGAAATTAAACTGTCCACTTAGGAAGCAACACTGATTGACAATCAATTTCACCTGCTGTTGTGCAAATGGAATAGACAACAGGTGGAAATTATTGGCAATTAGCAAGACACACTCAATAAAGGAGTGGTTCTGCAGGTGGGGACCACGGACCACTTCTCAGAACCTATGCTGTCTGGCTGATGTTTTGGTCAGTTTTGAATGTTGGTGGTGCTTTCACACTCGTGGTAGCATGAGACGGACTCTACAACCCACACAAGTGGCTCAGGTAGTGCAGCTCTTTCAGGATGGCACATCAATACGAGCTGTGGCAAGAAAGTTTGCTGTGTCTGTCAGCGTAGTGTCCAGAGGCTGGAGGCGCTACCAGGAGACAGGCCAGTACACCAGGAGACGTGGAGGAGGCCGTAGGAGGGCAACAACCCAGCAGCAGGACCGCTACCTCCGCCTTTGTGCAAGAAGGAACAGGAGGAGCACTGCCAGAGCCCTGCAAAATGACCTCCAGCAGGCCACAAATGTGCATGTGTCTGCACAAACGGTTAGAAACCGACTCCATGAGGATGGTATGAGGGCCCGACGTCCACAGATGGGGGTTGTGCTCACAGCCCAACACCGTGCAGGACGCTTGGCACTTGCCAGAGAACACCAGGATTGGCAAATTCGCCACTGGCGCCTTGTGCTCTTCACAGATGAAAGCAGGTTCACACTGAGCACATGACAGACGTGACAGAGTCTGGAGACGCCGTGGAGAGCGGTCTGCTGCCTGCAACATCCTTCAGCATGACCGGTTTGGCAGTGGGTCAGTAATGGTGTGGGGTGGCATTTCTTTGGAGGGCCGCACAGCCCTCCATGTGCTCACCAGAGGTAGCCTGACTGCCATTAGGTACCGAGATGAGATCCTCAGACCCCTTGTGAGACCATATGCTGGTGCGGTTGGCCCTGGGTTCCTCCTAATGCAGGACAATGCTAGACCTCATGTGGCTGGAGTGTGTCAGCAGTTCCTGCAAGATGAAGGCATTGAAGCTATGGACTGGCCTGCCCGTTCCCCAGACCTGAATCCGATTGAGCACATCTGGGACATCATGTCTCGCTCCATCCACCAACGTCACGTTGCACCACAGACTGTCCAGGAGTTGGCGGATGCTTTAGTCCAGGTCTGGGAGGAGATCCCTCAGGAGACCATCCGCCACCTCATCAGGAGCATGCCCAGGCGTTGTAGGGAGGTCATACAGGCACGTGTAGGCCACACACAATACTGAGCCTCATTTTGACTTGTTTTAAGGACATTACATTAAAGTTGGATCAGCCTGTAGTGTGTTTTTTCACTTTAATTTTGTGTGTGGCTCCAAATCCAAGCCTCCATTGGTTAATAAATTTGATTTCCATTGATGATTTTTGTGTGATTTTGTTGTCAGCACATTCAACTTTGTACAGAACAAAGTATTCAATGAGAATATTTCATTCATTCAGATCTAGGATGTGTTATTTGAGTGTTCCCTTTATTTTTTTGAGCAGTGTATATGCAATTTAATGTTTACATAATGGGCAAAGGAACTCCTCTTCTTCAGGTGGGTTTCCTACACAGGAATGATGGAAGCACTTGTCGCATCCATTGCAGGCAATAACGAATGAAAAAAAAATCAAATACAGTGGTATGAAAGCTTTTGAGCACCCCTGATATTTTTCATGATTTTCTTTTATAAATCATTGGTTGTTGGGATCGCCAATTTCAGTTAAATATATCATATAGCAGACGAACACAGTGATATTTGAGAAGTAAAATTAAGTTTATTTTTTACAGAAAGTGCGTAATTATTCCTTAAACAAAAATGGGCAGATGGATACCTTTGGGCACCCTTGTTGTATTGATTTGAATATATTTAGCACTAATTATTGGAACACAAAATTAGTTTGGTAAGCTCATTGACCCTTGACCTACATACACAAGTGAATCTAATTATCAGAAAGGGTTCATGTAGCCAATTGCAAGTTTTTCCTCCTCTTTACATCTTCTCTGAAGAGTGGCAACATGGCAGCCTCAAAACACAACTATAAAATGAATTGAAAACAAAGATTTTTCATGTTTTTGGGGAAGGATGCAAAAAGCTCAGAGATTTCAGCTGTCAGTTTCCACTGTGAGAAACATAGTGAGGAAAGGGAAGACCACAGGCACAGTTTGGAGCAGAGACGAAGGATGGCGAGAACAGTCATAGTCAACCCACAGACCAGCTCCAAAGACCTATATCATCATCTTACTGAAGATGGAGTCACTGTGCATCTTCAAACCATTTAGCACACTTTGCACAAGTAGAGGCTGTATGAGAGAGAAATGCAGAAGAAGCCTTTTCTGTGCACACGCCACAGTCGCTTGAGGTATGCTAAAGCAGATTTGGACAGCCAGTTTAATTTTAGCATACTGTGCTGTGGGCTGATGAAACTAAAACTGAGTTATTTAAACATCAGTGATGGTGTGCATGGTGGGGAAGAGGGAAAAAAATTAACATTTGCCAGTTCCATCATACTGTGGGGCTGTATGGTGAGTGCAGGTACTGGGAATATTTTTAAAGACAACGACTCTAAAACACTAAACTCTGATCAAAATCTACTTAAGAATTCATGCAGAGGAACAAGTATGACATTCTGGAATGATCATCTCAGTTCCCAAACTTGGATATTATTGAAAATCTGTGGTGTGATTTAAAGCGGGCTGTTCATAATCAGAAACCATCAAACCTGACTGAACTGGAAATGAAGAAAAATGGTAAAATATTCCTTTAACCAGAAGCCAGACTCTCATTGGAAGCTACAGAAAGTGTTTATAGGCTGCTAATCTGCAAAACAAGGAGCTACTAAATATGGATGTAATTTTTCTTTTGGGATGCCCAAATTTCTGCACCTGGCTTTTGTAAAGAATTATTGAACACTTTCAATAAATCATATAAACTTCATTTCATTTCTCAAATATCACTGTCTTCATCTGCTTTATGATATATTTTACTGAAATTGCTGATCCAAACAACCAACGACCTATAAAGAACATTTTTGAAAATGATCAGGGGTGCCCAGACTTTTTCATACTACTGTTTGTACATTATATCAGACTGTTCTGACCTTATCTTAGCAATACAAGTAGGTGACAGCCAAAGAACATAAAATAGATACTGTCATTTATTGGCAACAAAATGTTTTAAAACAGAACTTCGTTTGTACCCATTTAGGAGGCAAAGCAGCTTCCAAAGCATGATGTGGAGTGGTTTCCCCAGAGTCTGCACACATCAGACAAATCTACAAAACACAACAGAATACATTTGTATGCAAATAATTGAAACACTAAGCACTCATTTTTTTTAGCATAAATACACTTGTGTTGTCTGGTAGGTAGGTAATTAAATTAGGCTGCAATGCAGACTGTTTACAGTATTCTTCTTAATGCGTCAGAACTGGAACGTGCAATTTGATACACTGATTGCTAAATAATCTATGGGTGGGTGGAAACAAATAGTCGAACCGTTGGTATTGATGGACAAACCCAATTTGACTGACAAAATCCTGAGCCGGGTACAGCCCTAATATGTTTAGAATACAGTAACTATTCTCCTGAAATCTTTTTGCCGTAGTCAGCAGTAAAATCATAAATAACACAAATAATAATAACAGTTTTATGCAAACATTTGAACATCACTGGCAACACAATTGTGCCTAAACGTTTGCACAAGATGCATGTGTATAACATGTACTTCAAATATGCTATGATTCAACATTACTTGTTAATAATTCATAATTAATTAAATGAACTTAAATAATTAATTAAACCACTGAGATAAGAGGACGCTCTACAAATCCACGAAATAGCTAATTTACTCACTGTTTATTTTTCATCCAGTCACCCAGTCTCAATGCCAGCTACTTAACATAAGATACCTCACCTAAACTGAGCTAAACTAGACTCAAATAACGTAACCTCACCTTGCCTCACATCACTTCACCTAAACTAACCCAAACTAAGATAAACTAGGCTTAATTAAGCTAAAGTAAGCTAAACTAGGCTAAAGTAAGCTAAACTAGGCTTAACTAAGCTAAAGTAAGCTAAACTAGCCTAAAGTAAGCTAAATTAGGCTTAACTAAGCTAAACTAGGCTAAACTTAGCTAACTTGACCCTCTCCTCTCCTAACCTAACGTAATTTCGCGCTCTGAGCCACTTCCAATCATGAACACACAACCATTTCAACAATAAACACTAGTTTTAAGAGTTTTTACGAACGTGAGGACGAGTAAACAAGTTATAGTTTACTTACGACTGTAGGAGCTGTGTTCTCCCAGCAGCTGCCACGGAGCTTCTCCACAGGTGAAAAAAGATGCAGCTCCCACAGGCTTCAGAGCTGTGTTGTGATTGGCCGCTGTGAGCTCGATTAGCTCTGCGCTTGATTGGTCATTCTGTGTACCCCGGATGTTTCCCTGAAATTTTTCGACCTGAATTTTTTTTACCTGAATTTTTACAACCTGAATTTTTGTAACCTGAATTTTTTCGACCTGAATTTTTATAACCTGAATTTTTACAACCTGAATTTTTAATCCCTGAATTATTTTTTTGCTACATGATTTTTTTTTTACTTAAAAATTTTGTACCTGAATTTTTTAAAACAGTCCTTATCTGAAATTTCAATACCTGAATTTTAAATATCTAAATATTTGAAGGTAAATTTTTCAAGAACACCAGATTACACACTCTTTATTTTCAAGAATCATGTTTTTTTGTTTCAGGTTCTGGTGACACTGATTTAACTCCATACTCTTAGCTCCTCCCTTTCCTCTCTCAGGGTGACAACACTTCTGATTGTGTTTCTTAAAGTTACAGACACACATTTTAAAGGTGTATTCTCAATTCACCACCTGGCTACAAATGTAAATCTAGTCTATAAAACTAGTATATGCAACATTTTACAATAAGGATACATTAATTGTACTTATGACAATAATTATTGACACTATCAATTAGGTTTAATAGTAACTTTAGTTAATTAGTTATTATTATTTACTAAGTCTCATTTCTTTCTAAACAAAAACATTTAGTATTAAAAACATTAACCATTTAGTATTTTTACTATGGTAAGTTCTATTAATTAGCCCTTTAAGACCTGAATTATGAAAAAAAATTATGAAAAAAAAGAGAAAGCTGTTTCTGCATGTAATAAAAATATATACTTTAAAATATAAACTTTTTTCCGCAAATCATCCCTAACTTGTAAAAAATCATAACAAAAGTTATGAAAAGTGTTTATTGTGCTTCATTACCCGGACACTGCCATGCTTTAACTTCAGTGTGGAGATTTTTTTTTGTAGTGCAGTGGATAAGCTGCTGTCTGATACATTTCTATTCTGATGGAAAAAGTTTCAGTCTGTGTTGAGTGCAAGAATACACAAAGCTCATGATGTCCGTCATAATAGATGCAGGGTCTGAAAGGGTTAAGGTTCTCTTGTTGTAAACTGTTACTGTAGTATCTGTAGTATAGGTTTTTCTGCAGTATATGGAATGAAAAGTGGCCTCTGGCTGGGTGAGGGGGTGTGGTTAGGGTAATCTGCTGCTCTGTGGGCAGCGCTGCTGTACAGTAACTGGCTTGTTGACTGGCTCTGCGGCAGCAGGTTGCCAATATTTCAATCGGCAGCATAATTAATAATTTATTTAATACTTCAGTGCTGACTTCTGTGTGTGACAAGTGCTCAGGTCTATTTTTAGCATAGCCAATGAATTGTGTTTTATTAAACCTTCGTCCTCCTGCAATCACCTCGCTCCACTCTAAATTGGGATGGCGTCAAGGTTGAAGATGTCAATAGAAGCTCTCAGAGGGAAACTGTCCTAAGTTCATTTGTGAGCTGCAGTACAGAAAGTCATGCTTGTGGTGTTCTCCTGACATTGTGCTAAAAAAACTGACCAGACACCTTTACCTTTTATACAGTTTAAAAGTCAGCAGATCTGAACAACTCAGTAAATCCAAACATAGCAAGAGCAATTTATATCAGTGTTTCATCAGACATAGCTGTATTGACAAAATGTGTGCATCATCTAGGAACTATTGAGCATTGTTTTGTTCATAGCCCTGGAACTGATATTTATTTATTTATATAACTTCTGGTTATACCAGCAAAACCATCTTTTCAACACAACTTCAACATAACCATCAACTCTCTCTCACCAACAAAGGTTCCTGGAACCTGGGTGTTATGGTTGATGACCAGCTTCTCCTTCCTACCTGCACTTACTCCCAGGCCCGGAGTGGCTAATCGGGAGATTCGGGAGGATTCATGTCAATCATGTCAATCTCGAGTTTGGGCCGGTTGGATGGAAAAAATAATTTTGATATCTGTCAAAATAATCTTATTATTGCATTCATTTCCATTCAACAACGTATGCATTCTCTATTCATCTGACAGCACAGCCCCTACTTCGCAGTAGATTAGATGGGTTTAACCATCTGAGGGAATTCTCCTCTTCCAAATGTTTGAGTTGGTTGCGACCACGAGTGTTCTTTTCTGAAGCGATAAAATTAAATACAGCAAACAGAATAGCACAAAGCGTCACTCGGCTGTGATGGAGGGTAAAAAGAGGCCAGGCGGAGCCGAAAAGGCCAGATTAAAAAAAAGAATGAAGATGGAAGAAGAAGCTGCCAAATGTGCAAAATTAACAAGCTTGTTTTCCAGAGGATAGACTTCAGCTGCAGCCAGTAAACAGAGATATGGAAATAATCTTGAATTGTCAGCTATTGCGCAATGTTTGCAATGTCGACTTAGCGTAGTTTATTTTGTAGAGCCCAATACACATCATTAACCTCTTAACACGCCCTGGCCCGCCGACGGGCCAGAAATATGTCATAATTAATATCTGGCTGTGGTTATGAATAATTATAGATACCCAACATTCCATTTTAAAGCTTAGAATCTCTGCTTTTAAGCTACCTAGCCTATTTAGCTGTATATCCTTTCAGAAATTAAACATTTAGGGCAAAATATGCCTTGTTTATTAGAATTATGATTCATAATTTCCATATTTGCCTTTTTGTACGTATTATATTTGATCCAATGCTAGGGTGACCAGATTTGGGTTTCTGAAAAGGAGGACACCTTTTTCAGGGGGTGGGGGGTGGTTGGGGATGTCAGTTTTATTGAATTCATGTCTAATATGTATTTTCTGAATTTCTCTGATATAACAGCTCAATTCTAATTCTTCGGGTTAAATGTGCTTCCTCTTTTAAACAGCTATAACATGTATTTGTATCAGGCTACACACAGGGCTGCTTTATGAATTCATGCAATGCAAAAGCATTTGAAACTGTTTTACGCAGTGTGGGCATACCTTTTGCTAATATTACTTTTATATTTTTTACACTTACTTTTTAAGTTAACTGATCATTTATTATCATTAATTTCACTTGTTTGAGTGCTTTTTAAAACATGTTGATCCACAGCAAATAGACTACAAAACTCAAACTATGCAGCCTTTCAACATACCTTTAACCTAAGTATCTAAAATAAAATGATGTAGCCTAAAATACACACTTGCTGCTCATCCAACACTCCTCATTCTTGACAGTTTGCTATCAGCCATTGCTCATCATTCTCATGTAATAGAGCTAACGTTACCTCCATCACCTGTGTGATCCCTGTGTGATCCTAACTTTACTAACGTTACTACCTCACATTCCTGCTCAATCTATCCCACGGTTTCTCCGTCGCAAGCCTGCTCTGCCGGTCTGCTGCTCAACACTGAACGTACCACACAGAGAAAAGGTGTAGAGCCGGCAGACATACATGTGCTTTCGCTTGTAAACACTCGGGGGTAGACTGGCAAGCCCACGCCTTCTTCTTCACACACACACAATGCAAAGTAGATAGATTTGAGGAGAAGGGCGTGACTAATTTGCGATACAGAGAAACCTGGACGGCAAACACCGCTCCACAAACCAGCAGATCCAACAAACCATTCTCCAGTAATCCTTATTTTTATCCAAACAGTGCTTGAAGAAATTTGAGCCATAAAAAAATGAATATCTATTTTAATCCGCTGTAACTTCCCTTTAAGCTACCCGTATAACTTATATGGACGGAAAGCTTAAAGTCTCGTCTGATCAAATATGTGTCAGCCGACTCTGTCGCCCAATCAGGTGGCGAGTAGAATATACAAAAAACCTTCTTTACTGCAAAAAAAATTATAAAATAAGTAGTTTTTATTCTTATAAAGTGTATAATGTTTTATGTTTTCAATAAACTTTGTAAAGGCTTCTAAGTAATATTAATTCATGAAATTAAAAATGTTACCTTTTAAATGTTTATCTGATTTAAATTTGAATGAAAGATGTTTAAGTAAAGGGTGTTCTGTTAACTTACCAACATATACTTGAACTTATATGCAATAAAAAGGCATTGTAAGAGCTAGCTGCTGTTTCATTTATTCAAATTCCTTCTCCATGGAAAAAGTGGGCCGGATTTGGGCATGAAACTACCGGACTGAAAAAAACCTCCCGGCCGCTGTGCTCCTCCAATGAACGTCGCCTCGCTTTACCAAACAAACATTCACACAAAGCAATCCAGACTGTTCTCATACAGAGTTCCCCAATGGTGGAACAAACTACCTTCCACTACCAGATCAGGAGAATCTCTCACTATCTTTAATAAACTCCTGAAGACTGAGCTCTTCAAAGAGCACTTACTCTCCTAACACCTCTAACTAACTACCTTCTACTATCAGATCAGGAGAATCTCTCACTATCTTTAATAAACTCCTGAAGACAGAGCTCTTCAAAGAGCACGTACTCTCCTAACACCTCTAACACACTAACTACTTCTAACCTCATTTCCATCTTCCCCTCCTCTACTCCTCTATCCTATTATTTCCCTTCGACCTCCTTTAGGCCCTATCTAAAGATATTTTTTTACCTATTTTTACCTTATTTTAACATTTAAAAATATAATGATACAGTTGGGGAGATATAATAAGTGCATGAATGAATGAAGTTCAACTTATTAAGGGCCTTTCTAGAAACCCAAGGACACGTTTTATACACAACCATTCATACTCAGCACTCATCCACACAGCGGTGAGAAGCGGCAGCCAATAGCGTACAGCGTACTCTCAACCGGAAACTACCGTCTGGAGGACTGCATCAGGCACTACAGCATTTACCCAGCACAGAGTGCCAATCCATATATGGGCACATCATATATACATTTACACACAAACGTTCAAACATACCACACACTTACACATACACACCAGATCAGTTTTAGAGTGTACATTTTTCTGGGCAATTTAGAGTATTCAATTTACCTGATCTCCATATTTTTGGACTGTGGGAGAAAAAAAGGAGTCCCCAGAGTAAACCCACACAGACACAGGGAGGACATGGAAACTCCACCCAGATAGGGACTTGAACTCAAGACCCCAGTGCTGGGAGGCAAAAGTGCTAACCACTAACCATTAATAACCCTTTATAAAGGTAGTCTTATTTTAAAGTGATAACAAAATTACTCCAAAAGGGCAGAGAAAAGAACATTATACTGAAAATCAAACATGATGATGGTTTGGGGCTAATATTCTTGCTCCGTCATAATCTGCCCTGCCCTCGCCCAAAACACGGATTGTTTTTCTGGAGCGGTTCACTTGTAGTGAGAATGTAAACTGGTCTCGATCCAACCCAGCTATCAAATATAACGCTGTCTCTGCTACTCCATGCTGTTTACATACTGAGCGCCATATTGTGCAGCAGTCACTGCTCACATCTGCGCTGGACGTCCCATTGAAAACTCTGTGTCTGAAAGTGCAGCAGCAAATTTTCAGTATTCTGTGTTAAAGCAGTTTCACACTGCACAGATTTCCACTCTGAAACACAGAATCATCTCAGAATAGGTCAGCATCAGTGATGGTATAGTTACTTTGAAAAAGTAATCCGATTACTGATTACTCCTTTAAAAAGTAACTTAGTTACTTTATGGATTACTTGATTTTAAAAGTAACTAAGTTACTTTACAAGTTACTTTATTAGTTACTTTCAGCAGCTGCAGGCACCACCTCCTGCCGCCTTAACATAAACATTATAACCAGTTTTGCCAATACTCCCTTTATTGGAAAATGCATTTGTAACAGCAACAATTTATCTCTATTAAGTTGAACTATTTCCTAAAAAATAAGTTTTTTTTTATAAAAATAAAAAAATTAACTTAACATAAATATTTTTTTTATAAAAAATAAAATATGGTCTTTCTTGATTTTACTAAACATAAATACTTTTATTATAAAAAAATATATAAAATAAAGAAAGTCTTTCTTGACCTGAAATATTTAACACTGTAAAACTGAACATTGAACTTGTTGTTCTCTGCAGGGCAGCAAGGAGTGGTTTTATAAAACAGAACCGTGTATATGGTCTAGACCAGGGATCGCATATTTGCAGACTGCGGTCCGGACACAGACCCAGACGTTGTCCAATACGGACCCAACTACTGAGAAGGATTTAATTCTGACAGTGTTCATTTAAAGCACCGGAACTTTTCTTGTCTTTACGGTATGTGCGCTCTGCGCCACAGTGAACTTCCAATCACGTGTGGTGTAAAATCTTTAAATGCTCTCCTCTGCCAATCAAATTTGTGGCAGACCGCTGCCCTGGCTAGTGAAAAAAAAACGTCTTTATAACTGGCGAAAAACGAAAACGGGCGGAAACTAAAGACACGCCGAGCGCAAGAGAGAGAGACAGGGGAGAAAGCGAGACGCGTGTGATTGGGGAAGAGCTGAGGGGGAATGGGTAAGGGAGCGGTGTGTGTGTGTGGAGGAGATGAGGTGGAGAGAGAGAGAGAGTAACGCACAGTGACTTAAATAAGTAACTTTAATCTGATTAATGGATTGGAAATAGTAACGCGTTAGATTACTCGTTACTGGAAAAAAAGGGTCAGATTAGAGTAACGCGTTACTGACATCACTGGTCAGCATATATAATAAAAAGAAGCAGATGATATAAACCACACTTGACTGTGTAGGTGCAGCAGTATTTGTAATACATGATATACTTCCAAGTCTAAAAGAAAAGCAGCAGATTCCAGTTCGCAGCAGGTCGAACATTAGGGCATATACAGCTCCCCTGAATATAAACATAGGAAAATGCCATAAATGAATCATTTCCTGTCCTGGTGATTGACTCTTTTATAAGTGCTGAGAAGCTGAGGACAAATTTCTTTGCGGTGAAGATGAGGACGGAGCCGCACCAAAGGAAAAGACTTCCATTACAGCCAGTAACCTTGTGCCACTGGTTGGGAAGACCTCTGGGACTGTGAGGAAACTTCAGTGTTTATGATCATGTGTTGTGGTGAGGACTTGACATAGCCTGCATGTTTGAGGTTGTATGCAGATGGATTGTGTTAAACTACGTTAAACTAAGTTTGTGAACCCATTTGAATTTTCTATATTTCTACATAAATTTGATCTAAAACATAAATTAGATCTACACAAAGTAGATATTGAGAACCAAATCAAACCAAACAAACCAAAACAAACACATAAGAAGCACAGATCAGATTTTATTATTTATTTATTGAGAAAAATTATCCAATAATACATATACTTGAGTGGCAAAAGTATAAGAACCTTTGTTATCAGTATTTGGTGTTCACTCATTTGCACCTGCACAGCTAATTTACCTGTCTTAAATTAACACTGTTAGCTTTATATCCACCCTGTAAGTATTACACTTCAGTTACACTTATTTTGATAATAATAATTTAAGTTAAATTATTGCTATTTACAGTGATAATTCTAACTAAAAAACAAAAATGTTAATTTAACACTGGTAAATTTGCTGTGCAAACATTTCCTGTAACTGTTGTTTAGTCTTTCACATCGGTGGTCTCACACATTGTGTTGTGTTTTTCCAACAATGAGATCGAGAGAATAAGAACTGAAACGTTAAAACTAATCTGTTTCTGTTTCAGTAAATGTTTAGTAAAAGTTTTCTGTTTTTTATTTATTTTGTTTTACCTTTTATTTTTTACTAATTAAATATTAATGTGATAACTATACATAAATTACATATTTTTTATGTGATTACATATTATGGTAACACTTCCTTCCTGTATCCATAATATATTATATGCATAAATAATACCTTATAATGATTGTGATAAGTACTTGTATATTAACAAATAAGTACTAAAAGTGACATACATAGCACATTAGTACAAAATACAAGTATGTATTTTTATGAAGAGACATATTTGTGTTTTGTAACCATGTATGTTGCTTGAAATACCTATACGTTATTATACAAGCATTATTATGTATGCCTTATAGTGCATTATAAATACAGGACTCTTAGTAAGCATTAGGTGCATTTTTATTTTTTTAATGCCTCAAGTGTGTGATATATAAAGACTGATTAATTTGTTGAATTAAATTGATTTTAAAGCTTTTAATGGCTTTAATATCTTTGGGTACAGGCTTCAAGGAAAAGCATAAACGGTCAGAGGGCCCCCACCCCCCCAGGCATTCCCACAGTTTGCTGCAGACTAATTTGCTCTTATACATGATCACTAATCACTGAGGAACCGCTACTGCCTCTGACAACAAAAACACACCCACACGTCCTGCTGGTTCACCGTCCGCTGACCTTTATCTGATCTGAGCCGCGTTTTTTACTAACAGTTTAGACTGTCACCCCCGACACTGGAGACAACCTTGGCACAGGCTGGCGGGGGAATTCCACCTGTAGCACCACCACCACTCACACCACCACCGAGCCCTTTCCATAACCCCCCAGAAAATACCAGGCCTTCACCAACGTGTGAATTCATGAAATGCGACACGGGAGCTCAGAAGCCATGATATTCCCGCACGGCCGTGGCGTTCCGACTCCATGTGACGGCGGGAAAAAGAGAACATCCCTGCCTTGTCTCCTCTCATCGCATCCGAGCGTGCCCAGCTGCCAGATCGAGGAGGAGCAGGAGGATGAAGGCAGGTTGCTGCGCTGCTGACATCCTGTCCACTCCTGTCATCTCCCGGCGGACACGGCTGCGGCCACTGACGCCTGCTGTCCTCGGGCCAGCGAGGGTCCGGCAGGCTGCTGGCCAGTTTTTGGCCCCTGAGCCCTTAGCCCTGCCCCCCCGCTCACCACCCACATCAACATTAAACTGGCAGGAACTTCCTTACCCAGCTTCACAGCCTCCAACCACTGCGCTTTGTGTAGGTTTATTAATAATTTCCAGCCCTTCCCCATAGCCGGAAGTAAACAGGCTGATTTATTACTATGACAAGATATAGACATTAGTAAAAACGGTTATTTGCAGACTGTTGGCATATTATGTTTTCCCCCAGATTTTGTTGAAGAAATGGACTCTGTCTGCTCCAGACTAAAGACTGTTATCAGGAACAAATCTAAAAGCCAGGTTTTGTCATTGTATGGGACTGTCAGTACCCCTTATGATGCAGAATTAATGCCTCACATCCTCACATTCTTGCAAGAGATGCCAAATGCATTTTTCAACTGGACAATGCAAAATCCCATTCTGCACACATTACAGAGGCATTTCTGTAGGTTTAACCTTTCTGCAACAAGGGAAATACTTATCTTTCATTAGGTGACCAAGACATTAGGTGTAGTTACACATATTGTACACATAGGAAAAAAACAACATATTCCGTATGGAAGTAAAACAGTGTTTTGAAATTTAAAAGCACTTGAATTTTTAGCACTGAATTATTTTACATTGAATTATTGCATGTGATTTTTTTTGCCTCTGAATTAATCACTTTAATTTTTCAGTATATAATTTTCACTTATTTTATTTTAATGTAAAAAAAAATCAAAAGTAAAAATTCAAGTTTAAAAAATTCAATTAAAATAAATTCAGGTTGCTCAAATTCGACCTGTCAAATTCGACTGCTAAAATACAACGCTCAAAATTCGCTGTCAACATCCGGGACACACAGGATGAGCAATCGATTCAGTCTTCAATCGAGCCAACAACCAGCCAATCACATCACGCTCCGAAGATCACGTGACAGGTAGCGCCTCACAGCTCAGAGCCGCTCAACGCGAGTCACAGCCCCCTCCGCTGCTCCTCTCGAGTAGGTGAGTGTAAAACAGCTGAAAACAGGGCATTTACCTCACCACTGTGGCCATGTAATATCACTTAAACGGTGTAGAAATCCTCACTTTAACCACGGTTTGCTCTGTGGTTTGTAAACATATTAAATTAAGATAGATATCCAGATATACCTTGTTAAACTAAATAACTAAATAAATAAAGCTCCTCTGTTCATTTCAGAAAGAGCTTCAAGCACAAACACTAGATCAATTATTTATAAATACAGCCAGACTGTGTGGAAGATAATTACTACTGTAGAATCTGAGATAGTAACTTAGTTAGCTAAATTATAGCTACCTATCTTGCTAGTTAGCTGTGGGACTGTGTGATTATAGACAAGATACTACCTAGTTAGCGGTTTGTTTAGCAATACCTTATTTACACTTTGCTGCAAAGTATTTTGCTTAGTGTAATGGCCACTGTCTAAATAAATATATTGAGCTATATTACACTTACTGTACCCCTCTCAGGCTGGTCCTCTCATTAAATAAAGGAGATTTATTAGAATTACTTTTTGTCTCTTTACTAACTAATTTAACAGAGATAATTTAAGATATGACCATTATTTATTTTATGATATTAATTTTAATGTTTATATTTAATATATATTTTACACATTTGTTAACAATTCAACTCAGGCTTTTACTGAGGATATCAACAGTAAATAATAGTCCTAAAATGCTTGTGTAATTAAAATACAGCATGATTAGTCCTGTTTACTAGTGCATCTCAAAAGTGAAAAATATATATTTGTGTTTAATATCGTTCAGTAAACGGTCACCTTATGTTTAAAGCGACACATTTAACTTTTTGTATTTTAAGTTTAAACTACATATTCTAATAAACTGGGTTAAGGTAAGGACAGTAATTCTGGTTTAATGAACTTTTAGCCTGGTAAAAATTATTTGGAATATGTCACTTTACATGTAGTGTATTGTATAATTTCTGTTAAATTATGATATTCTCATGATCTTCAGATTTTCTGAGATGCATTAGTAATTGGTTTGTGCCAAAACCAATGCAATAATAATTGCAAAAATGTTTTATATAAATATAAATGAAGTAAATACTGAATCCAAACAACACCAAGTTTAACACAGTCATATTTCTTGTCTTCATTTTGTTAAACAGGATATTTTCTCGCAGAAAAAGAAAGGATAATAAAAGGTAGGTAATGTTCTTAAAATGTTTAATTATATCCATGTATCAAATGCAGTATTTTTTCAAGTTTCTTTTGTATTCCACAGGTTTCCTTTCTCCAAACTTTTAAAGAACAAATAAAGAAATCCAATTTCATGCAGTCTGTGCTGTGTTTATTTGATTTATTTACATGTGCCATGTTTTGTTTTTCTTTAGTTGTTTACATGTGTTCTGTATTTTTTTTTGGTATGTTTTAGGCAGCCTCCCTATATTCTGGCACATCATATCATGTTCATCTTGTTTGTATAAATAATAAAAGCTGTTGCAAATAATGTGGTTTCTATTCATAATCCAAATAATTCTGCATTAAATCTTCAAGTGGTGACTAAAGAATATGGACAGATCTTTGTATTCTTTGACTTCGTTCTTTTCGTGGTGAACTCTCCATAGCTGCAAGCTGAAACTTCTCCATCTTCTTTTCAACCTTAAATATTCAGATTCACTTTTAGCGACATCAGATTCATCAGATTCACTTTTAGCGACAGCATTTACAAAATGTGATAAATGTAACATAAAACATTTAATAAATATTACTAATAATACTCTCTCATGCAATATTTGATTCTCATTTATTAACATGACCTAAATATAAATAAAAATGTATAAAAGACATCACTAATAAATATTGCACTGATTACAAATTAGTTAATGCCCACACATACATCTAGACCTAGTTACCAGCCTGAGAGGTATATAGTAACTGTAATAAATCTCCTTTATTTAATGAGAGGACCGGCCTGAGAGGGGTACAGTAAGTGTAATATAGCTCAATATATTTATTTAGACAGTGGCCATTACACTAAGCAAAATACTTTGCAGCAAAGTGTCAATAAGGTATTGCTAAACAAACAGCTAACTAGGTAGTATCTTGTCTATAATTGCACAGTCCCACAGCTAACTAGCAAGATAGGTAGCTACACACTAAGAAAAGTAAGTACAGATTTGTACCTAAAAGAGTACAAAGCTTGTCGCTGGGGCTGTATCTTATATTGAAAAAAGTCCTCAGTGAAAGTCCTTTTTTTGTACCCATGGTTTTTGTGCCAGTAAAGATTATAAAGATTATAAACTTTATCATCAACAGAATATGGCTCAAAAACTTGATCCAAAATTGTCTGGCTTTCAAATAAAAAATGTGCAGTTAAAGTATATATTGTTTATTAGTACAGTGATACAGAATACTGAATGTACCCTTTGTCTGGTTAAATGGTACAAATTTGTACTTATTGCTGTTAGAAATTACTTTGTACTTTAGAGGGAACAAATCTGACCCTGTAAAGACCAGTATTGTACTTTTGAGGGTACAATAATGAAGAGTGTACCTTTAAGTACAAAAAAGTACTCCTATTGTACCTCTGTTTTTTAGAGTGTATAATTTAGCTAACTAAGTTACTATCTCAGATTCTACAGTAGTAATTATCTTCCACACAGTCTGGCTGTATTTATAAATAATTGATCTAGTGTTTGTGCTTGAAGCTCTTTCTGAAATGAACAGAGGAGCTTTATTTATTTAGTTATTTAGTTTAACAAGGTATATCTGGATATCTATCTTAATTTAATATGTTTACAAACCACAGAGCAAACCGTGGTTAAAGTGAGGATTTCTACACCGTTTAAGTGATATTACATGGCCACAGTGGTGAGGTAAATGCCCTGTTTTCAGCTGTTTTACACTCACCTACTCGAGAGGAGCAGCGGAGGGGGCTGTGACTCGCGTTGAGCGGCTCTGAGCCGTGAGGCGCTACCTGTCACGTGATCTTCGGAGCGTGATGTGATTGGCTGGTTGTTGGCTCGATTGAAGACTGAATCGATTGCTCATCCTGTGTGTCCCGGATGTTGACAGCGAATTTTGAGCGTTGTATTTTAGCAGTCGAATTTTACAGGTCGAATTTGAGAAACCTGAATTTATTTTAATTGAATTTTTAAAACTTTAATTTTTGCTTTTGAATTTTTTTATATTAAAATAAAATAAGTGAAAATGATATACTGAAAAATTAAAGTGTTTAATTCAGAGGCAAAAAAAATCACATGCAATAATTCAATGTAAAATAATTCAGTGCTAAAAATTCAAGTGCTTTTAAATTTCAAAGTCTGGTGACACTGTTTTACTTCCATAATTCCACCTTTGAGACATGTTTGTAAGTAGAATGGAACAAATATTACTTGGTCCAACTTTGTTTGGAATGTGTTGCAGGTCTAAAATGCAGGAATGAATTTATGTTAATAAATGAAATAAAACATGATATATCATAAGTTTTACTGCAAAATGACTGCAAAGTAAATTTAAGAAACACTTTGTTTCCTTTATTTACATTGTCTATGTTGCTTCTGATATGGAGCTGCAGAGATAGGTGTGTATTTTTAAAAAGCTGTTGAAATTCAGGTTTTACTGTTTGTGTTGTTTAATGCTGCCTAGCTTTATGTCTGTGCTTCTGGTGAAAGTTATTATGTTGGGTAACCCCTGATGTTTTGCAGTTTCACTCTTCTGTTCATCTGGGACAAGTGTGATTCATTTCCTGCCGGGTGATTTTGTTTCCAACAGATGTTTAATCTGGACCACGAAAGAACACAGGCCGTCCTCTGCGCTCGTCCCAGCTATTCCGTTTCAAGTGGCTAATGGCTTTTAAGGGGAGCCATTTCTGCAAAAATCATTCCTTCCCTCAGCAGCTGTTCCCACGAACAGAAACTCTCTTGCAGATGTCCATTAAGCTCCTGCTCCTGCTTCTGAATGCTCCTCAATTGCTTTTTATTTATCTACGCTTTAATTTATGGTCTGCTTTAATTGATCGGAAGGCCTCCCTACTGGCGTTAGTGCTGAGTCTATTAAGACATGTTGTACCTGCTCTCAGCAGACCAGACAGGGAAACGATTTGGAGGAACACACAGAGGAGCCCGGAGAGAGAGAGAGAGAGAGAGAGAGAGAGAGAGAGAGAGAGAAAGACCACAGGCACATCGAGAAAGAGAGAGAGACCACAGGCACACAGAGAAAGAGAGAGAGACCAAAGGCACATAGAGAAAAAGAGAGAGAGAGAGACCACAGCCACACAGAGAAAGAGAGAGAGACCAAAGGCACATAGAGAAAAAGAGAGAGAGAGACCACAGCCACACAGAGAAACAGAGAGAGAGAGACCACAGCCACACAGAGAAAGAGAGAGAGACCACAGCCACACAGAAAAAGAGAGAGAGAGACCACAGCCACACAGAGAAATAGAGAGAGACCACAGCCACACAGAGAAAGAGAGAGAAAGACCACAGCCACACAGAGAAAGAGAGACCACAGCCACACAGAGAAAGAGAGAGAGACCACAGCCACACAGAGAAAGAGAGAGAGAGAGAGAGAGAGAGACCACAGCCACAGAGAGAAAGAGAGAGAGACCACAGGCACACAGAGAAAGAGAGTGAGAGAGACCACAGCCACACAGAGATGGTGAGAGAGACCACAGCCACACAGAGAAAAAGAGAGAGAGACCACAGCCACACAGAGAAACAGAGAGAGAGACCACAGCCACACAGAAAAAGAGAGAGAGACCACAGTCACACAGAGAGGGTGAGAGAGAGGGAGAGAAAATGAGAGGGAGAGAGAGAAAGAGAGAGAGACCACAGTCACACAGAGAGGGTGAGAGAGAGGGAGAGAGAGAAAGAGAGAGAGACCACAGCCACACAGAGAAAGAGAGAAAGACCACAGCCACACAGAGAAAGAGAGAGAGACCACAGCCACACAGAGAAAGAGAGAGAGACCACAGCCACACAGAGAAAGAGAGAAAGACCACAGCCACACAGAGAAAGAGAGAAAGACCACAGCCACACAGAGAAAGAGAGAGAGACCACAGGCACACAGAAAAAGAGAGAAAGACCACAGCCACACAGAGAAAGAGAGAGAGACCACAGCCACACAGAGAAAGAGAGAGAGACCACAGGCACACAGAGAAAGAGAGACCACAACCACACAGAGAAAGAGAGAGACCACAGCCACACAGAGAAAGAGAGAAAGACCACAGCCACACATAGAAAGAGAGAGAGACCACAGGCACACAGAGAAAGAGAGAGAGACCACAGCCACACACAGAAAGAGAGAGAGAGACCACAGCCTTACAGAGAAAGAGAGAGAGAGACCACAGCCTTACAGAGAAAGAGAGAGAGACCACAGCCACACAGAGAAAGAGAGAGAGACCACAGCCACACAGAGAAAGAGAGAGAGACCACAGCCACACAGAGAAAGAGAGAGAGACCACAGCCTCACAGAGAAAGAGAGAGAGACCACAGCCACACAGAGAAAGAGAGAGAGACCACAGCCACACAGAGAAAGAGAGAGAGACCACAGCCTTACAGAGAAAGAGAGAGAGACCACAGCCACACAGAGAAAGAGAGAGAGACCACAGCCACACAGAGAAAGAGAGAGAGAGACCACAGCCACACAGAGAAAGAGAGACCACAGCCTCACAGAGAAAGAGAGAGAGACCACAGCCACACAGAGAAAGAGAGAGAGACCACAGCCACACAGAGAAAGAGAGAGAGAGAGACCACAGCCACACAGAAAAAGAGAGAGAGAGAGAGAGAGAGAGAGAGAGAGAGAGACCACAGCCACACAGAGATGGTGAGAGAGAGGGAGAGAAAATGAGAGGGAGAGAGAGAAAGAGAGAGAGGGAGAGAGATGCCAAAGAGCTCTGGCACAAGCCAAATCTGTTACATGTTTCCTACTTATCTCTCGCTTCAAATCTGTCTCCCTCGCCTCCCCTCTGAGCCACACCGGTGCCAGCCACGCTGCCAGTGCCAGAGCGCTGATGCCAAGTAGAAATGACACTGGCTCTCCCCATGGACCGACTTAATTAGAGCGGTCCCGTCCCCTACGGTCCTCAAGGCAGCAGGAACAAAGGAAGTTTCAGTCATTTGGATGTGTGTGTATGTGTGTGTGAGTTCCGTGTGTGTTTTGTCATTTCATCAGAGGGACTATCTTCAGCAGATGCTCTGAAGCATCCCTGTCTCTTTTATTGAGGGCCGGCATCATTAAAGTGTCATTGGGAAGTAACACTGCTTAATTTTAGCAGCCCTCGATGTGCCTTTGCTGCAGGAGCCGCCTCTAAATACAGAGGTGCCCACGAGCCGAGGGCAGCACTCAGCGGCTCTGTCAAACAAAGGCAGCCCACCGCCCCGCGGGAGAGAACAGGGACAATAGATTATCAAAGCCGCGTCCCTTTTGATGCCAATCAATGGGTATTTAATCTTCTTATTGATGTCATCTTCTCTCTCCTCTAGGACTGGTAATGAATCCAGCATTCAGGACGTCCAGGGAGTAGAAGAGGTTCCGGCCTAAGCTTAAAATACCCTGTCCCTCCTCTACGTCCAGGACACAGACCCAGTACAGGCGGGAGCCTGACATTCACCTGACAAATGAACCCGGCACTTAGCCGATGTTGATGGACAGTGGCTGAGACGTGTGATCTGGCCAGTTGGCTGATGTGTAAACAGACTCCATGGCCTTTGAGGGGCCTTAGGCCAGGCATTGCTCCGTATCGCTACAAGTGTTTTATTAATAAAGTTGAAAATTAAATGAAAGTACTTCTGTTTTGCATTCTTTATTATAAAAAAAAAACATTACATATTGTGTTATCCTTTTAACACAATTTAAGTGAAAAGTAGAACCTTAAACTAAGGCAAGAGTTCTTGTACAGATGCCCCTGAGGAGTATATTAAAGGTCTCCTTCCTGTAAAATTCACTTTTAGGTCTCTCAGAGTTGTATATGATGCTGCACATTAAACTGGTCCTCAGACCTCCATTGTCTGCAGTAGCTATTAAAAGAAAATGTTTAGAAAAACGAGTCAATCAGGAAATGCTCCCATATCTATGTCAACCTGTGAATTAGTATTCACGGCCCACAGGCAAAGGTGAAAACAGGCAGTCATGTACGTCTGGTCAGACAGGAGCTTACAGCGCTAGAAACTGCATTTCGTTCCTGTGTTATTTGTGCTAATAACACATCAGTATTATGTGTTTTGCCAAGTAATTCAGAGCTGAGGAACAAATGGTTAGAATGTGTCTATGGAACACCACCAGCAAAGTACAATTGAGCTAGGTAGATGTGTACAGTTCAGTTTACAATAGTTACTTAGCTAGCTAGCCAACTTGTGTAAAGAGCTGGGCAGTCCAGGTCCAGAAGGTAAAAATCCAGCCCAGGGTTTTGTTCCAACTGCCTGGGCAGCTCTGCTGCGGTACAGCCAACAAAAACCCCAGGGTAGATTTCTACTTTCTTGACCTGGACTACCCACCTCTGTGTGTAGGTAACTATAGGTTTACATAGGATCTCCGGTGGATTTTGTGTTTCACAAAGACTCTAAGAATAGGTCAGAAATGCACTTAGCAGGGCCTTATTACACATGTTGTAAAGTAACATATGTCATTGCAAAAATTGTTATTAGTGTTAAACTGTCTTTATTTTAAGATGTTTCTAACTGTTGTCTGTCTTGCTGCCTCCTGGTGTCACAGTACTGTTAGCCAATCAAAGACGTTATGTTTGCATGTATGAATATTCATGAGCAATAGACAAAATCCTATGGTTTCTCCCCGCCCACTCCCCCAGCGTTATACCAGATCAAAATTTTTTTCACAAAAAAAAAAGCTCACATGGCATTCATTCATACTAGAGACCACAACCATACATTTTAAAATGAATGAAAAAAATTATGGAATGACACCTTTAATTCACATGAGAGTTGCCTGAACAAGACCTGAGAAAACAGAACCATATTGCCTTATTGTGCAAAAACATTAACACGAATGCAAGACTGTAGCATTCCTAGAATTTAAATATATAATCTCTTGATTGTCAGGCAATTGGGCCATCACACATCATGGTTAGGAGTCTTACAGTCTGGTGACATAATGAAACAGGGCAATTTGGAAATGACCAATCAACAACAATTAACAAACAACAGAGAAGGATGAACAATTTTTAAAACATCAATGAAAATTTATGTTTCTGTAGAATTACAAATGCAGCAATAAAATATATGAAACCCTATATTCCCATAGAATTTAACATGATGTTGGCCCACCTTTTACAGCTACAACTCTTCTAGGATGGCTTTCCACAAGGTTAAGGGGTGTGTTTATGGACGTTTATGGTGTTGGACAAGAAGGCCTGGCTCACTGTCTCCTCTCTAATTTATCTCAAAGGTATGTAACTATAGGTTCGGGAACTATTGGGACAAGGCCAGTCAATTTCTTCCACACCAAACTTGCTCATCCAGGTCTTTATAGACGTTGTTTTGTGCACTGGTGTGGATAAGTTGTAGTTTAAAAAATGTAAAATCTAATCATATGTCTGCTGTCAGTTTTATGAGATTAAGATTACGGATAAAATTTCAACAATATCATTTATCCCCACTCAGAGCACTCTTTACCTCCCTCTTACCACATTATGAAAGTGTGAGTTTACTGCTCTTCAGTTCAGAAGAACTGAATCCACCCTTTAGCATTAACTGCCACCAAAAACATGGAAAAATATTCCATGTTACTGTAATAGCAGTGTGATTATTAGGGTGGCATGGTGGGTAACACTCCTGCTGGGGGTGTGAGAGCGCTGTGACTGGGGTGTGATGTGGAGGCTCTGGATGCCGCTGACTGTGTGTGAATTTCCCTCGAGTGCTGTTGGGAGTGTGGAGGTGGGGGCGATGGAACAATTCCACTGGTTTTAATTGTTCTCAACTGGTGAAGCTAAAAAGGTAATTAGAAGATCATTTGATACACTACAGTTGGCAGCTGTAACAAGGACCATGAACCCCAGCCTTCGCCCGTGTAACCGCGTGCCACAACAAGCTTTGTGAAGCAGAATCAGTACCGTATTTCCTATTCAATAATTAGGATATTGTTTTGCCCTACAACCCCAAAACACTCAATATGGACAATGACACAATATTACAACCAGTGTTGGGAAGGTTACTTTTAAAATGTAATCCCTTACAGATTACTGATTACATCACTCAAAATGTAATTTGTAACGTAATCAGTTACATTACTTCAAGTGAGTAACGTAATCTGATTACTTTGGATTACTTTAAATATTGTCATTTTTTAAAGCCTGAATGAATGTAGCAACCACATATTGCATATTATCCTTTTATTTTTCTTTCCAGTTAACAAATAGATAAACAAATAAAACAGCCTTTTCAATCACTCTATAAAAATACTTATGAAACCATTTCATCAAACAATTTTATGAAACACTTCTATAAATTGATAAAACCATTTAAAACCAAACAATGTAACAACAACTGTAAGCTATCTATTTGCAGGTTTGCCACCAGTGTTAATTTTGACAACAAATTTTGATTTAGTCTTAGTCATAGTCTTGTGACGAAAATAGTATTTAGTTTTAGTCACAATTTAGTCATCTGAAATGTTTTTAGTTTTAGTCGACTTAATGTCATAAGAATATAGTCTACTAAAATTACAGTAAATTTAGTCGACTAAAATGTAAAGGGTGTAAATGTAAATGATTTTTCATCAGTTTCCTTGAATCCCTCCTTGAACTCTACACGTATACGAAATGAAACGTTTAATAACCACTTGAGTAATATTGTTAATGTTTGAAAGTGAAATATATTTATATATGATTTAATGTATATTATTATTATTATTGTAGGTGTGTGACTATACATATGTTACATTTAAAATTTTGCTCTAGAAATCAGGTCATAAAACATCTGAATAGTTAAATTAAAGTTTAAACAGAGCTGTAGATGCAAAAACAACTTTTAAAGGATCTAGTTTTATCTCCAGCACATCTACTGGAGCTACAGTCTATAAACGAGATCAAAACAAACATTCACACACTGTCCTGTAGAGATGCTCTCAGGATGTACTGAGAGACTTCATGAGTTAAAGTGAGAAACTTATGAGAAAGTGCTGTAAGGAACTTTACACAGACTTTTGGGTTCATTGATTCACTTATTTTATTGTTTTATTTTCGTTGTATTATTGAGTTCCTTTCTGACCTGCTGCTGATTTAACACTAGCTATATCTTTCCCACTGTGAGACTAAACAGATGATCTGATCTTAATGAGTGAGTTCTGTATCAGTTCTGTGTTTTAGTGCACTGCCGAGTTAAACACCCCATCAGCTCATGAAATAACATCAGCATTAAAACGCGGATCTCTGCATGGAGATCTGTGTGACTCTGCTCTGCAGAAACTGAAAGCTTAGTGGTGTTTTTACCGGAGATGGAGTCTCTGTTTACACATTATCTTGTTTTTCGCGACGTCAAAGGAGAAATATATCGCCTCTCCCCTCTCTCTCTCTTCCTGCTGAACACTGTTGAGTTAACTTCCAGTCGAGCTCCGTAACGACAGGTTAATTCCCGGGTTTGTAACTGAGCGCGCGGCGCCTCCGCTAAAGTAGCAGTGATTGGATCTCTTCCTAACTGGTCCCTACCTTTCACAGAACTAAATCAGTCTGATTGGATTTCGTCCCTGCCAAACATTTTCGTCTCGTTTTTATTCGTTGACCAAAATGTCAATTAATTTCGTCTCGTCGTGTGTGCGGAGCCGCTGTCTGCCCCTCCTCCCTGTATGTGTGTGTGTGCAGCGAGACGGGAGGAGGGGCAGACAGTTCCCCGTCATATCAGAGCGATTTCACCGCAAAATGTTATTTGCGTTTTGTCGGTGTTGGATTGGAAGAGCAAAAATAGGAAAGTACCGCAATGTAACCCTTTTATTTTAGCAGAGTAACTGTAATCTGATTACCACTTACTGAAGCAGTAACTGTAACGGATTACAGTTACTCATAATTTGTAATCTGATTACGTAACGCCGTTACATGTAATCCGTTACTTCCCAACACTGATTACAACAATATCATATTATAGTGTAACACAGTAACTACATTGTGTATTGTTACTTTAATAACCTTTTACTTATCTACTTCAAAAAGGCGTCTTTTCACTTTTTACTTGAAACATAGTTTCAACAAACAGCTCTGACTTTTGAACTAAGTACTGCTCAGGGTTTGTTACCAGCTATGACCTTCTATAAGGTTCCTTGTATCTTATTTTCTGTTTTTTAGTATTATTATTTGTCTTAATATGAATCTTGCACCTTTCGTTGTATAAGAATGGCATAATGAATGGACCAATAAAATGCCACAAAATTACTTATTTTTTTATATTTACCAAAGATCAAAAGGTGTATTAATGGAGTCCTGTGTTACTGGGCTTGTTAGCATGTTAGCGCCTCTGTCAGTTACTGTAGATAAAAACAGCAAATTTGGTGCTGTGGGAGTAAATTTTAATATTTATTGTTTTTTTGTTCTCCACTTCATCAGCCTAAAAGTTATTTATAACCTGTGTCATTCTGTCTGTCCAAAGCCCTACATCACTTACACTTGTTAACTGCAGAATTTCTATCAAGATCAGGAGTTTATACCAATGCTGTCTACCGAGAAGTGTTTGTTTTTTTAAAACAGGAAATAACATATATTTTTGGTGGGACAGAGGTCAGTAATAGGCTGATTGTGACCTGAGTCTAGACCTGAGTGCATCCTTTATACAGCTGTACCCGTAACTAATAAATGTTTGTGTGAAACTTTCCAACAATTTCCAAACTCAAAACTGAATGTCTTTAAGTACAAATTTCATTATCAGGCAGGACTTGGGCAATCGAGGATGCGTAATAACTTTATTATTTACTAAAGGGGCGATTCAAAATGTGGTCAGAGCAAGCAGGATCAATTCCAAAAAACAAGAGCCAGCAGGAAATAACATACTAAAAACGAGAGTCCGGGATCAAAACACAGGCAAACAGCAATGTAGAGTAGGCAAAAGGCAGAGTCGAGGTACACTGAAAAAATGGTTAAAAACGAATAAACAAACAGAGCAAGGAAACCTTGATGTAATGCAGGATGAATCAAACAATACTCAGCAGTGAGAGAGGGCTAAAAGAGTATATATACAGGGGGAAACAGGTGAGGCTAGTTGCACTCATTACTTCCTAAAAGTGCCTTGAGCAGAGTCATGTGAGCAAGTTTAGTGTTTAAGGAGTTGCTATATGGAATTCAATAAATAGTCACAAATCCCAATAAAAACTTATTTTTAGCAATTTGGGTCTGCATTAATTCTATTGATGGAAGAAATTGCAATAACATTGTTTTGTTATTTGCTAATAAAGATGATTTATTTTGTTAATCCTTAATTTGAGGAAAAAGTAAGTAAGACAGGTTGTAAACTATGGCTGGTTTAAATGAATGTGTAACTATTGAACACCCTTGATGTTTGATGTTTAAGGCAAGATATATCTGATGTTGTTTTTTTTTTTTCACAGCTTTTATAACACATGGATCAGTCAAACACATTGCATTATAACAGCCCCCACTAACCCCCCTCCCACCTTTTACTGACACTGAGGAAAGTTCCTTCACTCTGCTCTCAGACGTGACGATGTGTCAAAGTCATTTACCGGTAATGAGCTTGTGACGGCCCAGTTTTTATTTTTGCGTGGGATTTAATTAATGGGCCGAAGACTTTCCATTGTGATTTGAGCAAATGACTAATAAATCAAAGCGGGAGATTTGTCAGGGTAGGAACATCTGTTTCTTACAAGCGTTAAAACACGGGTGGCAACGGCCCGGGCCGCGGCCGCGTCCAGGCGGTAGGAGTCCTGCGCTCTGAAGCTTCTTCATTTGCTGCTCCAGTGAAGGTGAACAGGGAGCTTTCTAATGGGCCTCTGTGATGTTAATAAAAGGCAAAAAAAAAAGAACCGGTGGCGCTCTCCTCCAATTTCACCAGAGCCCCTTTCTTGCTTTTGGGTGCCACTGTCCTTAGTCCATGGTTTGTTAGGCAGGGCGCCCATACTGCAGAGTCAGCGCTTTTACCGGATGATTAATGCAACTGAATGAATTCATAAGGCGCGGGCGATATGAGCTCGTTTTGGAGTCCGGTTCCATACCTGCTGTGTACACGGGGCCGCTCATTAAGCCTTAAACAAATAGCCTTTCTTTGTGGACGTCTTCCAGTGACAAATCTGAGCTGAAAGAGGATTAAAAAAGTGCTGTGATGTAATTTTGGAGCGTGTCCAGAGATCATTGGTAAAGGTTATTCAGGATGCCTCTTGAACCCACGCTCAGCCCTGATCTCCCATAGAGGGGAAATAAAATGGGTCACTAAAATAAGACATTAAAAATCTGCTTTAGCGCAGCACGGGGCTAAACACGGCCATTTACCCCCCTTGGCTAAGCCACAGCAAAAGCTGCTATTCCCTGGTTACTGTTCTACAAATTACAACCTCAGATATATCAATATGCCAAAAGTCATACCAGGAACTGGAACTACTATAATATCATATTACTTTTGGCTAAAAGAGCACTTCACTGACCTGTGGGATAGGTGGGCGGAGTCTCCTGCATTGAATGTGAATTTGATTTCTGAGGCGATTGTCTGTATTGTGTAGTACGTGTGGCTCTCTTAATTATTTACACATTGCTTGCCATGAGTACACTGGCCAAGCAATCTCACAAGATTACACCTCACAACTTATACCAGGTGTGGGTGATCACAAATCTTTACCTGTTTTATAATTGAGGCTCCTGTGACCTTGAGTGACCTCACTAACCCCTAATACTGACATAATACTCCATATATACCACAACATGAATTCAAATGAAATATTTGAATATACTGAAAAGGATTTTTCATTGTGAAATGTGAAATGACTTACACTCATTGACAAACAAAACAAAATAACACCCTGTGATACTGTAAAACCTGGCATGTTGTTTCTATGACCTGTATAAGAGATTGGTTAGGCCACTGTAATGCTAAATAAATTAGAACCCCAGGAAGATGCGCTACTTCTCTGAGCTCCTGATTTTACGGCAGGGCCACGGAGGGTAATACCCCCTTCCACCTTCTGAAAAAAATAAAGCCCCTCTTCACAGCCATTCATCAGCTTTCCAAGGGAGCGGACATTGGTTCCACTCTCTGGTTTAATTGTTAATGCTAATTGCTATTTATTGGCTCAGATGCAAATGATAGGCCAGCCAAAGTGAAATTTTATGATGAGTGAACTCCCTCTTTCGCACAAATTGAAAAAGTGAAACAAGAGGAAGATGAAATGAGGCGAGGAGGGTCTTAATGGCAGCTTTTTAATGGGGAAGGCAAAATTAAGACTGATTTACGCAGCCTGATCCCCTGTTTTCCCCCCATCAGCCCATTTGGCAGGAAAAATGGAAAAGTAATTGTTCGGCTTTTTTGACGCGAGGCCTCAAACGGTTATTTATTGACTGAAATTAATCGCTGTTTATCCTTTATTCGCACGGAACGTGCTCCATCAGCGTTATGGAGTTCAACACTCCATTTCGTCACTTGCAATTTACTCTCGGTTGGGGGAGGGGGGGCACTCTGACTTCTCCTGAAGCATGTCCTCATTCCCCCAGTAAAGTGAACTGGTACTGACTGATACGCTGTCTGTGAGGAAGTACATTATACCGGTGCTCAACCCTGCATTAGTACCAACCAGCAGCACCATGTTCCACCTGTAAATCAGTGTTCCTCTGACACACAACCACACATCTGAATTAAAGCACACACTTAGCAGCCCAAATCAACAAAGTCTGTGTTCACATAGCAGGTAAAACCTAATCTAACCACCAAATCCAATGTATATCCGATGTATATATGACTGTTTTAAACACCACACATTAATGTGTACCAAATCAAAATAGAAAATTCAGTGTGTTTTATAACATATCTGTGTCACATATTATGAAAAGGATAGAGCCAGAAGTACCTGTAGAAACACATCAGCATACAATTTGTACAGTTTGTAAACTGACTGTTTTAATACAGGATGTGTTTAATGGTGTTAGGTTTAAAGATATATCACATATATGTGAACTGAACTCACACAATCTGTGCATCCACAAAACATTACACTTCATGGCATTTTCATATATGTGATAATTCATATTAGATACATTCGGATCTGATTTCATATCAGTAGCTTAAACACATGGATAGCTTTACACAAACCCTGCTGCTTTATTAATGCTTTATTATTAAACCTTTGGAGCTTCAAAACCAGGTAAATGTATGGCATTGCTGTCCACACTGACATAGTGTCCACAGTAAAATATACAAAACTGTGTCTTTGTAACACTAGCACAGTGATTGCGGTGTTGGATGAGGCCATTCGCCAAGGTGCTAATGGTAGATGGAATGCTAACACAGTGGAAGCTATGTTGGATGAGGCTACACATTTATTTTGTGTTATTTTAAAAGTGTTTACTATGTCTGAAAAATAATTTCACCATATTTAAAAAGACTATTGCAAAACTATGCATTTTTTATTTTTTGTTGACCAATTGACCAAAGAGTACGGACACAGGGTAAATTAATATCAGACCTACCATCAACAGCGAAAAATCATCACTTTTTATAAACTATGTTCCACAAATTATGCATTTGTTGAATATAGCAAAGCATTTAACTAAAATGTAATCACAATGAATACAGCAACATCCTGAGGAGTCAACGATCATCTGCATCTGTCCACTTGTCGAATAAATTAGTCATTTGCTTCATAATGAAAAAAAAAACCTTTTAAGTGACAGGTTGCAGATAAAATGCAGTTCTATATCATGTCATTGCTTCTCCTGTTTTCTCAAAAAATATATATATACTTTGTAACAGTCAGACCAAAATTCATAATTTTTCTTATGTTTTCTTCCTGTCTGTGGTTTTATTTTCCAAAAACAGTGATGCATTTGGGAGACTAATATGTGAATGACCTGTTTTTTTATGCTCTAATAAATATGCGCAAATAAATTAATATTTGAATGTCTTTCCACTAAATTCTGTTTAAAACTGTTTGTGTGCAATTCCTATGCCAGTTCTATACTCAAGGCTATGCATCCTTAACGTGTGTAATGCCGGGCACTTGAGGAGGGTGTTTTGAGATGAGTGGGGAGGCCTGAGGTGCCCGACGTGCGCCCAGTGGAGTGCATGAATGGTAAGTATGCGTGCAGGGAAAAAAAAGCAGCCTGGGTCTCACGAAGGCCACTCTGAGCTTTGGCGCTTTATTGCGTCCGCTGAGAGCATGTTGGCTTTTACCTGCATGTGTTTACCATATCCTTCCCGTTGCACCTACTTCAGTGATTACAATCCTCAGTGCGCCACCACCAGGTGCACGCCTCGCCAATTAAATTCAATCCAATCGTATGGCGTCCATAAAGGCTAGGAAGAGAGAGTGGGCACCGCACCATGTGATCTGGGGAGGTTAATGCAGTTAGAGTTATTTCACAGTCCATTAAGGAGCTTATGTTGACCCCTTGACCTCCGAGCCAACAACACCGAATCCATTATCATCACAATGGAAGCGCCGCGGCTCCGCATGGGCCCAGGAAATCCCAAGTTAGCACTTAGCAACGGTGAAACGCAGACACCCCATCACCCCCACACCCTCCTCCCCCTCCTTCTCCTCTCTGTTCTTTCTGCACTTTTGAGGTTTGGCTATTAATACAGCCAAACTGTAATTTGTATCATTATCATTCAGAAGGTAGAGAGAAGGACAATAAAGACATGCAGAGTGAGGGAAAGTGCTGACAACAGGGTTTCTCCTGCCGCTTTGATTCAATTACGCAGAGAGGCGAGGCCAGTAAGAGCAAGTGTGTGAATGTGACGGGACGGGGGGCTCGGACAGGAGATTCGCTCTTGGATGAAGTGATCATGTTCCGACAGGAACTTGGTCACATGAACTTACCGCTGTGATCTTGTTATGTTTAATGACAGCTCTGGTAGATGAAAAAGAATTGATTGGAGTCCGTGTCGGAGCTTAGCACACTGTTTTTTTGGTCTGTAAATGTCACCAAGTCTGATTGAGATATAAGAAGATTATCCAATAAAAAACAGCAGGTAAAAGCAGACAGCACCAGGTTACATATAGTGCAGTACTGTACCAGCAGAAAAGAGTTACTTTAAAATCATATTCAGATACAGTCTGTTACAGTTACTTTATTAAACATGTAACTTGGAAAAAACATGAAACCTGTGTCCTGTGTGTCTATATAGAAGTTGGCTTAGGTTTACTTGCATGGGTTTCAGGTATAAAAAAGCAGGATAATCCTAATGTATGATGTTATTTTGTGTTGTGATATTAAAACTTTGTTTATTGTGAGATGATTAGTTTGCCTGACCTATACATATAAAACTCTTCTTTTTTGTTTTTATGTTATAAATGTTGTTTTGGGGAATCTGGGTGTTTCAGCAGACTAAGGCACTGTCATTATGAACTGAGAACCCCAGGACAAGTTAAACAACATCAGCAGCCGGAGTCCGAGAGAGTACAATTGGTCATGCTCTCTTTGGGTGTGTAGGTGGCGCTCTCTCCCTAATCACTTCAGTTATGATGCTGGGTGTCTGTTAGCTAAGTCTGTAGGTAAGAGGGTGGGTAAATTCATTAACCCCTGCGTGGCTAATGAACCCACACGTCTCATATGTGTCCCACAGCACAGTGAGGATCACTCATGAACTCGTTTACCAAAAAGATGTGGTACTTACTGGATTATAAATGCAGAACTGCACTGAAAAAAATGAGTAAAATTTACTTAAAAAAAATATCACAACTTTCTGCATTTGCTTTTTTTTTAAAGTAAATTGAATTTCAATTTCAAGACTTTCTTTTAGTAACCTTTACTTAATTTCTGCATACAATATTACCTAATTACAATTACTTAATTAATACAATATTACTCAAATAATTTATGATACATAATATATTATAATTCCTGACATGTATATATTTTTAGTTAAAACACACATATTACATATTAAATTTATAGTATATTTTAGCATACTAAAAATAATATATTACATGCCATCCATGTGTTGAGACAGTGAGTTAATATAAATATTTAAATGTGTGTTTTCGAAACTTACTGAGCTCTGTTAGCATTAGCATTTCACTCCCGGTGTCTGTCTGAGCTAGACTAGCATCTAGCATTAACTGCTTCTGGACTGTTTTTATTTCATCGCCCTTCCCCGCTTTCGGCTCTCTCCTGGTTGTCTTTTGCAAAGAGGACATTCTAGCGGCGTTTTCTGGATAAATAGGTGGATTTATGTGTTCATAACATGCTGATAAAGATATGTTATGGTCGGAGCTTACTCTACCAGTGTCTTCACTCAGGCATACCGGAAACGGAAGTCTTAAATGTGTGTTTTAACTAAAATTGTTTACATGTCAGGAATTATAATATATTATGTTTCATAATTTATTTGAGTAATATTGTATAAATTAAGTAATTGTAATTAGGTAATGTTGAATGCAGAAATTAAGTAAAGTTTACTAAAAGAAAAGATTTATTCAGCAAAAATAAATGAAGTAAAGTTTACTAAAATAAAGGATTGACTGAAGTTCAGTTCACTTATTTACTCTATGTAACATTTAAGTCTTAAAGGTTGAAGTTACTTAATATGATCTAAAATTAAAGTAACTTTAAAAAAAGCAAATGCAGAAAGTTGCGAAACTTTTTACAAATTTTTCTCATAATTTTTTTCAATGTGGGAGGGGGCAAGACCAAAATCTTAAACCTTCAGTGGAAGTCAATTTTAAAAGGTTTTCTTTTTTTTTTTTTTTTCGTTTAAAGAAAAAAAATCTATTTTTCATTTCATTGTTTCTATCAGTAGGTTCTTCCCAATTTATTATGCCAAAAAATTACAACTAAAGTTTTTGGAAATAATAATTGTATTCATAAGTACTGTATTCATGTAGGTTTGTGTGAGATGTCTATATTGGGAGGAGAGGCTATAGGCATGTTTCTTTTCTCTTACACCAGGTAGCAGATGTCCACGCTGGCTAGCATCACACTAACACGTCACTGCTTGATTATGGATCAATTAACCCTTTAGATTGTGTACTGATTAACGTCATGACAGAGCATCAACAAAAAAAGTGTGTAATTGCAACATTTCCAAAGATCTCTTTAAGAATTTCCAGTATTAACAGCTACCAGATCATCACAATCACAGCAACTCCTCTGAGAATACCATCCCTCAGTCTTCAGTGGATTAGTCACATCACTGTATCAAGATATAGAGAAGTATATATATCACACTGACATGCCTCAAGTTGAAGTGTTGCCTTACAGGGAGGCTTAGGAACTTCCACCTCTGTATACACTGTGAGCTGTGAGCTCTGGTACCTTGTTAGTGAGTTTGGTTGAACACTGGCCAACTTGCTTATGATAAGTTCAGGTGAATTATGGGAGTTGGAATAAGGCCTGATAGTGGGTGCAGAGAGGTGGGACATGCGTGGTAATGATGGTGACAGGCTTTCAATGCAAGAAACCCTACACACGTATCCAGTACTCTACAATACAAGAAAGGAAAAAAATGAACAGACCACTTTGGTATCTGCTTCAGTTTCTCTGATTTTGCTATGTAAAAGTATATGTTTGAGTAAAATGGACACTATTGTTTTATTCTATAAACTGAGAAATGGCTAAAATAACTAAAAAGATGAGTTTTCAGACCTCAAATATTGCAAAGAAGTTCATATTCATAACATTTTAAGAGTTCAGAATAACCCTGTTTTTTAATCAGTCTTTTTGCATCTTGGCATGTTCTCCTCCACCAGTCTTACACACTGCTTTTAGATAACTTTATGCCTTTACTCCTGGTGCAAAAATTCAAGCAGTTGATCATCCATCTTCCTTTGATTATATTCCAGAAGTTTTCAATTTGGTAAAATCAAAGAAACTCATCCTTTTAAAGTGGTCTCTTATTTTTTCTCCAGAGCTGTATTGCTCAGGTGATTGCTACATTATTGGAACAGTGTTTTATGTTTGTGATGACAGTTTGCTACTTGTGTGTATTTAACAGCAGCTGTTAGAGTACAGCAGTCCTCTATTCAGAGCACAGAAAGTCCACATGACCCTCACCTTGGCCTGCTGTCCACGCTATTGATTGGTGGAGGGTTTATTATTGTGTTTGTTGCTAACAAGTCAGGGAGTACAGCTGGTATGTTTTTCAGCTGAAAAAGGCTGTCTGACCTGTCCCCACACTCACAGACTCAGCTCACTGCAGCCGCAGTCAGCACATTCAACTACACTGCCTTTATAATGTAAACTATTATAGCACAGCTGGATGACACATGTTTATCATTAATATGTGCAATTCATTTATCATATACACTAGAACTGATCAGAATGTTGGTACCAGGATCTCAGTATGATACATCTGCAACACTTACAATAAGTGTACATCAATTTACAGTACTGAAAAGTATTGAACATTGTTAAATGCTTATGTAACATCTCAACTAACTAATTAATTGACACTAGTTTGCACATTATTTAACATTTCTAAATTTAAATGCTTAGAGATGTAAATAGTGAATTGAGACATTAGTTAAAATGTAATTAATAATGCAAATAATATTAATAATAAGACTAGTGTAAATTAATAATATTGTTTATGAATGTACCCTTACTGTAAAGTGTTTCTAATAATTAAAAATAACTAATAATTAACTACACATTGCCTTTTATGTTTGCTTAAGTGTGAATGATACAATTATACAAGTATATAAAAAAGTTCCCTGTCCTGAGAATAAGTTTAATATGTGGTTAATATGTACTGTGTAATGTATCTTTTTTTTCTGTTCATTACAGCACCTAATGTTTACATATCATCACTGTTACACAAAAACGCATATCTTTAACTCATATCTTTCAGTGGAAATCAATGTTAAAACATCATTTTAATACGGTTTTAATAATATTTTATTTCTATTGGTCAAACACTAAAATTTAAAATTAAATGTATGTAAAAAAAGTAAGAAGTGACTAAATAGGTTTTTGTAGCACAGCAATGATTGTTTTCTCATGTCTTTTCAATGCTATGACTTTTTTGACAAACGACTTTTTCGAAGTAGCATCAGTTGTTATGGCAACTGACGTTGAAATTGTTGGAAGACCATAGTATTCTTAAGGATGTACTGTATATAGAGTTATGCAGGTGTCATAAAAGGCCTGTATCAGCATTAATTAGCCCTAAACACATGGTTATCATTGTGACATTCTTTTATTTTTGTGTATCTATTCTCAAGAAGCAAGGGTTTATTATGGTTGTGCATTGCTTTAACACGTACAATTTTCGTACAAAGTTGCCCCATAGAAATGAATGGGGGGCCCAAAGTTCTATCTCGCACACCAGCAGCTCTGCGCACGGAACCCCTTCTCTCCCCTGCTCCTCCAGTACTGTGTGTGTATGGAGCAGCTATCAGTCAAAAGTTTGGACATCCCACACGGCCAGAGCAACCTAGCGTCCACATCTGAGCGATGTGTTTGAGCAATGCCTTAGCAACCACCAAGCAACTCCTTAGCAACCACCTGGCAACACCATAGCAACCACCATGGATACCATAGCAACGCCTTAGGAACCACCTAGCAACTGCTTAGCAACACCATAGCAACCACCATGGATACCATAGCAACGCCTTAGCAACCACCTAGCAACACTTTAGCAACCACCTAGCAACTGCTTAGCAGCACCATAGCAACCACCATGGATACCATAGCAACGCCTTAGCAACCACCTAGCATCTGCTTAGCAACACCATAGCAACCACCATGGATACCATAGCAACGCCTTAGCAACCACCTAGCAACACCATAGCAACCACCACAGACACCATAGCAAGCACCTAAGAAAAATCATAGCAATGACCATAGTGAACGGTGTGAGCCATTTTAGCTGCGCAACCATCCTGCATGTCCTTCAGGAAATGCGTTTTTCTAGTTATCCTTATCCTCATGCAGACTATATTTAATCATGTGATAATAAAAAAATAAATATAAGTGTAGAATATAGAATATTTTAAATTTAAAATGTAAAATAAAATACTGTTTTTGTTTTGCTGAAAACTGCCCAGCACTATTATTGATAATTTTCTGTTTTTATTTAATCATATTTAGTCCAGCTGCAGAGTCATGGCCCTCTCTTTCTCCCGCTCCGTGCAGACGGGCAGTTAGAGTGAGCTGTATCACAGACCATCACATTTATTTTAGTGATATTTTTGTCTGTATAGGGCAGCTTTATTAAAGGCTGGGGTGAAATTAAAGGACATTAACAAACTTCATGTGACCCTGACCAGTCTCTCTCTAACTGGAAACCTGCCCTCACCCAACCCCCAGAGAACCCCTCTCTGCCCCCCTCTCCCCCCACATGTCCCCCAGCCCCCTGTTGGACTGCTCCATCCTCTCTCCCCTTCACCTCCCTCTCCTCTCTCCACCACACCTCCACCAAACCGGTGCTGGTGTATTTGGGGTGGGGAGACGGCGGCGGCGGGACGACAGTGAAATTGATATCCCTCCCCGTCCTCCTGCCCGGCAATATGTTGTCTTTCTGGGACTTATCAATGTGATTGATGGGCGGGGTGAACAGCAGGAGGGACCCCAGTCTTAATCAAATCCATACAGCCTCAACAAATTGGACAGTGGTGGATTAACAAGTCAGGTACACATCCAACCCCCCAACACACACAGCCCACCCACCTCCATCTCAGCCCCTCCTTTTAAAAGTAGTTCTCCTTGGAAAGCAGCTGGATGAGTGAGTAAGAGAGAGATAGAAAGAGAGGTGATAAAGTGATAAAATAAAAGACAGAATGAAACAAAAGATGGCAGCAGTGCTGTTGCTGAGCTGGAGGGTCGTGCTAAAATAGTTTATTGAACACATTATTGTCTTTAATCAGAGGACAAACCACGAATAGAGGAATAAACAAAAACTTATAATAACACATCTCCAAAGCAAGGAAAAACAAATTACAAAAAAAAAAAAATCCTCAACTAGTACACAGGATTAAATATGTTTAAAAAGTGAGTTGCTAAATAATTATTTAATCGATTCTTTAAACTTTAAAATTAGAATTATGGCATGGATTTAATTTTTAGGGTCTTACCCCACATTTCAGGAGACTGGGGCTTTCTGTTGACATTTCAATCACTACATTTGTCGCCACAACTCCTCCACACTAGAAATTGGTTTGAAGGCTCAAAGCTACAATGTACCACAAGGTCATCAACCCATCAAAGTTTTCAAATTGGCAACATGCTGTAAGAATGCTTCTAGCTGGAAAACCAGCTTGTGATTCCAGTTCTTTGATGTTTTATTTTGATACAATGCAATCAAAGAATCAAGTAGATGCTGAGTAAGAAAATATGGATCCATGTTCTTATTGTACTCCTTCACCACAGCAGGACATGGCACATTGGTGATCAACAGTGTTGGGCACATTACTTTGAAAAAGTAATTAGTTATAGTTACTCGTTACTTCTCCAAAAAAGTAACTGAGTTACTAACGGAGTTACTCCACTATAAAAGTAATTAGTTACCAGTAAAAGTAACTATCGCGTTACTTTTTATTATTCGCCCGTCAAAAAAAGGAAATCAATTATGCATTTACTATTATTATTAGAAAAATAACAAAAAATAACAAACGAAAATAAACCCAAAATGTTGACAAAAATATAATCTAACGAATTTCAAAAAAATAAAACGAAATTCTCCACACAACCAAAGAAAATTACTAAAACTTGTAATACTGAAAAAAGCGGAAAAACGTGTCTGGGGATGAAATTTAACAAACCAAGCCACACTCAAAAGAAATATGTATATATAAAACAAAATAATGGACAAAAACAACAATTTAATGCCCGTTAAAATGGTATTAATATAACAGCTTCACCAAAAGAGAATAGAGCTTAGATCGTGCCCAAAAAATCCGACCCAGCCGGAGCCCGTGCACATTCTGCCCAAGCCCGAACCATAAACTGTCATTATGAGCCTGACCCGATCCGCCCCATAAACTGTCTGTTTTCGGGCTGATTGAATGAGCGAAATATAATCAGAATTATGTTAATTAACACTGTAACATAGAAGCATAGAACTATTATTTAATTTAAATTATTTTTAAGAACAGCTACACACAATGCTGCAAGTCAAACGCGGAGGCGTTCACGTGCGCCCAGAGCTACGTGATTACAGTTTTCATTTTTATTATAGTTTAATTTTATTTTGTTTTTATTTTTTCTGTTCATTTTAGGGTGGGCTTGCTAGCGCGAGCGCTTTACACAAGAACTAACGGACCACGAGTGCCGCGCGCTCGGCACAACAACTCCCGCTGTACAACTCCGCTGTACAACAGCGCTTATAAATAAATTAAACACAAAAATGAGGGTATTCTATCAGTAATTTCAGTTCGTTTTAGTTAGTTTTATAAACACAAAATACAGTTGGAGATAGTTATGTTTTTCCTTTTAATTACCGTTTTTATTAGATTCAGTTAACACAAATGTTTTTCACTTTCAATTTTCGCTATTTCGTTAGCTTTAGTGAACAATAATAATTGGTTACTTAGCAACATTGTGATTATCACACCAGAGCTTTATATAAAATAAAAATAGGAGCCTGATTTCGGGTCGGTCCTCAGGTCAGGTGGGATTCGGGCAGAGAATCTAAGCTCTAAAATAGAAAGCAGCAGCACCACAAAAACCGGAGCAGCTAAAAAGAGCTTAACGTCCTTAATTCGGAACTTGGCCTGTCCACGGCAATCACTGAATTGATTAGAGCACGCAAATCGTCACAATTGTGCCTCACTTCACCACGCCAAACCACAGGCACAGCGGCCAGAAGCTCAAGTTCACCGGACAGAGGAGGGGTTAACCAGGGCAAAGCGAAATAAAAAAAAAAAGTTCATAGAGCTGCTAAAGTAACGTGCAGTAACGGGGTGTCGGAAATGGTAACGGCGTTATAGTTACAGTCATAGTAATTAGTTAGATTACTCGTTACTGAAAAAAAGTAACGGCGTTAGTAACGCCGTTAGTTTTAACGCCGTTACTCCCAACACTGGTGATCAACCACAGCAATCTTGTTTGGTCGAGCAAGGTGGTGTACAGCATTGTCACTTGCTCCACATCTGGTAGATCAGGTGTCTGTGCAACTCTCTCTGTTTACATTTCAGAGTTGTGTGGGACACCATCCATGCCAGCTAAGATGTGAACGTTGTAGACTCATTTCTTTCCCTTTCTATTTTTTCCTCACTGTCAATTTCAGTGAGCTGATTGTTCTGACAAATGGAAGAAATGACGAAACTGTCCAATCACATTTCTTCCTTCCATAAAATATTTCTGTGCCATTTCCAGCAAATAGTAGTACATGGTTTGACTTTTGCCATAGTAATACATCATATTACTCAATTCTCAGTTATCTCAAAACTTGAATATGGGGTTTCTCAATCATGGTCAAGGGGAACCCCTATCCCAGCTCAAACTAAAACAATTGTTTGAGTTGGGAAAAAATTCTAACAATTAAATAACAATTAGCTGGGTTTTAACTGCTGTAGCTGTCAATCCTATGTTAATACTTATAATTATTTAAAAGAGGCATGTCCTGTGACATCATATTAAAAAAAGAATAAAGAAATAAAAATAAAAAGTGACTGTTTAAAAAACAAAAAAGTGTTTTGTTGCCTGAGGGCAACACCAGGGGCAGCAAAGGAAACTGACCTGCTCATTCCTGCTGATAAGGTACGCTAGCTGCTAATTTAAGGGAAGAGCAATGATATTCTTTATCATCTGATGAGTGATTGTTTAGGTTTGTTTCAGTCAATGGAGCCTCATGTCATAGAGGGTTAGATATAATTTTGTATTTTCTTTAAATATTATCAACTGTTGTAATTCTTTTTTTAATAAAAAGCACATTTAAGCTTTTAACGTTTCTCTTACTTTCATCCATATGATATTTTTCTTAGCAAGTCTATTTAAGTATTTAAAATGTCTGTATTACACATTATTTATGTAATGTCATGTTTGATCACATTAATCTTGGTGTTATACAATTACATTTATATGATGTTATATTTATTTCACGACATATGTGCTCATTAACTTCTCAAATGATCACATGGCCACATGTTATTCATAATAACTTCTCATGTCACTTCTCATGTGGTCATATATTTTATCTCATATGTTACATGTGTCATACTAGTCACATGCATTTATCTGGGAACACTCCTCATGACATGAACATGTAGTTGTGAATATCAAATCAAATCAAATCAAATTTATTTGTATAGCGCTTTTTACAACTGGTGTTGTCACAAAGCAGCTTTACAGAAACATGATTACAGGACAAAGAATCAGGCAAAACATTAAACATAGAAAATACAGAATACAGAACCCCAAGTGAGCGCGGAGGCAAGGAAAACTCCCTCAGAGCTGCAGGAGGAGGAAGAAACCCTGGGAGGACCAAGACTCACATTTAATCCTACCACTGGTCAAACGGCTTTTAAATTAAAATTTAAAAAGTCTTTATACATCCACATAGGTTTTATATTTTCAGGAGTATAATAGCACCACTAATGGCTTGGGTGTAATCAGTAGTGGAGAGTAAGATGGTCGATGAGCAGCTGGTCTGTGGTGGGTGATGGGTGGAGAAGAGCTGACTTCAGAAACTTCCATCAGTCTGGCCGGACAGGAGACGTGAGGGTCCAACATCGGTATCGGGTCAGACAGGTGGGCAGTCAGTAACTCGGAGGAAGGCAGAGAGATGGAATTAGTTTTGACTGGATTTATGTAAAACAGAGAATATAAAACATTATCAGAGTGTGGCTAATGACTCCTGCAGATCTAAATAAAACAGCCTAACTAAAGGCAGAGAGCCAGAAGGAAACATAGACACGGAGGCACCCTGAAACACCAGCATCCACCCACTCCACCGTCCACAAACATGAGTGACCGTGTGCAGTGGGAGAACAACAGCACCAGCATCTCAGTTTACCACAATTTCCTCTGTCCATGAACCCCTGAATCTGCAGCCTTATCTAAAGGTAAAACATTAATTACCAAAGGCTAAACTAAACAAGTAAGTTTTCAATCTAGACTTGAAGATTGAGACTGTGAACATATTCGGGGAGATTATTCCAGAGTTGGAGGCGCTTTATAAGAGAAAGCTCTTCCTCCTGCAGAGCTCCTCTGAATTTTAGGAACTACTAAGAAACCAGAACCCTGAGATCTAAGTAATCGAGGTGGATCATAATAGGAGATGAGGTCTCGCAAATACTTAGGAGCAAATATGATCTGTTAAATAACAGTTCCTAAGTTTTACTTAGGTACATTTTTCTGACATTCTGTATAGCTTGGATCAAAAAACAGTGTTTTTGGACCCACTGACCAGGCCCTGACCATGAAGAAGTGGATAGGAAAAAAAATTTAATTCAATAAAATACTTTACTGTTTTTTTTATTAATTGTGACACTTCAAAAAAGCATGGTTTTGTCACAACAGAGATTATACACACAGTGATACAGTATTGGCTTTCTTTATTATTTTATCTTTGGTTTCATATTTATGTCCTGTACACCTAATCATGATATGTAAAGTACTTCTAAGTCGACCTCTGTTTTGATTGGCTGTCACTGTATTGAATTTAATTTAAAAGGCATTCCTTACTACACCACTGTATTCTAAACAGGGAGATGTAGTCAGATAATGCATTGTTTTTCTAAGATTCCAAAAAATGAATCTGAAACTGATTGTTCCATATATAGACTGAGCACATGCATTACTCCTGTTTTAATGTACATTTGTTGGATCTTTGCTTTAATGAATTTTGGTTTCTTTCTATTATAAAAGCTAGATTCACCTGATAACAATGTGTGGTGTCAGAAGAGTGTGGTCCGATAAGCTAACAAAGAGCAGACGCTTCTCGTGTTCGTCCTTCAGTCGGCTTCCTGTATTGACTGTCACAGTCCGTTCCCTGTCTTCTTGCCATTAGTTTTAAATTGTTTCTTAAACTGAGCACAACTGCACTGCAGACAGTTTTTCAATCGCTGCTCCATTCCAATTGATTACCAATAGCTTGACTCGCATTCCACTGCCTCATAGCATTGGTGTGTTTGGGTCCTGCTCCAGCCCTCTCCTTTCATATATCCCTCTGTCCTTTGTCTATTAGTATTAACATAACAAACAGCCCAATCAATTAGATGCAGCCCTATCTCATCAGGCTTTGTGCTCAAACATGATATTATCTCTAAGAGGAGTGTCTTTTTTCCTCTTGCTACAAAGTTTTCAAAGATGTTTTGCAAGGACCTCTCAGCTTTTGATGGAGAGGAGTTTTGATATGCAGCTATCTCTCTATCCTCTGCTTGTTAGTTTAGACATTCAGTTCAGGTTAAAAGGACATTTATTTGATGATATATGTTGATGAGTCAATGAGACTGATATTCTGTAGTTTAGATATACAATAAATATTGTAATGTTGTTAAACACCTTAGTCATACCCATTCTGTCTTCAGGACTTTTGTCTTGCTTGGCCTGATTTCTGTTAGAATGTGTTCTGATTCTTGTTAGGATAGAGGGGTAGGGTGTGCTGATCCTTGTTGGGATAGAGGGGTAGGGTGTTCTGATTCTTTTTGGGATAGAGGGGTAGGGTGTTCTTATTCTTGTTGGGATAGAGGGGTAGGATGTTCTGATTCTTTTTGGGATAGAGGGGTAGGGTGTTCTTATTCTTGTTGGGACAGAGGGGTAGGGTGTTCTGATTCTTGTTGGGATAGAGGGATAGGGTGTGGTGATTCTTGTTAGGATAGAGGGGTTGGGTGTGGTTATTCTTGTTGGGATAGAGGGGTAAGGTGTGATGATTCTTGTTGGGAAAAAGGGGTAGGGTCTGGTGATTCTTGTTAGGATAGAGGGGTATTGTGTTCTGATTCTTGTTGGGATAGAGGGGTAGGGTGTTCTGATTCTTTTTGGGATAGAGGGGTAGGGTGTTCTGATTCTTTTTGGGATAGAGGGGTAGGGTGTGGTGATTCTTGTTGGGATAGAGGGGTATGGTGTTCTGATTCTTGTTGGGATAGAGGGGTAGGGTGTGGTGATTCTTGTTGGGATAGAGGGGTAGGCTGTGGCGATTCTTGTTGGAATAGAGGAGTAGGGTGTGGTAATTCTTGTTGGGATAGAGGGGTAGGGTGTGGTGATTCTTGTTGGGATAGAGGGGTAGGGTGTGGTGATTCTTGTTGGGATAGAGGGGTAGGGTGTTCTGATTCTTGTTGTTGGGATAGAGGGGTAGGGTGTGGTGATTCTTGTTGGGATAGAGGAGTAGGGTGTGCTGATTCTTGTTGGGATAGAGGGGTAGGGTGTTCTGATTCTTGTTGGGATAGAGGGGTAGGGTGTTCTGATTCTTGTTGGGATAGAGGGGTAGGGTGTGGTGATTCTTGTTGGGATAGAGGGGTAGGGTGTTCTGATTCTTGTTGGGATAGAGGGGTAGGGTGTGGTGATTCTTGTTAGGATAGAGGGGTAGGGTGTTCTGATTCTTGTTGGGATAGAGGGGTAGGGTGTTCTGATTCTTGTTGGGATAGAGGGGTAGGGTATGGTGATTCTTGTTAGGATAGAGGGGTTGGGTGTGGTTATTCTTGTTGGGATAGAGGGGTAAGGTGTGATGATTCTTGTTGGGAAAAAGGGGTAGGGTCTGGTGATTCTTGTTAGGATAGAGGGGTATTGTATTCTGATTCTTGTTGGGATAGAGGGGTAGGGTGTTCTGATTCTTGTTGGGATAGAGGGGTAGGGTGTGGTGATTCTTTCTGAGACAGAGGGGTAGGGTGTGCTGATTCTTGTTGGGATAGAAGGGTAGAGTGTGCTAATTCTTGTCGGGATAGAGGGGTAGAGTGTGGTGATGCTTGTTGGGATAGAGGGGTAGAGTGTTCTGATTCTTGTTGGGATAGAGGGGTAGAGTGTGGTAATTCTTGTTGGGATAGAGGGGTAGGGTGTTTTGATTCTTGTTGGGATAGAGTGGTAGAGCGTTCTGATTCTTGCTGGGATAGAGGGGTTGGGTGTGGTAATTCTTGTTGGGATAGAGGGGTAGGGTGTGCTGATTCTTGTTGGGATAGAGGGGTCGGGTGTTCTGATTCTTGTTGGGATAGAGGGGTAGGGTGTTCAGATTCTTGTTGGGATAGAGTGGTAGGGTGTTCTGATTCTTGTTGGGGTAGAGGGGTTGGGTGTGATGATTCTTGTTGGGAAAGAAGGGTAGGGTCTGGTGATTCTTCTTAGGATATGGGGTATGGTGTTCTGATTCTTGTTGGGATAGAGGGGTAGGGTGTGGTGATTCTTTTTGGGATAGAGGGGTAGGGTGTTCTGATTCTTGTTGTTGGGATAGAGGGGTAGGGTGTGGTGATTCTTGTTGGGATAGAGGGGTAGGGTGTGCTGATTCTTGTTGGGATAGAGGGGTAGGGTGTTCTGATTCTTGTTGTTGGGATAGATGGGTAAGGTGTGGTGATTCTTGTTGGGATAGAGGGGTAGGGTGTTCTGATTCTTGTTGGGATAGAGGGGTAGGGTGTGGTGATTCTTGTTAGGATAGAGGGGTAGGGTGTGCTGATTCTTGTTGGGATAGAGGGGTAGGGTGTTCTGATTCTTGTTGGGATAGAGGGGTAGGGTGTGGTGATTCTTGTTGGGATAGAGGGGTAGGGTGTGCTGATTCTTGTTGGGATAGAGGGATAGGGTGTTCTGATTCTTGTTGGGATAGAGGGGTAGGGTGTGGTAATTCTTGTTGGGATAGAGGGGTAGGGTGTAGTGATTCTTGTTGGGATAGAGGGGTAGGGTGTTGTGATTCTTGTCGGGATAGAGGGGTATGGTGTTCTGATTCTTGTTGGGATAGAGGGGTAGGGTGTGGTGATTCTTGTTGTAGAGTAGTAGAGAGTTCTGATTCCTGTTGGGATAGAGCAGTTGGGTGTGGTGATTCTTGTTGGGATAGAGGGCCAGGGTGTGATGATTCTTGCTGCCATAGAGGGGTAGGGTGTGGTAGTTCTTGTTGGGATAAAGGGGAAGGGTGTGGTAATTCTTGTTGTGATAGAGGGGTAGGGTGTGCTGATTCTCTTTCGGATAAAGGGGTAGAGATTTCTGATTCTTGTTGGGATAGAGTGGTAGGGTGTTCTGATTCTTGTTGGGATAGAGAGGTAGGATGTTCTGATTCTTATTGAGATAGAGGTGTATAGTTTGGTGATTCTAGGTGAGATAGAGGGGTAAGGTGTTCTACATTTGTGTCAGTATAGAGGGGTTGGATGTCCCTATTTCTGTTAGGATAAATGCATAAGGTGTTCTGAATCGTTTAAACTTTGAGGACCATAAGGCACAATATTCTAATAAAGACCTGGATACAGAAGTAGTGGTTTTCTCTTTGGATGTTAAATGCAATGTGCTAAGCTCTACTGTTGTGTAGAATAAATGATACACTCTGGCAATCCACTGCAACCCATAATGTGGAGACCACTGAACTCGGATATGTTTTGTTGATGTATCAGGTGTGCTGGTTATGTCTTGTTGTAATTTTACCTGAAGCCCAGGCTGGCGGTGGTCTCCTGGCTGGTGGGCAGATGAATACATTTTTGTTTCTCCTTCCCTGTCCGTTTTCTCCTTGGTGGTCGTTTCCTGCAGTAAATAAATTAGAAGTCGGGGGTGAGAGCGGGAGTGGAGGGGAGTGTTCTGTGCAGCAGCAACCCCCAAGACGCCTGCAGATGAGTGGGCCGTGGTCCCCGAGCATCAACACTGGACCCTCTGTACCTTGCCGCTCTGACAGTATCTGAGGGAACACGGGCTCTGGTAGATTGATGGGTACCACCGGCTCGGCCGTTTCTTCCGAGAATGGCCGAGTTCCTTTGCCTAATGATGCTCCATCCATCCTGAGGCTGAGGGTGCAGGAGTGGGCCGCGGAGGATGGGTAACCTGCCTCTGATCACTCTTTATTTGGCAGTCAGCACTGTGTTCACGGGAAACCCTCCGCAGCGCACATTAATATTATATATAGATACCCTTGTCAGGGATTTACATCCAATGATCCGAAATCAGGGAGGCAGGGAAATCGGAGGTGGGTGGGGGTTGGTGGAGGGGCTGCTGATTGATTGTGGAGGAAGCTGAAAACCAAGGGAGGGAAAAAAGTGTGAAAACACAACGGCCTAAATTTATCACCATGCTTTTCCTGTAATGCAAGAGTTTTTTGCCACTGTACATAACATAAAAAATAAACAATTGCTGCTGTCAGTGTTTGTGGGTTTGTTGTGAAATTGAAATTTTTTAATTTTCAATTTTAAAACTGAATATTTAAAAGAAATACATGGTTTATTATCAATTTGATTATTATTTATCATTGTACATTTGATCAAGATAAAACTAAACATAGGGTTCGACAAAACATTTATTTTATTTTCATTTATCCCAAATTTTTTGTTGTTGTAGTGCTTTTTTTCATTTCTGATTTTAACAGAGCAGTATAGGACTTCATTGACGGAAGTTCAAACTATACAGGCTTTGTCATCATTGTATTTGTTGCTTACTTTGCCTACATGGACTGAGAACAAAAATATGTTTAGAACAATGTACAAACACGTTTAACTTAAAGCAAAACTACGTAGCATTTTATCTTCATATAAGAAAGCATCAATTTATTGTGACACACCAAATTACTAAAGTGCTCAGGAGAACACTGTGGAAATGTGTGCAATACTGCATAACCTTAATCAAATTAATGTAAAATTCTGTTTTATCACTTTTTCACATGCTTCTCGACAGTTCCATATCTCTCAGCTTGCCCAGAAATGCATGTATAAAGTGTGTCCTTTATTTGCGACATAAAGCCCAAATTACACTGTAGAGGGGGGGCCCAGGAGCAAACAAATACCAATTTTCTCATATAATGCGGCTTTAAGTTGAAGTGGTTCTGAATATCAGGCAGCTGTACTGCCTCAAAGAGATGGCTCTGGTGTTTTATTCAGGTGAAGAGATGACAGTAAATCAATGCACTATTGATGTAATGAAGTAATAAGTTATTTTTTTCTCCCCCTGAAGCAGCTTTACTCACATCTCCTGAACTTAGCTCATTTTATCTAACAGCTTCATTTCCCAGAGTTTAGTTAAACTGCACTGTGCTGCTCTCCAGAATCTGAGTGTCACGGTAAATACGGCTCCAAGAAGAAAGACAGCAATGTATCAGAGATGTTCCCTTCAGACTTCTATAGAGCTGACCATCAGCCTACCAACCTGCCAGTTCTGATTAAACAAATAGCAACCAGCTAACTGATCAGACTGAGTAAAACTTTACAGTAGGCCTATTTAAGGCTTGTCAACTATGAAATCTAGTTGACACAAGTACTATGTCAAGTGACATTAATTTTCTGTTATGAAACTTTATTTGACATGGGGTGATATTGTCTAGTATTTTAAGAGATGCTCAAAACCAGCACAAAAGAATGTAAAGCAGAGAAGCAAAAGCGAGATAATAGCAAGTTATGACTTTGTAATATAATAATATTGATGTATCACAGCTACCAAATGAGGCAGTTGACAAAACTCCTGGGCTTTTGACATTTCCTTCTATGCGTTGATGTTTAGGACATAGATTCATGTTTTTGATGAATCTTTGCCTCTATCCTTTACAGTCATATGAAAAAAAGTTTGGGCACCCCTATTAATCTTAATAATTTTTAGTTTTAAATATCTGGGTGTTTGCAACAGCCATTTCAGTTTGATATATCTAATAACTGATGGACACAGTAATATTTCAGGATTGAAATGAGGTTTATTGTACAGAAAATGTGCAATATGCATTAAACCAAAATTTGACCGGTGCAAAAGTATGGGCACCCTTATCATTTTATTGATTTGAATACTCCTAACTACTTTTTACTGACTTACTGAAGCACAAAATTGGTTTGGTAACCTCATTGAGCTTTGAACAGAAGAAGAATGGTGAGAACAGTCAAGGACAATCCACAGATCACCTCCAAAGAGCTGCAGCATCATCTTGCGAGGTGTGCAAAAGTTTCTGACTCTGTTTGTGGCGTACTTGCAGAAACGGCTTCTTTCGCATCACTCTCCCATACAGCTTCTCCTTGTGTAAAGTGTGCTGTATTGTTGACCGATGCACAGTGACACCATCTGCAGCAAGATGATGCTGCAGCTCTTTGGAGGTGGTCTGTGGATTGTCCTTGACTGTTCTCACCATTCTTCTTTTCTGCCTTTCTGATATTTTTCTTGGCCTGCCACTTCTGGGCTTAACAAGAACTGTCCCTGTGGTCTCCCATTTCCTTACTATGTTCCTCACAGTGGAAACTGACAGGTTAAATCTGAGACAACTTTTTGTATCCTTCCCCTGAACAACTATGTTGAACAGTCTTTGTTTTTAGATCATTTGAGAGTTGTTTTGATGAGCCCATGATGCCACTCTTCAGAGGAGATTCAAATAGGAGAACAACTTGCAATTGGCCACCTTAAATACCTTTTCTCATGATTGGATACACCTGGCTATGAAGTTCAAAGCTCAATGAGGTTACCAAACCAATTTTGTGCTTCAGTAAGTCAGTAAAAAGTAGTTAGGAGTATTCAAATCAATAAAATGATAAGGGTGCCCATACTTTTGCATCAGTCAAATTTTGGTTTAATGCATATTGCACATTTTCTGTTAGTACAATAAACCTCATTTCAATCCTGAAATATTACTGTGTCCATCAGTTATTAGATATATCAAACTGAAATGACTGTTGCAAACACCCAAATATTTAGAACTATAAATGATTAAGATTAACAGGGGTGCCCAAACTTTTTCATATGACTGTATATATTTAGTGCTGGTCTTATAGCTGGAATAAACTGCTCGTTTATAGTGGATTAAACTTTCAGTAATAAAAATAGGTGCTGACTGCCAAAACTTTTTAAAGTCTAACGGACTGCCACTTAAAAAAAACTGTATGTCCAATTCCAGTACCATTTAGAAGCTTTCATTTATAAGATTGTAGTCAAGCAGAAGCGCTCGGTCCCCTAAACTCACATCACAACAACATGAGGACAATTAAGTGTTTTATTCATTCAGCAGATTTCTTAATGTCATTATATTTGATCATGTAATGCGATAAAGAGAAAATTGACTCAATAGAGAGTTGGAGACATCCATTAACCGAGCAAGCCAAATCTCACCAAGATAAAATGAAAATCAATTCAGAAATAAGGAATGACATTGCCGCCACAAACAAGGCAGAAAATTGCAGGCAGTATTTAGAAGTCTCTCAGCATCAAAGAATATTGATCTGTTCGCCACTCCATTCACACCCTCAATTTAATATTAGATTAGGCTAAAGAAATACTCCTCAAGGTGAATTATACATTCCTGCACAAATCCCAATCAGATTACGCAAACCAATCAATCCATATCACCACTGTGTGACAGAAACACGGTCGTGTAAAAGCTGCACGTCGGAAACCATTTATTTCAATTAATATTCCAGACTTAATTAGATATAAGTGGAATTATGGAAAATGAATATATTCTGCAGTTGCTTGGTTATTCATTTGTTCAATCAGTGGGACTTATAATATCAACACATATTATACATATACATATAATTATTACAAAAACGTATCTTTATTATCAAGTACAATTTGCAGTCTAAGTGCTAAAAAGTTCTGAAACCAATCTAAATTTGCAAAAAGCGGTCACTCTACATCTGATCACTGCAGTCACTGATAACACTTCACTGTAGGGACAGTATTGATACATGGCGCCTAAATAAATGCTTTATAGCAACTGACATAAATATGCATAAACATTTATAAATACTTATTGCAAAAGATTGCAAAAAACAGTCAGCTTATGTCGGGTTTGATGTATAGTTGTCATAAGCACTATGTCAAGTTACATAGATTTTCTATGACATTAGGTTATAATGATATTTTCAGGGGGGAAATGAAGCGCTTGCCATCAATTTATTTTTAATATATGTGCAAACCATATTTAAATAAACCAAAATGTTCCAGGCAGAAAAAATCTCCTTTTTTCCCACTAAAATGCAACTATAGCAGCTGGAATTAAAACTTTCAAATTTAAATTGTGCAGATATTCTAACAAACAAAAAGTAGTTCCAGTGGACAGGAGTTGTCTTTTGTAAGCTTAGTCAGCTCGACATCAGTGAGCTTTTAGCAGGATGTTCTTCTCCTGCCAACGTTTCTCTTCTCTGTAATAACATTTCCCTGCTCCTCAGCCATCAGGACGGGGGAACGCGTGGAGAGAGGCCTGGGACCCCCACGCTTCAATCAACCAATTAAAAAATCAAGGGCTTTCACATTGTGCAGCCTGACAATCAGCTCTGCCAATTAAACCCCCGTCTGCGCCTCGCTCGGCCCTCTGGCTCGGCCCATTACTGGACTCTCGCGTTCGAGTGGGCCGGCTGATCAAGAAAAATTACGCCCCTAATAACAGCGAAACGAAAGAAATTTGGACAAAACGACTCTCTGCATCACAGATTTTGTTTACTAGTGGGTAATTAATTCTCCACATATGTTGGGAACATCTGTCGCGATGACCTGCCATCGTATCAGCGAAACCACTGCTGTGCTGCTCCTCCTCCGGTCATTAGCGCAACCATTCAAATTACTCTTCCTCTCCCGGCCCTGTCTCAAACACTTTCCAACTTTATATTTAAAGCAACACTGCTCCTCTTCCACTCACACCTCCACAAACCCACACCTCCATCCACACCTCCTCACCTCTTCACTTCCACACGACCTCACTTCCATACCTCCTCACTCCCATACCTCCACACCTCCACAATCCCACACCTCCTCACTTCCACACCTCTACACCTCCTCACTTCCACACAACCTCACATTCTTACCTCCTCACTCCTATACCTCCTCATTCCCAAACCTCCTCACTTCCACATTTCACAACTCCTCACCTCCACATGACCTCACTTCCATACCTCCTCACCTCCACGCGACCTCACTTCCATACCTCCTCACTTCCACACGAACTCACTTCCATACCTCCTCAATCCTATACCTCCTCACTCCCATACCTCTTCACTTTCACACGACCTCACTTACACACTCCCACGCCTTAACACTCCCACACCTCAACACTCCCACACCTCCACACTCTCACACCTTCTCACTCCCACGCCTCCTCACTTTCACAATCCCACACCTCCTCACTTACACACCTTAACACTCCCACACCTCCTCACTTCCACACTCACACATCTCCTCACTTCCACACCTCCAAACTCCCACACCTCCTTACTTCCACACCTCCACACCTCCATACCTTCTCACTTCCACACCGCCACACTCCCATACCTCCACACCTCCACACAACCTCACTTCCACATGACCTCACTTCCATACCTCCTCACTCCTATACCTCCTCACTCCCATACCTCCACACCTCCTCACTTCCACATTCCACACCTCCACAAGACCTCACTTCCATACCTCCTCACTTCCACACGACCTCACTTCCACAAGACCTCACTTCCACAAGACCTCACTTCCATACCTACTCACTTCCACACGACCTCACTTCCATACCTCTTCACTTCCACACGACCTCACTTTCATACCTCCTCACTCCCATACCTCCTCACTCTCACACCTTCTCACCTCCAGACGACCTCACTTCCATACCTCCACACGACCTCACTTTCATACCTCCTCACTCCCATACCTCCTCACTCTCACACCTTCTCACCTCCAGACGACCTCACTCTCATACCTCCACACGACCTCACTTCCATACCTCCACACGACCTCACTTTCATACCTCCTCACTCCCATACCTCCTCACTCTCACACCTTCTCACCTCCAGACGACCTCACTTCCATACCTCCACACGACCTCACTTTCATACCTCCTCACTCCCATACTTCTTCACTCTCACACCTGCTCACTTCCAGACGACCTCACTTCCTTACCTCCTCACCTCCACATGACCTCACTCCCATACCTCCTCACTCTTACACCTCCTCACCTCTGGACAACCTCACTTCTATACCTCCTAACTCCCATACCTCCTCACTCTCACACCTCCTCACTTCCACACATCACTTTCATACCTCCCCACTTCCACAAAACTTCACTTCCATACCTCCTCACCTCCATACCTCCTCACTTACACACCTCATTTCCATACCTCCTCACCTCCACATGACCTCACTTTCATACATCCTCACCTCCACATGACCTCACTTCCATACCTCCTCACCTCCACATGACCTCACTTCCATACGACCCCACTTCCACACCTCCTCACTCCCATACCTCCTTACTCTCACACTTCCACACCTACACACTTTCACACAACCTTACTTCCACACTCCCACACCTCCTCACTTCCACATGACCTCACTTTCATACCTTTTTACTTCCACACAATCTCACTTCTATACCTCCTCACTTTAGAGGTTAGATCGGGCCCAAAAATTCCGACCTGACCCAGCCCGAGCCCGTGCACGTTCTGCCCGAGCCCGACCCAACCCGAACCATAAACTGTCATCATGAGCCCAAGCCCGACCCGCACCGCCCCGCCCCTGTTTGAATGAGCGAAATATGATCAGAATGATGTTAATTAACACTTAGTAACGCTTTACTCTAATCTGACCCTTTTTTTCAGTAACGAGTAATCTAACGCATTACTATTTCCAATCCAGTAATCAGATTAAAGTTACTTATCCAAGTCACTGTGCGTTACTCTCTCTCTCTCTCTCTCCACCTCACACTCACACACAGATACACACACACCGCTCCCTTTCCCGTCACCTTTACAGTCCTCCCCTGTCTCTCTCTCGTCCTCGGCGTGTCTTTAGTTTCCGCCTGTTCTCATTTTTCCGCCAGTTCTCGGTTTTTCCCGGCTGCGTCCCAATTCACTAGCCAGGGCAGCGGTCTGCACAGATCTGATTGGCAGAGGAGAGCGTTTGAAGATTTTGTGCCGCAGAGCGCACATACCGTAAAGACAAGAAAAGTTCTGACGCTTTAAATGAACGCTGTCAAAATTAAATACTTCTCAGTAGTTTACTGGTTTGGGTCCGCACTGGACAACGTCTGGGTCCGGACCTGGACCGCAGTCCGCATATATGTGATCCCTGGTCTAGACCATATACACGGTTCTGTTTTATAAAACCACTCCTTGCTGCCCTGCAGAGAACAACAAGTTCAATGTTCAGATTTACAGTGTTAAATATTTCAGGTCAAGAAAGACTTTCTTTATTTTTCTTTTTTATAAAAACAAGTATTTATGTTTAGTAAAATCAAGAATGACCATATTTTATTTTTTATTAAAAAAAAAATATGTTAAGTTAATTCAAGAGAAATTGTCTTTTATTTTTATAAAAAAATGTATTTTTTCAGGAAATAATTCAACTTTAAATGTCTAGAGATACATTGTTGCTGTTAAAAATGCATTTTCCAATAAAGGGAGTATTGGCAAAACTGGTTATAATGTTTATGTTAAGGCAGCGGGAGGTGGTGTCTGCAGCTGCTGAAAGTAACTAATAAAGTAACTTGTACAGTAACTTAGTTACTTTTAAAATCAAGTAATCCATAAAGTAACTAAGTTACTTTTTAAAGGAGTAATCAGTAATCGGATTACTTTTTCAAAGTAACTATACCATCACTGACTGTAACATAGCATAAAACTATTATTTAATTAAAAAGATTTTTAAGAACAGCTACACACAGTGCTCCAGGTCAAACGCGGAGGAGTTCACGTGCGAGAGAGAGAGAGAGACAGAGAGAGACACAGAGAGAGAAAGAGAGAGAGAGACACAGAGAGAGAGAGAGAGAGAGAGAGAGAGAGAGATTTGCTTGTTCTGGTATGAGCTACTCACAGGTAAAGGTTCTCTTTTATCTCCTCGTGCTCATATTCTAGTCCCATTCATAATTCTGCAGCTCCCTCAGTGTTTTCTGTCGTATTTTGCGGCTAGCGCGAGCACTTACAACTAACACCACGGAACGCGAGGTGCCGCCGCGCTTGTGCCGAATCCGCTGCTGAATCCGACTGCCGCCTCGCGGACAGAATCGGCACAACACCCCCCGCTGTAGAACTGCGGGAGTGAAAACAGCGCTTCTAAATACATTAGTTTAGTGTCACTTTCAGTTTTCGTTATTTTATTAAAAAATAAAAATATATTTAAAAAACAGATGCCTACATCTCAGACTATTTTCTGGAGCCCAAACCAACTCGGCCCGAGGAATGTGGTGGGACATCTCGGCCCGAACCTCGGGTCAGGTCGGGTTCGGGCAGAGAATCTAAGCTCTACCTCACTTCCACACCTCCTCACTCCCATACCTCTTCACTTCCACACGACCTTACTTACACACTCCCACACCTTAACACTCCCACACCTCAACACTCCCACACCTCCACACTCTCACACCTTCTCACTTTCACAATCCCACACCTCCTCACTTTCACACAACCTCACTTCCATAGCTTCTTACTCCCATACCTTTACATCTTTACACACCTCCACACTCCTACATTTACACACCTCCACACTCCTACATTTACACACCTCCACACTCCCACATTTACACACCTCCACACTCCCACATTTACACACCTCCACACTCCCACATTTACACACCTCCACACTCCCACATTTACACACCTCCACACTCCTACATTTACACACCTCCACACTCCTACATTTACACACCTCCACACTCCTACATTTACACACCTCCACACTCCTACATTTACACACCTCCACACTCCTACATTTATACACCTCCACACTCCCACATTTACACACCTCCACACTCCTACATTTACACACCTCCACACTCCCACATTTACACACCTCCACACTCCTACATTTACACACCTCCACACTCCTACATTTACACACCTCCACACTCCTACATTTACACACCTCCACACTCCTACATTTACACACCTCCACACTCCTACATTTACACACCTCCACACTCCCACATTTACACACCTCCACACTCCTACATTTACACACCTCCACACTCCTACATTTACACACCTCCACACTCCTACATTTACACACCTCCACACTACTACATTTACACACCTCCACACTCCTACATTTACACACCTCCACACTCCTACATTTACACACCTCCACACTCCTACATTTACACACCTTCACACTCCTACATTTACACACCTCCACACTCCTACATTTACACACCTCCACACTCCTACATTTACACACCTCCACACTCCCACATTTACACACCTCCACACTCCTACATTTACACACCTCCACACTCCTACATTTACACACCTCCACACTCCTACATTTACACACCTCCACACTCCCACATTTACACACCTCCACACTCCTACATTTACACACCTCCACACTCCTACATTTACACACCTCCACACTCCTACATTTACACACCTCCACACTCCTACATTTACACACCTCCACACTCCCACATTTACACACCTCCACACTCCTACATTTACACACCTCCACACTCCCACATTTACACACCTCCACACTCCTACATTTACACACCTCCACACTCCTACATTTACACACCTCCACACTCCTACATTTACACACCTCCACACTCCCACATTTACACACCTCCACACTCCTACATTTACACACCTCCACACTCCTACATTTACACACCTCCACACTCCCACATTTACACACCTCCACACTCCCACATTTACACACCTCCACACTCCTACATTTACACACCTCCACACTCCTACATTTACACACCTCCACACTCCTACATTTACACACCTCCACACTCCCACATTTACACACCTCCACACTCCTACATTTACACACCTCCACACTCCTACATTTACACACCTCCACACTCCCACATTTACACACCTCCACACTCCTACATTTACACACCTCCACACTCCTACATTTACACACCTCCACACTCCTACATTTACACACCTCCACACTCCTACATTTACACACCTCCACACTCCTACATTTACACACCTCCACACTCCTACATTTACACACCTCCACACTCCCACATTTACACACCTCCACACTCCTACATTTACACACCTCCTCACTCCTACATTTACACACCTCCACACTCCTACATTTACACACCTCCTCACTCCTACATTTACACACCTCCACACTCCTACATTTACACACCTCCTCACTCCTACATTTACACACCTCCACACTCCTACATTTACACACCTCCACACTCCTACATTTACACACCTCCACACTCCCACATTTACACACCTCCACACTCCCACATTTACACACCTCCTCACTCCTACATTTACACACCTCCACACTCCTACATTTACACACCTCCACACTCCTACATTTACACACCTCCACACTCCTACATTTACACACCTCCACACTCCTACATTTACACACCTCCACACTCCCACATTTACACACCTCCACACTCCTACATTTACACACCTCCACACTCCCACATTTACACACCTCCACACTCCCACATTTACACACCTCCACACTCCCACATTTACACACCTCCACACTCCTACATTTACACACCTCCTCACTCCTACATTTACACACCTCCACACTCCTACATTTACACACCTCCACACTCCCACATTTACACACCTCCACACTCCTACATTTACACACCTCCACACTCCCACATTTACACACCTCCACACTCCTACATTTACACACCTCCACACTCCCACATTTACACACCTCCACACTCCTACATTTACACACCTCCTCACACCTACATTTACACACCTCCACACTCCTACATTTACACACCTCCACACTCCTACATTTACACACCTCCACACTCCTACATTTACACACCTCCACACTCCTACATTTACACACCTCCACACTCCTACATTTACACACCTCCACACTCCTACATTTACACACCTCCACACTCCCACATTTACACACCTCCACACTCCCACATTTACACACCTCCACACTCCTACATTTACACACCTCCACACTGCTACATTTACACACCTTCACACTCCTACATTTACACACCTCCACACTCCCACATTTACACACCTCCACACTCCTACAAAATGTTTGTCAAACAAACTGTTAATTTTTGAGTCACATAATCCCAGTGGCCTTCGTACAGGTCATAAAACTATAAGCAGGAACATAACCAATAGCACACCCAGTGGTGAAAGCAGTCGGTTTATGTACAATTTAGTGAGGGGGAAGCAGATGAGCCTTAAGGGGCCACAAGATCTTGACATCTTGACTTCTGCTCAGGCCAATAAATCTGTGTATTGGGAGAAATGGAAAGTCAGCATAAACATGATCAAATAAGTGTATAAAGGAAGCATGTAAGCAAACTGGAATCTGTATGAACAGCTGCAATCTCTGAGAATTTAGACCAACCTGACAGGAAGACGCTGCTCAATTACTCTGACTGGCTGTGAGGCGACTGGCTGGGAAGTGACAGGTCTTGGGTTGAGAGGAGAGTCTCAGAAAGAGTCAGACGGAGTCACGGCTAACAGCATTAGTCCACTGACCTCTGCTACACGGCACCTCGCTCACTGGGGAACATGACCAGTTTTACTGCATGGAGTCTCATGAATTTCAGCAGCTTATTGAGCTGAATTCTGAGAGAAAACTGGATGTATAGTGAGATGAGAGCATGCTGTATAGTGAGGATATTTTAGTGAGGTGAATTGGTGCTGATTGGAGTCATAGGAACAGGAATAATTAACTGTTACTTTTATTGTAATGGAACACAATAGAAGCAGATTAGCAGATTGTAGATATATGTTCATTAAAGTAAATGTATTAACTGAGAATTCCCCTGTTCTGCATCAAGAACAGCTGTTAATTTTCTGTAAGAAAATCTAAAGAGTGGCAACACGGGAGCCTCAAAGTAACTCTCAAATGACCTGAAAACAAAGATTGTTCAACATCATGATTTAGGGGAAAAATACAAAAAGCTTTTTCTGAGATTTCAGCTGTCAGTTTTCACTGTGAGGAACATAGTGAGGAAATGGAAGACCACATACACAGTTCTAGTTAAGAACTGAAGTGGCAGAACAAGAAAAATCTCAGATAAGCAGAGGAGAAGGATGGTGAGAACAGTCATAGTCAACCCACAGATCAGCTCCAAAGACCTACATCGTCATCTTGCGGCACATGGTGTCACTGTGCTTCATTCAACTATTCAACGCACTTTACACAAGGAGAGGCTGTATGGGAGAGTGATGCACCACAAACAGAGTCGCTTGAGATATACTAAAGCACATTTGGACAAGCCAGCTTGATTTGAGAATAAGGTGCTGTGGACTGAAGATAAAATTGAGTTACTTGGAGGGCAGTATGCCTGGCGGAAAAAGAACACAGCATTCCAAGACAAACACTTGCTTCCCACAGTAAACTTTAGTGGTGGTTCATCATGCTGTGGGGCTGTGTGGTCAGATGCAGGTACTGGAAATCTTGTTGAAGGTCGCATGGATTTCAATCAATATCAGCAGATTCTGGAAACCGATGTTTAAGAATCAGTGAGAAAGTTGAAGTTGTGCCGGGGCTGAATACTTCAACAAGACCCTAAACTTCTGCTGAAAATCTTCTAAAGCATTCATGCAGAGGAACAAGTACAACATTCTGGAATGATCATCTCAGTCCCTAGACCTGAATATTACTGAGAATCTGTGATGTGATTAAAAGCGAGCTCATGATCAAAAACATCAAACCTGACTGAACTGGAGATGATTTTTAAAGAAGAATAATCCAAAGTATCTTCAGCCAAAAGCCAGACTCTTATTGGAAGTTATAGGAAGTGTTTAGAAGTTGTTATTCTGCAGAAGGAGGATCTACTCAATATTGATGTATTTTTTCATAAATTTATGCACCTGCCTCGTTTTACAGAATTTTAAAGAATTTTAAATCTGTAAATCCTATAAACCTGTGTGTTTGAATGCTATATAATATAATTAACTGAAACTGCTGAACCAAACAACCAATGATTTATAAAGAAAAACCATGAAAATGATCAGGGTGCCCAAACTGTTTTATACCATTGTAATACTATGAGTAGAATACTGGCATTAAGTTTTGGGGTAAAATGGCAGCTTGACTAACTCTTAACACCGTGTTGGGGCTCAGTGAGCGGCCATGAGTTGTCAGTGACTGACAGGCAGCATCATGAATCCGCCAGACCGTCGCAAGTGGCTGGGCCAGCAGCCCAGGACCCGCAAAGGCTCCGTCCCTCTGAGGCTCCCTCGGAGAGGGAGAGAGAGAGAGAGAGAGAGAATGACAGAGCAAGGTCATAATAAGTTCCATGCCTTTTTGTGCCGGTGGCAAACCGTGTTAAAGCCAGGCTGAAAAAGCACACTGAGGTACTGGTGGTCAAGGTGAGATGTCACACACAATATCATCACTGGCCCCTGACAGCTGATGGACCACTGACAGATATATGGGAGATGAAAGAAAGCACACTTCCTGTCTTTTTTTTATCTATGTGTGTCCTATATCCCTCGGCTGACTTAAACCAGAAACTCTTTTAGCAGACATGGATTATTTAATGCTTTTTGGTGTAAAATGCAAACAAATCTTGAGAATAATTTTTAGTCAGTCGTAAAATAGATTTTTAAGTGGATTTACGCTGCTAAGCTGTATGATTGTTTTATTTTATTTTGTGATGATCTCTGTTATTAATTACCAACCCAGTATTTGACCATTTACCAATACAGTATGTATTGCAGTCATTAAAAAGAAGACATTTAATGGAGAACTCTGGTGAAATTGACTTTGGGTGTAATAAAATATGATAAAGAGTACTAAAATATGTTAAATAGCCCACCTCGGCTCTCCAACAGATTTCCGAGATCCAGAAATTGTATTTATTAAAATGAGGCATTCAAATTTAAAATGCACAAAAAGCTTATTAAAAACCACCGCCGGGAGAAGAGTGATCAGTCTTGATCAGTAGAGTGAGAAGCATGTAATATTGCAGCCTGGAAAAGCACAATCATGAACCATTCTAACTTCTTTTTCCTTCGCATTCTCCTCTGTTATTCTGACTGAAGCTGCAGTGCAAGCACAGCACACATCCCGGCAATGTGTTGTTCACGTGTACAGCATGTACTTCCGTCAACATTATGTGCTCCTTACTCTACTAATCATGACTTTAGTTTAAGATGCCGGCGCCCAGAGATGTAGCTTAAAGCTACGGGTTGTAAACAGTGTTTTTTAAAGAAGCTTCTTGTGCACTTTTTTTAAGTTCTTAATGCCTCGTTTTAAATGTCAGGGATTCTACATATGAGGTGTGGAGCTACTTAGAGCCTGGATAACGATGTAAAAAACAATGTATCTGCAGGGGCAAGAATGTGCACCATATCACCCAGTCAGTTTCACAACAGAGTTCTCTTTTACGTGTTAGAGAATGTTAATAGTGACAATAGTGCAGGCATATTCAACAAATCTGAGAATCTATTACACAATCAATTACCACAATCTTATTATGTACGCTCTAAATGTATAGAGTGAATTTTGATTTGCTTTGTTAACGACTTTTGCTTCTGGAATCTCTACTTTGCTTCTGCTTCATTTTTTTACTTCTGAGTTTTGGTACAGTTTTCATTGGTGGGTGGGGCTTAGAAAAAGGCATTGGTCACCTGGTTTGGACTGACTGCTGGTGCCCTAAACCCTCGTCTAAGACTGACCACGCCCACCCCACCAGATTCCAGTGTTCTTCCAAACACGGGGAGCTAACAGAAGCAGGAGCAAAACTGAAGCAGAAAATAAACAATAGATTCCAGAAGAAAAGTCTTTAACAGAAAAAAAAAAATCCAAAGTAAAATAGTTTTCAAATAACTGCAAAGAATAATAAAGCAACTAAGTATATTTAAAAATATATATTTGTTATGTATTTTTACTATTTTCAATTTGCAACATACAAATTTCCTTTTGATTTTTTACATTTTGATTGCAGATTTTTTTTACGTAAAACTTTTGGCATAAATGTACTCCATATGAATGCCTCTACAATGCTTTTGTAGACATTTCATCCATTTCATTACCAGACTTTAAAACAAATTGCCCAACATCTAGGCCTGCCAGCCAGCTACATTCACCTTCATGTTGTATTGTCATGAACCAGAAAACTGTATCTCTACAAAGTGGAATTGTATTGCATTTATCAATAAATCCAGGTTCTGTACAGGAGTCAATAGTGGTCAGGTTTGAGTATGATCTGCCCCAACTGATGGTGTGATGATCTAGAGAGCATCAAATACGACAATTAGTAGATGCTAGTAGTAATACATAGAACACTATCAGCTCAGCAATATGTGCAGGATCTTCTCACACACACACAGCAAAGGACTTCCAGGAATGTCTCCACCAGATTACAACACTTCCATGGTCTGCTTGGTCTCCAGGTTGATCCCCAATCCAGCATTCATGGGAGCAGTTGGGATGGCAGCTTCAGCAACCTACAATTATAGAGCAGGATCTACAGGCCCAGCTGTAGCGACATTTGTGGTTTTACTGTGCCACAGGGTTTTAATTTACAGCTAATACACTCACTCAGTCACTCATTCATCATCAACCGCTTTGTCCGTTAAGGGTCACGTGGGGGGGTGGGGTTGGGTGGGCTGGAGCCTATCCCAGCCGGCATCGGACGGAAGGCAGGATACGCCCTGGACCGGCCACCAGTTCATCACATGGCAGACAGATACATACAGACACACACACATACACATTCACTCACACATTCACACCTAGGGGGCAATTTTATCCACCGCTAATCATGTAAATGATGACAGTTTTAAACTGGGTTTACATACATAGATTTAATGGTTTAAGATGTTGAAGAGATGCTGGAAAAGGGTGCCCAAACATTTCCAGTATCTAGAGAGGTGTAGAGTTACTATATAGTTAGAGCATATCTAAAGCACTAAAATTTTCAGGGTCAGGAGGAGTTAAACTACAATGAATTTTTACAGGATAACATAATGAACGACACTCCTGCTGCTACAGATCTGGCTAATCAAGCTAATTGGCCAATGACACCTACAGAACAGCAGAAGTTTACAAAGTTTTGGACCGCACAGAGCGGTCCTAAATGAGCGGCAGCGTGATGAGTTCAGTGCCTGGGTGAACCTGGTGAGAGGGGCGGTAATGAGAACCGGAGCGGATAGCCAAGCGGTGCAACACCAAAACAAACTGCACAACAGGGGTCATCGTCATTAACCCCTCGTCCCTCTCCTCCCTCAGACAGTGATAAACACCCAATCCCCCCCCCCCCCCCCCCTTGACCACTAACATCCCCCCCAAACAAATGAAGATCCCACTTGAGGCGGCAAAAGAAGCTGGAGTTCACTAAATGGCGACTCTTCAGCTTCCCAAATCTGTCTCTGCTAATTTCACGTGGAATCAATTAAATGGTTTTCTGAGGGGTGAGCATTCCCTCTCTGTGATCTCCTCTGTTGTCTAATGCAATTGTCCACTCTGAGTCGTGCAGTGCGGTGCATAATAAAGTAATAAGACTAATCTGGTTTTGCCGTCGCCCCTCCGGATCGACACGGCAGTTATTGTATTAGATCCGTAATGAGATTCCGCACTCCATCAACACGATGGTGCGCTAAGGGGGTGGATGCCTCCTTCTTCAGATAGAAAAATTTGTCCATTTACATCCTATCATTAGTTTTATACAAATGTGCCCTTGAGCAAGCTGCCCCCTCTGCCTTTTCTCATTCGCAAACACTTTACTTTGGCAGCAAATGATCATCTCACCCACACGTGCGCACACACACACACACACACACACACACACACACACACACACACACACACACACACACACACACACAGTTTCTTTTTCTTTTGCAGTGAGAATAGTAAACAGGACAAAGCAGGCAAGGACATTACACTTTATCATGTGAAATATACACACTAGTAGATGAAAACAGCAGACTTGCAAGAACTAGCTTATATCTGTTACATCCGACTGCATGACAAAACCACCCAGCAGCAAGATCTGCTGAATTTAGAAGGAGAACATGGCGACACCCCTGTTCCTACTACTAGTTACTAGTGTTGCATAAAAAGGGGCTTATAAGCCAGTGTGCCTTATAGTGCGAAAATAAATCAAACCTAAAAAATAGTTTTACTCAAGTGTTGGATTGCAATGGTATTTGAAAATCTCCATTAAAATGTCAGTGGCTTTTTTGGATTTCTTTTTTGATCTAGCTCAGCCTCTCCCCTGATACTCTTCAGTATCCTTTTCTCCGAGTTTTGTGGAGTGTTGTTTGTATTTCTGTGAGATCTAAAAAAACAACATATAACATCTATCAGACTGGAAAAGATTACAAAGTAATTTCTAAAGCTTTGGGACTCCAGCGAACCACATTAAGAGCTATTATTCACAAATGGAGAAAACATGGAACACTGGTGAACCTTCCCAGTAGTGACCAGCCTGCTGACCAAAAGTAGTCCAAAAAGGCATGAACAACTCATCCAGGAGGTCCCAAAAGAACCCAGAACAACATGTAAAGAACTGCAGGTCTCACCTGCCTCAGTTAAGGTCAGTGTTGATGATTTAGTAATAAGAAAGAGACTGGTTGAAAATGGTCTCTATGGGAGAGGACATCTTGATGATCCAGGAATATCGAATGTAGGATTTTTAGTCTATTGTTTCTTTTATGTAACAAATACATTCCATGCCATTTTTATTTGGGTCATAAAATATCTATTTAAATAAAATATGTGCAGCAATGATAATATGAATTTCATTGTTCTTAAAAAGACCAGAGACTCAACTGCATGAAACATTTTGCTAGTGGATATCACTGAATCTTTTTTAACAGATTAGTCATTCTCTCTCTCTCTCTCTCTCTCTCTCTCTCTCTCTGTCTTTCTCTCTCTCTCCCTCTCTTTTTCTTTCTGTCTCTCTCTTTCTCCCTCTGTCTCTCTCCCTCTCTCGTTTGTCTCTCTCTTTCTCTTCTCTCTCTCTCTCTCTCTCTCTCTCTCTCTCTCTCTCACGGCCTTTCTCTCTGTATCTCTCTCAGTGGGAGAAGTGATTAAAATAATAGTCTTCTTCCAGCTCCTGAACATTACATAAGATAATATTTCAAGGTGCTAATGCTAAGTATCTAATTATGAATTTATTTGAAGAAAACATGAGTGCACTTAATAAGCAAATTATCATGATAATAAACTCTTTGGATGGAAGCCAATATGAATACATTACCCAGAAATGTCTTTAGCCTCTGGAATATGAAAATAAACTGAGAAATTTTCAAAGATACAATTATTTCTGTCTTTGAGCATCCGCCGATAAGGATCAGTTGATCCAAATGAGCGTGATCATATGACAAATGTTCATCGCGTGGTGCTCCACTGACGGGGTGATGTGGAAACACAATTGAGGGGAAAGAACTGATAACTTTGAAGACATTTATAAAAGAGGAATCAGTCTGCTTTTGAGTGGCAACTTTATTTAGATTTTCGTGCCGCATGAGAATGAGGTCGGGTGGAGGAGGCGCTGGCTCTTTAAGAAAGGCCCCCTCGTTTATGGAGGCAATAGATCATATCTAAAAGAGAGTGTACGCACGCAGCGGCACTAGTGCCATCATCACTAACTACTTGCCGAGGATCCTTGAAAGCTAAATCATTTTGCGCCGCATCATTGAGCGTTTACTTGCCTCGCCAGCAGATGGGTCCTTGCGGTCCATCTGTTGGAGGAGATGTCTTCAACAAGACCCCCTTCACCTTCAGCCAAAGAGACGACGAGGCGTTTGAATATTCATCCCGTCAGAGGCGTGTCCTGCCGGGACCGGGGTCAGTGGCTCGGTCTCTGCGCCGGCCAGACCCGGTCGTAAAAACTCTGGACACCAAATGAGGGGTCTCCCACCTGGCCCAGTTATCCACATAAACTCTGTGTGTGTGTATGTGTGTGTGTGTGCGCGAGTGTGTGTGTGTGTGTGAGTGCATGAAAAAGACAGACTGCTCACTCGCTAACAGCAGATCATGCCGTCTCCCCTGGTAATTATGAGGGCTGCATCTGTTGGAACCCGAGAGCTTAATGTGCTCATTAATTGTGTGCTATTTTGAAAAGTTCACTGTAAGTGCCCGATTTAGCAAGGCCGTTAGCACATGGCGTAGATACAGACGAGGCACAGCGCACACCCTCAGCAGGAGTACCGACACAGTTACTGATTGCTGAAGATGTCGAAACACTGTCGTCATTGTTTTGTGAGTTAGCAGCTGAACCTGCTGCCACAAAAGTTATTCGTACTGCTCCACTGTACTGTACAACAGCACCCTCCATGTACTGAAATTTCAGTTAAGAAGCAAAGTACATTAACTACACTGGGGTGGAGGATGGATAAGAGTCTCTGCTGATGGAGTCACCATTTTAAGAGAGAATTGCTGCTCGCTGGTGGTCAATTGATTGCTCTCTCTTTATTAAAGTTGCTCAGCGGGAGTATGACCCAGCCTCACAACTCCACCCCCAAAATGCTGCAATATTACTCTACAACATCAGTCCACATGCCTCTTTCATTTCAAGTCCCGGTTCTGTTTCACTTAGCCTGTCAACAAAAACACTTCTAGTTTGTACAAAAGAGGAAGCTCATAGTGCATCTCTATTCCTGTCAGCAAATTAAAAGTGTAAAGGGAGCCCAGGAGAAAAATATATCTTTTCACATTTAGCTTTAAGCAAGGGAAAGTCACATGAATGAGAAATAATTACAAAACAATTGACCCCACAAGATTAGATTTTTTTTCATATTTTTATATATCTTTCATTTTCGAAAGAGGTAATTTTTCATAATATTTTTTTTTTTAAATAAATTCATACATCCATACATTTATTGAAGAAAAACAAAAATTAACTCAAAGTCACAAATTAAACCCAAACTAGACATTTTTTTTATAACAACAGTGCAAAAACCATATGGCCACCATTTGGCAGAACACTGGAATATTTAGCTGACTGACATAAAGTTGCATAAACTAATATTAGTACATTTAGATTGTTTTTCCTATTTTGATGATGTTTTATTCAGTATGTGTGAATGTACAGATCTTGGAAAATGTTCTGATATAACGGTGGATTGTGGGTAGGCCATAAACTGGCTCTGGTACAGTTATATTTACTAGGTAACCATCAACTGGGTTGCAACTAGGTTAGCATTTAGTTTTTAGCACCCACTCGCTATCCTTCGTTTGGTACTGAGAACTGGAACAATATGTGTTTAGCTTTAGTTCGGTTCAGATGTAGGTTCTACAGTTTGTACAGGAACAGACTTAGTGTTAGCTTTTTCCTTAGCACACATTCCTGTTTGCTTCCCCTGCTTTTGCTTAAACACACTAGGCCTGAGCTCTTATCTGTGTACACTGGAACAGGAAAAGCTGGAGTCAGGATGCCTTATTTCTGTAGCAGCCTGTTTTCAATAACTAGTTAAATGTAGCTGTTCTAGATTAACAACACAATACTGTCCAGCAAAACCCTTGTATCTCCATAATTAAAACCTTGCAAAAGGATTTTTTTATTTCTTAAAGGAGAAATCTAGTGTGAAATGGACTTAGGGTGTAGTGAAACATAATAACGAGTATAACCTTTTGTCAAATAGCCCTCCTCTATTCCCCCCCAGCATTTCAAAATACACCGCGTTTACAAATAAACACTATATTAAACAACCTTCTGCAGAGGTATCCTATAAAAATGGAAAGAGTAACTGCAGATTCATATTTTGTTCAAAATAATAAAAATGCAAGTTTTTCACATGATAATGACAGTAATGAAATTACCTAATTCTGCTGTCATGTTTTAGCAGGTCACACAGATTTATTTGTAAAAACCTTTTGCTGGTGGGCTGAACTTTTATACAGAACACTCAGTCATTGTGTGTTTTAATCTAATAAAGCATTGTGAGAAAATCTGGTGGTAACATCAGCCCTGATTTTATACCGTGCCTCCTCACGTTCGCACCTAAGTTTTTGTGTTTTTCCGCTGGAGTGACAGGAGATAAAAACATGCCAGACTGTTGTACTCTTTGAACGCACCTTTCAAATGTTGGCTGTTGTGATCATTTCTGAAGTGTGAGTTTCTGTAAGAGAGCAGTTAAATGTATAAGTAGTGTTTGATGGCAGGCGTGAGGGTGTGTGATTCTCAGCTTTGGGAGGTCAGAATGACGACTGGGTCAGCAGGTCCTGTGTGAGGCTCCTCTGAGGAATTCTTCGCTGTAATCGTCCTTCCACGATGAGCTGCTTCCTCAACTTCTGCATATGAAATTTCATTCTGCTATGATTATAGACCAGTGACAACAGGCTGACCTCTTCACCTCAATTTAAGATAGTAATGCATTATTTTAAGGGAAAGGTCTTTTCAACACCACTCCATGGTTCAGTGGTACCAAATTGATTTGCGCTCTCTCCCTCTCTCCCTCTTTCTCTCTCTTACTATATTTTTCCGGCGTGTTTTCATGTTATGTTAAACGGTGTCGGGCTCCATCTTCCGGAAACGCGCTCTGTTTAACATAAGCCATTACTGTAAGGTGTCACTTGTGTTTATTGCAAACATGCGTCTGTGTTGGGTTGATATTTTGACATGTACTTAGCGAGGGGTGTATGAGGGAAGTGCTTGAGGGGTTCAGACCGGGACCCATCCCGCCTGGCTCGCTTCCTTCAGCACCAGCCCACTGCTTCAATCTAATGAAGTTGTTGGAGAGCTGAGAGTGACAGCTTAATTATCTTTTATAAAAGTGGGACAAATTGAACTGTGTCTTTCCATCAGTTTCTGATAGATCAGGGGGCTGCTGGAGGGTCCTGCCGTAGCACTCTCGTGAATATCAGGGCTAATCCACTCTGTCTGTCTCTCTCTCTGTCTCTTTCCACAGTGTTAGTTCCCCTCTCTTTTTCTGTCTTTTTTCCTGTCTAAAGGCTTTTAAACGTCTTGACTGTATATGACTACAGTTTTTTCTGCACTATAAGGCGCACTTAAAATCCTTTATTTTCATAAAAATCGTCAGTGTTTTACCAGTCAGGTATTAAGGTGCAGTAAAGCCACTCTGCTGAAGTACAGAGTTACACAGGTGATTCAGTTGTCCCTTGCGTGTTTACTGTGTTAAACCAAGCTATGTGCATTGCCGAAAGAGTTTCTTAGTGTAGCATTGTCGGTGGCATTAGCCGCTAATTGCGGCTAGTGCTTGCGGCTAGCTGCTAATGCTGCTGAACCCAGTCTTAGTGGAAACCTGGAAATCTAAGCTTACTGTAAATAAACTCAATTTTACAAAACAAAATTACTCACCAAAACAACAGTTTTCAGGAGAGAAATCTGTGTAGATCAACATCCAGCACTCTTTCAACTTTAAAATATTTTTTTTTTTTAAGAATTACAGTTTTGTTTACTTAACTTAGCTTTACTTATCTTAGCTGAGCTTTACAGCTTTACTACTGGATTAGAAGGGAAATATGGCGACATCCCTGTTCCTTACTAGTGTCATATAATGCGCCTTGTAATTTGATGCGTCTTATGTATTAAAATGGACCAGAAAATAGATGCTCATTGACAGTGTGCCATATAATACGGGAAGCCTTATAGTGTAAAAAATACAGTATTCATCATATTTCTAAAACTAAACAGAAATCATATTTTTCAGCTTTTTATGTCATGTCATGCATGTATTCCTCCCTGTTATGTCAAGCTGCATGAAAGGGTAGATAATGACATTATTATTATTTAAAATTCGCATTTAATGAAATCAAGTTTAACTTTGCAGACATTGAGATATAATTTGATTTTATAAAATATTTTTTATTACTCTGATTTTGCCATAGCAGCATTACCTCAGTTAAAAATAACTTTCTAAATATTAAGTGATCATGTTGACCATTGCCTTCGCTTGCTGTGGTAATGTAAATGAGAAACATTGGCTACAGATTAGAACTATATAATTTCAGCAGGATAATGTTCGTCCAACACACAACAAAGGCTTCCCAGGAATGTATCCACCAGATTACAACACTTCCTTGTCCTGACCAGTCTCAAGATTTATCACCAATCAACAGCTGCTTCAGCAACTTATGAGCAGGATCTACAGGTCTGTCTGCAACATCTGTGGGTAAATATGCTGCAGGATGCCATACAGAACCTGTATACCTCCATAAACAACCGTATCTCATCTTATATCCAGGCTAGAGACTTCAACAGGATACCTATTAATTACAGTACAGTTATCCTTTTCACTCTAATATATCATCATTACATTCACACAGATAAAGATTCATTACATTCCAAAAATCAACTTCTTGTTACGTTAATTAATTTTTTTCGTCAATAAGTGGATTTTGCAATAATTTAGAACAGAAAAACTGTATCAGTCCCATCAGGCATATAAAATATGTGTGTGCTACTGTACGCTAATTGCTTGGTCTTCTCTGTGAATGATGCTGCATTCAAGTGTGAGTTTCCCACCAGGAAGCTCCACAGGAACACCCTGTGAAGGCGAATGATGAAGTCATGTACATGAATTTTCAGTGCAGCATAAATTGCCTGAGATGGCCGAACAATCTGTCAGTGTAAATTACGTGATATAATTTACAAATTTAATAAGTGGTGCTGGTGAAATTCATTTTAAACTTGTGCAGTTAAACAAAAAACAATAGCAGCAAGACTTTTAAATGAGGTTTAAGTGTATTTTTATATAAAGTCATCAACAGGGCTACTGGAGTTTCTGTAGTATTTTTATTTTCAATTTCTGTGAGCATTAGACGAGTTTTGAGAAACAAAAACAAATCAGTGAACATTTCACTTTTATCTGTTCATTTTTAACAGAAACACTGCATTATGTTGAGTTGGCAAGTTTAAGTTTAATATGGCAATTACATCTGTGAAAGTCTAATGTTTCCAGTTACTGCTCAGCATACCCTTTTTCTACAAAACTTTCTAAACTGAATTCAGCTTAATTCATTCATAATCCCAGAAGCCACTGTTTGGCTCAAATGTTTATTAGACACACAATAAACAAGTTGCTGCTTAATTGTTTGTAATCAACATGTAAATGCTGACATTTGCAGATTCTTTTCATCAACATAAATGTTCACACATATACAAATGCTTTTACTCTCTAAATATGAAGGCTTCATTCCTGAACTAATAAGTTATTTATTCTCAAAACATTACAACTTTATTCTCAAAGTCTCCATTGGTTTAAGAGTATCCCTACTGGTTAAGAATATTTTTTAATTATTATCTACCATAGCTGACCCATCTACCTCAAACCTCTGCTCTCCACCTCTCTCTCTCTTTCTTTTTCTGTCTCTCCCTTTCTTTCTTTTACTCTGTCCTTCTCTCTCTTACTCTCTCTCTCTCTCTCTCTCTTAGTTTCTCTCTCTTTTTCTTCTCGCTCCCTCTCTCTCTTACTCTCTCTCTCTCTCTTAGTTTCTCTCTCTTTTTCCTCTCTCTGTCTCTTTCTCTCTCTCTCTCTCTCTCTCTGGCAGACTCTGCTCCTGACATCCATATGTTAGGTGACAGGTCTGGTGCAGTAAATGATGACTATATCTAAATGTTGATGAGCTGGAGATGTGGACGGGGGGCTGTGTTTGTAAATCGAGGCTTGTTTGCAGGGAGAGGCTTGGGAGTTCTGGCAGATGTCAAACAGTGGAGAGATTCAGAGAGAGAGAGAGAGATACAGAGGGAAGAGAGAGAGAGGGATTGCCTGACATCTTTCTCAGTGGCAGGTCGGTGGATGGGTGCCGAGGGAACGACCCTTCACCTCGTGGCTGTGTGATACCTGACAGCAGCGTCCGCTCTCATCGTGGGTCAGAACCGGCCCACGGACATCCTTCAATTTCCCCAGCAAATTATAACTTGTCAAAAAAATAGAAATATGTTAATTACGTATTGGTCAAAGGTCAAATAGATGTACACACACTAAACCCCTAAGGGTCTGATATGATTTTGCAATACTGGCCATATCTCTCCCAGACAAGGTCATCTAACTGACATCTATTACTATATCAGTGTAACATTAATTTCTCCTGAGGAACTTGTGTTTAAGGGTGACAGAGCATTTGGTCCACGAACCCCCTTTATTATATATATAGAATAGCCAGTGACAATAAGAGCATCACTGTGGAACTAAGGATGAGCCACACTCACACGGCTGTCTTATTATCAGTTTTATTTATAGAATTTTACTTTCTGTATGAACTATTCAACAAGGGGTAATCACAGTCAAAATAAAACCTCTTAACTGTTTTTACACTAAACACAGTCTCATGTATTAAGATTTCATGATGAGATTACTTTGCCTAATATCTTATCAATGTCATACACACTCTAAAAGGTGATTCTGATGGTATTTATCCAATACCTAAATAAATACCCAGTTGTAAGATAAAAAAAACAAGTTGTATGAATTTGGCAGGATTTTTATTTTCATTTATTGTTTTATTGAGTTATAGTGACCTAAAAAATGAAAGTGTTGTTTTAACGCACTTTCCTGACCAACCCAAACTAAATATATTCCATTACGCACTAAAATACATTTCCTGGCAACTATCTGTATTGGCCATTTTTCCACCCATTTGGACATGTTGGATATCACTCTGGAGAGGTGGCGAGGCTCCATCAGCTACCTGTTTTAAGTAAGTAAGGGATGAGCTGTGTGTCCAAAGTATTGAAAAAAGTTGATCAGACTGTTAAAAATGGACATTGTTAAACTTTATTAAGACAACTTCAGCAAAACCGACATTATAGGGGCAATAAAGAAGGTTCAGAAAATATATTATATAAGCGAATATATGAGCAACACAAAATTAATTAATTATTTTTGGTAATGATAGGCTATTCAGATTTACAATACAATTAAATATAATTGTTAATATAATACATTGTACTTAATTATATAAATAAAGGCAACTTTAAAGTTGTTGTGCAGTTTTGTGTGTAAAAATATCTGTTGACAATGACAATTATTAAGTTCCTGCTATTACTTTAACTGAAAAACTAATTCACCATACTTAAAATACCGTCTTGCATCAATGTAATTCTACAAGAAGTTAACAGAACTCAGAAAGTCTAACCGTTGCATTGATTTGTTTTGTTGACCCAAGGCTTTATTTTTTAGAGTGCGTGTAAACATTACATGTACATGGCTCAAAAGGCATTAAGGGAACACAGACTCACACAAAGTCATTTAAACTTCAGGGATCTCAATCTGCTCAGTTACTAAGAATAAACAATTGCAAATCAAGTTCTCTTGCTTTGGTACTAATGAAAGTGACAGCAGGTACACCAGAGAGGCAACAGAAAGACACACCCCTAAAAATGGAATGGTTTTGCAGGTGGTGACCAAAGAGAAATACTCTACTATTATCCATCCTGACTAATTCTGCTCTAGGTTTGCAGACTTTTCACTAGTATCCTTGTCACTACTTGTCATCAACCCATCAGGAGGACTGTATCTCCCAGTACATACAGGAGCTACATTACTTTGATTTTCAGTATGAATATGAGTCTAGCCCTCAGTGTGTTGATCATTTTCGTTATCATGGACTGATTTGTTATTTTTTGAGCATCTAATTTACCAGTAGCTAGAGCTGTTACAGTTGGTGTGTTGTAATGGGGAAAATCATTGTAGATACCTCTTAGTTGGTAGTGTACTAAATACTAGTTTAGGTACAAATATCACAAAACATAATGTGTATCTGAAAGATGTTCTTTACGTTCTGTTTAACTTTTTTTTTTTACTTTTATTCCTTTTTATAATGAAACAAATGAGATGCAACTAAAGCACAGACTTTCAGGTTTAATTGAACAAAAATATGAAGCATTCAGGAACTATACCATTTTTCTTAAGCAAGTGAAATTTATGCTCAATCAGTTTCCGATATTGGCCACTGCATAATATTTCATTTCTGTGCCTAAAATCTAATGTGTTGTATTTGCAGTATATGAGCCAGTTTCTCTGATTTTGCTATTTATAGAAATATGTTTGAGTAAAATGAACATTGTGGTTTTAGTCTATGAACTACAGACAACATTTTTCCCAAATTCTAAATAAAAATATTGTCATTTAGAGTATTTATTTGCAGAAAATGAGAAATGGCTGAAATAACAAAAAGATGCAGAACTTTCAAACTTCAAAAAATGCAAAGAAAACAAGTTTATATTCATAAAGTTTATAGAGTTCAGAAATCAGTATTTGGCGAAATAACCCTTGGCATGTTCTCCTCCACCAGTCTTGCACACTGTTTTTGGAAAACTTTATCCACTCCTGGTGCAAAAATTCCAGCAGTTCAGTTTGGTTTGATGACTTGTGATCATCCATCTTCCTCTTGATTATATTCCAGAGATTTTCAATTTGGTAAACTAAAAAAAAAACAACTCATCATTTTTAAGTGCTCTCTCTTTTTTTTTAGAGCTGTTTAAATATGAAGCAGCATATTGTTTAAATCTCAAAAAAGTACTACAGAACACAGGAATATGTTTACAAATTGTTGCTGATACAAATGTAAACAGTTCAGTAACAACTGTCCGTATGTAATCACACTTAGGAACAGTGTTAACAGTTACAGCGTCACACTGAAGAGCTGCAGCACAGTTATAACATTTCACTTTAACGTGGAGTCATGACACAAAGCCACGTACCGCACACCAAGCTCAACACATGGAACTCCACCACCCAACAGACAGTAGCAGCCATTATCTGAACCTGTGTGTCACAGGCTGTGCGTATGGGTGAGTGAGATTGGAAGAGACTGGGTGGGGTGCCGGTTAGGCAGTGGCGTTGTTCAAACTCTTCAAACGCTTGTGGGCCACACAGGCATTAGCACCATCGCCCAGGTGACCGATAGCATCGCGCTAACTGAATGAGCCGCGCTTTTTACCTCTCAGACCATCTGGTCCCGCTGTCGGAGCAGCCTCCCCGCCTTCTCCCCGGTGGGCTTCTGTCTGAAAGGAGGAGGCAAGACGAGGGGCTGATGAGTGAGGCCTCCAGGCCCTCCATCACTCCTCGCCACCAGGAAGGCACCAGCTGTCTTCACTCATTTGCATTCTTTCTTTCTCCAGCCCCCACAACCCGCCACCCCCCCAAAAATAATGAAATTAGCCACAAGTTTCCTGAGGTGATGCAAGACACACACTTAGGCAGGATGTGTCAGTGTACAAGTGCAGTGTGTGTGTGTGTGTGTGTGTGCGTGCGTGTGTCAGCAGCCAGAGCAGGGAAGGTCATAGAGCTCGTAGCTGGAGAACACTACTTGAATTGAAATGTTAAAAGGGAAATCTGCAAAACAACGATGACCATTTCTGAGCTTTTGTTCACTTCCAGAGTTCATAGAGTTCAATACACTGATCTTTGCTGATACAGATTCCAGTCATTTGTGCAGAAGGCCCTCTATGTCACAAAAAGTCTGTTAGGTCTGTTTTTTTGAGAATGCTAAGATGCAATACACTGCGAGAATGTAAAAAAAAAAGTGCGTAGTCATCATTTTTATTCATACCCTTTTTTATTCAGACATCCCATTCAGCATTTTTTTAAGGAAGCTACATTATTGCTACATTTATTGAGTATTGATATTATTTATTGATTTATTGATATAGCTTTTGTTTTTACTGTTTATTTATCTGTTTATTCAGTCTCCTAATCATCAAAAAACATTAAATGTGACTGAAAAACAAACTACATTACTGTGCAAAAATCAGACAATATTTCTGATTAATTTAACCTTAAACTCTATGGAATCACTGGCCTGTTCCACCACTGTTTTAACCCTACCAATCAATGATCCTTACAGTGTGATAAAGTCACATTTCCAGGCTGAAGTGTCAGTAAGTACAAATTATTATGTTCAATTTCTACTTATCTATTCTCTATCTTAATAGAAGCACTTGCAGCACCAATATGACAAAACACAAATATTAAGAGAATACAAACACCCATACTCACAACATTGAATATACAATGCAGATTATATTTTTCTTTTTTTTCTACAAAAAAGCTGTTATCTCAATAACAGACACAATCCAAACAATCAGAAATACTTCAAAAATATAATCTGCTCAAAATCTACAATTCTCCTAATAAACATGAATAAACTTGATGTTACGCTGACAACTAACCATTCCAATGTGCACAAACTACATCACATACCACATTACAGTGGTATGAAATAGTTTGGGCACCCTTGATCATTTTCATGTTTTTTCTTTATAAATTATTGGTTTTTCAGATCAGCAGTTTCAGTTAAATATATCATACAGCAGACAAACATAGTGATATTTGAGAGATGAAATTAAATTTGGATTTACATAAAGTGTGCAATAATTATTTAAACTTAATTAGGCAGGTGCATAAATTTGGGCATTTTATTGATTTAAATACCTTTAGCACTTATTATACCACAAAATTTGTTTGGAAAGCTCCTTGACCTTTGACCTACATACACAGGTGAATCCAACTATGAGAAAGAGTTAAAGGAGACAATTGGAAGGTTTTCTCCTCTTTGCATCTTCTCTGAAGAGTGGCAACAAGGGATCCTCAAAACACAACTCTCAAATGACTTGAAAACAAAGATTGTTCAACATCATGGTTCAGAGGACGTATACAAAAATCTCAAAGATTAGATTCAGCTGCAGTTTTCACTGTGAGGAAGTGAAAAATAGTGAAGAAATGGAAGACCACAGACACTGTTCTAGTTAAGGCCTGAAGTGGCAGAACAAGAGAAATCTCAGATAATCAGAGGAGAAGGATGGTGAGAACAGTTATAGTTAACATACAGATCAGCTCCAAACATCTACATCATTATCTTGCTGCAGATGGAGTCACTGTGCATCGTTCACTATTCAGCACACTTTACAAAATGAGAGGCTGTATGGGAGAGTGATGCAGAAGAAGCCTTTTCTGCACCATAAACAGAGTCGCTTGAGATCCATCATGCTGTGGGGCTGTGTGATCAGTGCAGGTACTGGGAATCTTGTTAAGGTTGAGAGTCGCATGGATTTCAGTCAATATCAGCAGATTCTTGAGAACAGTTTTTAAGAATCAGTGAGAAAGTTAAAGTTAAAGCATCTGGGCTGGATACTTCAACAAGACAACGACTCTAAACACTGCACAAAATCTACTAAAGCATCAATGCAAAGGAACAAGTACAACGTTCTGGAATGATGTGAAGTCAGGTAGGCCTCATTACTTTTAAAACTCTTTTCTTTTCATTTTTTGTACAGTTTTTCTTTAACATTTTTCTGCATGCTGTGAACTAAAATAAAATCACTTGGGATTTTGCACTTACCTCGGATGTGTTCATCTCTCTCTTGTTGGTGGAGCCCGCCTTCCAGTCCTTACACTCCTCCACACGTAAACCCAACAGCAGCAACATTCACACAGCCTTTTATTGTGAATTAATTTCTGACTAAAGAACAGCCTTTAAAAAGGCTGTTTAATATGATGTGACACAATATCTGTCTGATTTGCAGTCAGAATTCCATGATAGTTTGCTAACTACTGAAATAATCCAGCATACGCGCTGTTTTAGGGCTAATCAGCGCGTTCCCCTTCAGCAGAGCGCTGAGAAGGGGTTAGACATCCATGATCCAAATCATAAATCTGATTGGTTAGATTGTCCTATGACTCATTACTACACCCTTCTCAAAATCAGGAGAAGGGTCCAACGCACACACGTGAACAGACGCCATTTTAAAAAGCTTTGATTGGTTAAAACTGCTGTCAGTCATATAAGAGTCCCATAGCAACTTAAAAATACAAACTAATGCTTTGAATTAGTTGCCGTTTTTTATTTTAGTTAATTTATAAAAAAAAGTCCATACACTTACAATAACTATAATATATATTTCCTGATTAAAAATTATGTAATTATTTACGTGCACTTATTGTCACCTCTTCTCTGAAGGGTTAGAAGGGCCTCACTGCACACCACTGGGTTAAAGAGGTGCGCTCACTGTTGGCTCCTGGCATTGGACTCCTGGTGGGGGCGGCTCCCTCTGCCTGGCGCTGCCCTCCTCTGTCGGCGCAGGTTAGCCTTTGACAGCTGGCCTGATTGATTCTCTGAGCGGAGCCAGGCAGGGGCACGGGCAGCACACTGAGCTGTACCTGTCCACCCTGCCAGCGCCTGGGGCATCCATCAGGACCCGGGGTCACTCTGGATGGGCAGAAGATGACACCCTCCTCCACTGCACATTATCATCAACTCCATTTTCTCTTCTGGTCGTTGTGTTGCTCTAGTCAGTTGACGTTTCTTGGCCATCGGAAATAAGGAGCTGTCAGTAAAGTGCACCCAGACTCATCTTTATTATTATCTCTTATTCCTCATGGTGGATTTGAGTGTTTCTGTAAGCGCCGTGGACTTTAAAATAAAAAAATTATAGTTAGAGAATCTCTCTCTCTCTCTCTGTTTAAAGACATGTCAGCACATCCTGTCTATCAATAACACCGTGTCACCTCAGGCAGCTGACAATAGCCCTAGGTACACACCTGCCAATACACGTGTTTAAGATAGACACCTGTCTGTTTGGGATGCAGTGAACAGAACAAACTGCTGTCAATAACTCTTCTGATTGGTATTCATCATTGCTTTTGCTGCTGCTTTTCATTCATCACCTGATTTGGCATGTAGTGATGTTCTGGCACTGTGGCCTTTGTTAGTGTCCGGTGCCCAAAGTTTAGAAATGAAATCTGGATCTTTTATTTAGTTTCTAGTCCTGGACTTTGTAATACGTGGTAGATGTGACACTCAATTACACCAATCAATTACATTTGCATGTATTATTATTACTAATTTTATACTATACTAATGTACTATTAATTTTGGCTTTGTTGCCTCTTTGGGCTTTAATGTGCCATGCTATCATATTGCATTACATTTTCAAGAATTATTTTATTTTATCTTTTATTTTTCCAGCAAACAACTGTCCAGCAATAACACGAGCAAGACTGGAACCAGATTCAATGTTCTGCTTCAACTGCTTTTTAAAGGGGAACTCTGCCTAGAAACTAGCATGTTTTTTGCCCTAAAAGCTTAATTCTGTGCACGATTGTATGCTTCACAAAATTCTTTCACTACAATACACAAAATACATTGCCTAAATCTGTTGTAAAATCATGCTGTAGAAAGGAAAACCCATAATGCACTGGTATTGTAGAGTAATAGATAGAAGTAGCCTTCTAGCAGTAGCATTAGCCAATGTGGATATGTATTAACCAAGCTAATGGGAATTAGCTAGTTTGCAGGATAGTAGGGGCTGTTTTATGTAGTTTTACATGTACCGTACTACAGAAATAATGACATACCACAATAAAGTTCATTCATTTATATAAATAGAAGTTCTTCTAATGCTCTATGTGGGGTCTGATTACAGTAAGTCCCTCCCTTCAACAGAAAGAGCCAACAAGCAAGCAAGTAGACGTGGATCAAAACTATGCTTCGGTTAATGGCATAACCCGCAGCTGACTAGGTCAGGATGGGACTTTACCTGTGAACAGATGCCACACTGAGCTTTAGGAGAACATCATGCCAAGCCCCAACCTACTGTAAATATGCTGTAAGAATCCCATATTTTTTTTATAATAAAATGTTTTACTGTATGTATAAAACACCACTGTACTGCATGTAATATAACATATCTTAAACAACTTTGCAACTGACAAAAAATTTAGTTCAGACAGTGGTATTTTGAAGCGTACAGGGGAAAAAGATGATCAGTAAATGGAGTTATTCATCCAAAACTGTCGCAAAATCATGAATTAGTCAGGGGGAAGACATCGGAACTGCGGTCTTCAGAGCGGCAGTAGAACCCAGCCTGCTCGGATCTGCATGTAAAATGTAATTATGGAATCACCCAAGTGAGCTCTGCCACACATCTGGCATGGCATCTGGTAAACCCTCATTGCAGTGTTTTCACATCGTTTCAAACCATTCAAGTACCTCTCATACAAGCACATTAAGCTAAGTCTCTACTTAAAGTTCAGCCAACATAGAGGTGATTTCAGAACTGTTCATTTAAAAGCAACAAATCAAACCTAAGTATGAGACTGTGCACATTTTAATTAGGGCCTGACAGATCTTAAAGGGCCTATACAATTCTGTGGCATATTTATATATAAAAAATAATTCAGCGTATAGTATATTCAAGGGTTTCTCATCTCATCTCATCTCATTGTCAACCGCTTTATCCGGGAAGGGTCAGGGGGGGGGGGGGGGGGGGGAACTTCTAGGGTTTCTGTCACATGATATTAAATTTGTTAAGGATTTAAGTTTTTTAATGGTGGAATCTGCGTTAATTGGTTAGTTGTTTTGGGTGCCTACTACTTGCTTATGTCCACTACCACAGTTTGTTTCTACACTATGTACAGACTGAGTTTACGTGCACTGGGACATCTTGCTACTGAGCTAAAATCCAGCTCTCTTAAATAGATTAATCTGATTTTTAGACCAATCTAAAAAAATCAGAGTACGCTGTTTATATTTCAAATACAGTTTTTGCCAAATGTTTAAATGCATTTCTAGAAATTTGGCTCAGTTTCTCAAAACTCTTAACACAAACTGAACATTATGAACTGCTTTGTTGAAACTCCACAAATCTCTAGCAAAACTGATTCCTTCCACCAAAACAATACATATATTTACAGCTATTTATATACTTACTTACTTATTTATATCTCTTACAGAGTATCAAATAAAAACTGACAAAATCAATTCAGAGCACTATTATCAGAAGTATTTGGTTATGATTTTGACTTCGTGAGGCCACTGTACAAATTCAAATGCATACAAGTCCATGGAAATATGTTGGCTTTCTGTTCTTTTATATTTATTTGGTGCGGTGTAGCTTTGAGCTTTATGTTTTTGGATTTGTGTGCATAGTTCCACATTTTGTGTTTATACAATGTGGAAAAACTGTAATCTAATAACTTCAGTAATCTGATTATGAATTTTTAAGTGCATGTAAATGCACTCTCTGTTATAATCACTACTTCAGAAAAGGCCTTCAGACTGTAATCAGAATTTTATACATTTCAGCATAAAAGAAAGGTTTTATCCCTCAGGGTTTTATTTGGCACTTGAGAGCATGAGTTGATGCTAGCAGGTGGAGGCTGGAGTGCAGCGGTTGGAGCAACAGTCAGCGCTGGCATTGCTTTCTAACAGCATGCTGCAGAGTGAAGAGATGGAAATGATCAGTCTCATTCCTCTATCTCTCTCTCCACAGGAGCCTCGCTCAGCCTTCTGCACATGCTCTGACAAAAGATGCTTCAGAAGCTAATGCACACTGATACAAAAAATCAACCGCTGTTTGAAGTTACCGCTGAGTGTTTCAGTCAGGCAGCTCCCATGCTGGGGTAATTCCAGTGTGTGAATGTGTGTGTATGTGTGTGTGTGTGTGTATGTGTGTGTGTACTTGTATGTCTGTGTATATGCTTGCTGATGTGTGTGTGTATAGTGTTTTTTGTTATACTAATAGAAGAGTTTTACTAATTTTAACTCCAAGCACATGCAATAAATAAACCTCAGTTTCTTCAAAGCTCACAGTGCTGCAGTGAGGTTACTGCAATAAGGGGCACTGTCATGTTTTGCATTGTAATATTTTCCTTTAGTGCAATTTTTCATTGGTTACATTTACATTTCTGGTAAGACTAATTTATCTACCTTGTTACTATGACTCTTATTATGAAAAAACGATTTTGAGAGACCTTTATTTTGACAACTCAGTTGGACAGGAAGTTGTCAGAAGCCTAGTTACTGGGTCAGTTTGACTTTTCCTGCAGTGGAGTCAGTTGCCTTTGTTTTCCTCTCCTTATTTGCTACAGTTTGTTTTCATGTTTGTTTAAGCAATGTCTGTAAGTATTTGTTTTTCATAATTTGTCATATTCATAGTTTATTTCATGCTGATAGTTCATACATTAGTTAAATAGGTTAAAACGGCAGTTAAAAAAACATGGAGCTTATCTACAGTAATTAATGTCTATTCTTTTACTATTTCTGATGTATGGTTTGTATGTTTGTATTTCAGTTTCACAAAAAAGATTGATTCAGTAAAAATCACAAGAAAGAATCTGCTTCTGTGGAGTTTCTGAATCCTTGTTTAGCTGCTTGGATAGCTACCATTAGTGAGGCCAAGACAGGCACTGTAATAGAACGGGAACAAGGGTACTGTAATAAAGCGCACTGTAATAGGACTGGAGAGAGGGTACTGTAATAAAGAACACTATGATAGGACTGGAGAGAGGGTACTGTAATAAAGAACACTATGATAGGACTGGAGAGAGGGTACTGTAATAAAGCACACTGTGATAGGACTGGAGAGAGGGTACTGTAATAAAGCACACTGTGATAGGACTGGAGCAAGGGTACTGTAATAAAGTGCACTGTGATAGGACTGGAGAGAGGGTACTGTAATAAAGCGCACTGTGATAGGATTGGAGCAAGGGTACTGTAATAAAGTGCACTATGATAGGACTGGAGAGAGGGTACTGTAATAAAGCACACTGTGATAGGACTGGAGAGAGGGTACTGTAATAAAGCACACTGTGATAGGACTGGAGCAAGGGTACTGTAATAAAGTGCACTGTGATAGGACTGGAGAGAGGGTACTGTAATAAAGTGCACTGTGATAGGATTGGAGCAAGGGTACTGTAATAAAGTGCACTGTGATAGGACTGGAGAGAGGGTACTTCAATAAGGGGCACTGTGATAGGACTGGAGTGAGGTTACTGCAATAAGGGGCACTGTGATAGGACTGGAGAGAGGGAAATGCAATAAGGGCAACTGTGATAGGACTGGTGCGAGGGTAGTGCAATAAGGGTCACTGTGATAAGACTGGAGCAAAGGTAGTGCAAAAAGGGGCACTGTGATAGGACTGGAGCGAAGGTACTGTAATAAAGAGCACTGTGATAGGACTGGAGAGAGGTAAATGCAATAAGAAGGGGCACTGTGATAGGACTGGAGAGAGGGTAGTGCAATACGGGGCGCTTTGATAGGACTGGAGAGAGGGAAATGCAATAAGAAGGGGCACTGTGATATGACTGGAGAGAGGGTACTGCAATAAGGGTCATTGTGATATGACTGGAGAGAGGGTACTGCAATAAGGGTCATTGTGATGGGACTGGAGAGAGGATACTTAAATAAGGGCCACTGTGATAGGACCAGAGAGAGGGAAATGCAATAAGAAGGGGCACTGTGATAGGACTGGAGCAAGGGTACTGCAATAAAGGGCACTGTGATAGGACTGAAGAGAGGGTACTGCAATAAAGGGCACTGTGATAGGACTGGAGAGAGGGAAATGCAATAAGAAGGGGCACTGTGATAGGACTGGAGAGAGGGTACTGCAATAAGGGGCACTGTGATAGGACTGAAGAGAGGGTACTGCAATAAGGGGCACTGTGATAGGACTGAAGAGAGGGTACTGCAATAAGGGGCACTGTGATAGGACTGGAGAGAGGGAAATGCAATAAGAAGGGGCACTGTGATAGGACTGGAGAGAGGGTACTGCAATAAGGGGCACTGTGATAGGACTGGAGCAAGGGTACTGCAATAAGGGGCACTGTGATAGGACTGAAGAGAGGGTACTGCAATAAGGGGCACTGTGATAGGACTGGAGAGAGGGAAATGCAATAAAAAGGGGCACTGTGATAGGACTGGAGAGAGGGTACTGCAATAAGGGGCACTGTGATAGGACTGAAGAGAGGGTACTGCAATAAGGGGCACTGTGATAGGACTGGAGAGAGGGAAATGCAATAAGAAGGGGCACTGTGATAGGACTGGAGAGAGGGTACTGCAATAAGGGGCACTGTGATAGGACTGAAGAGAGGGTACTGCAATAAGGGGCACTGTGATAGGACTGAAGAGAGGGTACTGCAATAAGGGGCACTGTGATAGGACTGGAGAGAGGGAAATGCAATAAGAAGGGGCACTGTGATAGGACTGGAGAGAGGGAAATGCAATAAGAAGGGGCACTGTGATAGGACTGGAGAGAGGGTACTGCAATAAGGGGCACTGTGATAGGACTGAAGAGAGGGTACTGCAATAAGGGGCACTGTGATAGGACTGAAGAGAGGGTACTGCAATAAGGGGCACTGTGATAGGACTGGAGAGAGGGAAATGCAATAAGAAGGGGCACTGTGATAGGACTGGAGAGAGGGTACTGCAATAAGGGGCACTGTGATAGGACTGGAGCAAGGGTACTGCAATAAGGGGCACTGTGATAGGACTGAAGAGAGGGTACTGCAATAAGGGGCACTGTGATAGGACTGGAGAGAGGGAAATGCAATAAGAAGGGGCACTGTGATAGGACTGGAGAGAGGGTACTGCAATAAGGGGCACTGTGATAGGACTGGAGCAAGGGTACTGCAATAAGGGGCACTGTGATAGGACTGAAGAGAGGGTACTGCAATAAGGGGCACTGTGATAGGACTGGAGAGAGGGAAATGCAATAAAAAGGGGCACTGTGATAGGACTGGAGAGAGGGTACTGCAATAAGGGGCACTGTGATAGGACTGAAGAGAGGGTACTGCAATAAGGGGCACTGTGATAGGACTGGAGAGAGGGAAATGCAATAAGAAGGGGCACTGTGATAGGACTGGAGAGAGGGTACTGCAATAAGGGGCACTGTGATAGGACTGAAGAGAGGGTACTGCAATAAGGGGCACTGTGATAGGACTGAAGAGAGGGTACTGCAATAAGGGGCACTGTGATAGGACTGGAGAGAGGGAAATGCAATAAGAAGGGGCACTGTGATAGGACTGGAGAGAGGGTACTGCAATAAGGGGCACTGTGATAGGACTGAAGAGAGGGTACTGCAATAAGGGGCACTGTGATAGGACTGAAGAGAGGGTACTGCAATAAGGGGCACTGTGATAGGACTGGAGAGAGGGAAATGCAATAAGAAGGGGCACTGTGATAGGACTGGAGAGAGGGTACTGCAATAAGGGGCACTGTGATAGGACTGGAGCAAGGGTACTGCAATAAGGGGCACTGTGATAGGACTGAAGAGAGGGTACTGCAATAAGGGGCACTGTGATAGGACTGGAGAGAGGGAAATGCAATAAAAAGGGGCACTGTGATAGGACTGGAGAGAGGGTACTTCAATAAGGGGCACTGTGATAGGACTGGAGCAAGGGTACTGCAATAAGGGGCACTGTGATAGGACTGAAGAGAGGGTACTGCAATAAGGGGCACTGTGATAGGACTGGAGAGAGGGAAATGCAATAAGAAGGGGCACTGTGATAGGACTGGAGAGAGGGTACTGCAATAAGGGGCACTGTGATAGGACTGGAGCAAGGGTACTGCAATAAGGGGCACTGTGATAGGACTGAAGAGAGGGTACTGCAATAAGGGGCACTGTGATAGGACTGAAGAGAGGGTACTGCAATAAGGGGCACTGTGATAGGACTGGAGAGAGGGAAATGCAATAAGGGGGAACTGTGATAGTATTGGAGATAGGGTCCTACAATAAGGGGCACTGTGATAGGACTGGAGAGAGGGTACTGTAATTAAGTGCACTGTGATTGGAGTTTGAGAGACATTAAAGTCCCTGCATGGAAGTTTTACAACATTCACACTTCATCAGATACTGAACTCACAAAGCGAGTGCTCCCAGGTCCAGATAAAAGGCTAAAGTGAAAATACCCTCAGATACCCTAAGATTGAGGATTTTTTTTTACTTTTGGTTTGCTGTATTATTACCAGAGGTGGAAAAAGTACTGAAAATTTGTAATTGAGTACAATTACCTTTACTTTGCTAAAAATCTACTCGAGTAAAAGTAAAAAAGTACTCAATTTAAAATGTACTTTGAGTAAAAGTTACATAGATACTTTCAATTCATAAAGGTGACTATAAACCGTATTTGTATAGTTTTACAGTTCATAATTATTTTTTTAACTTGCCATTGCTATGCTTTAACTGCTATTTCCATGTTTTTTTAACATTCAAGCACATATCGATGGGTAGCATAACTCGACAGAACACCGGTCTCCCCCGAACACACAGACCCCAGACTACACTGATTCACACAGCATCTCTCCCACTAACCCGCAAACTATGTGTGATAAAATCAGCGGAAAATAAACACAGCGAACATTATGAGGCATTTCTCTCACCACCAAGACTTTCAGAAAGATAAACGCTATTTGTGGTTAAGCACGTAACGTAGCGCAGCTCAGCTAACTTGTTACCTAACCTAGGCAGTTGGATATGTCTCCAGTTTAGTTCAGTGTTGTTTAATGTCTAAAAGAGATTTTAAAGCGTTTTACACTAATATTAAATTATTCAGAGAATTTTTATTTTATCAATTAATATTACAAAATTAATTAAAAACACCTAAAATATACAGTTGAACATGTAATATTCAAAATATGGTAAAAACAAGAAAAAAATACAGGTGCTTTTCAGATTTTCTCATTTTTTATTCTAAAATGAAATATTTATACGTGTGATTATATAAGTGTTTTTACAGTTCTTAGCTACAAGGTGTTTACATTCACCATGTAAAATTATAAACTGCTCTCTTTCACTGGTTAGATATTATAGTGATCTGCTTTCTTTCTCCAAAGGACTGAAAACTTTATAAAAACAAAAACTACTAATTTTATAACTTATTTTGCAGTAAATAATGTGTTTCTGTATTCTATATATCGCTCAGTGACAGTGTCGGGTGACAGACCCCTCCCCAGCTCTGATTGGCTGACAGAGCTGATACACGTCTTTCTTCAGAGAAGACTCTGTTGATTCTGCGCATGGGCATTAGTAAGCTGTAAACCTTATAAAATAAGGCGTTAAAATCGATATTATAAGCACTGCTTTGACAAAAATGAGGATTACTGGCGAATAGTAGACGATAAACGATAAAGTAGAAGCTTTTGCTTTGATGCCAGTGTTACCTACTCTCAATGCTCTCTTAGCCAGTTTGAAACCTAGAATGGTTCTTAAAGAAACCCGGTCCAAAAATTAGAAATCCATCCCAGGGATTAGGTTGAACTAAATTAGCTCCAGAGCCAGCCAGGCAATGGGAGTGAAATCCTGGGATGGATTTATACTTTTTGAACCTAAATTACCCATCTCTACACCTAAACTCATAAAATTAAAAGCTCACACGTGCTCTCCAAATGATCTTACAACACTGAATCATAGCCTAGACCTAGCAAGCAAACCTCGGCATGTCTTGGCCTGAACCAAACCACCGCAAACATTAAAAATTCACCATTAGTGCATCACTAGTTTACTACAGTATCTTATCAACATATCACTTAATATGCTTTTTTAAATTAAATGCTGAGCTGCATCGCATCCGAAAAGAGTTGTTTTCGCATCCAACCATTCTGAAGCCCCTCGCTGCAGCTGAAGACGCAGAATTGGGGTCACTGGCGCACTTCTGGATTTTGACGTGATGTGCAGGTCACGCATCAAATACAATATACAAAATAGAGGGTCTGAATGATATATGTTTATACTTGTTATACAACCACAAGCTTTCCGGATGGCACTATTATTCTATTTGTTTTTTTATGTTGCCGAAATGAAATATGAGTAACGAGGCTATTTTAATTTAATTTAATCATTTTTTATTTAGTTCAGACAGTTTTTTCCCAGCATTTTATTTTTTACTCAGTAAAGAGGAGTTTTTCAATGTAGCAAAGTAGATAACTTGTGTCAAAATGTAGTTGAGTACAAATAAAAAAAAATTAAAAACTACTTAGAAAATTACAAATTACTCATAAAATCTACTCAAGTACAGTAACGTGAGTAAATGTAATTAGTTACTTTCCACCTCTGATTATTACATGGTGTGTGAGAGAGCGTCTAATCCGTACGGAGGGCTGAAAAGATGGACTGAGCAGACGGACAGGTAGGAGGCAAGCCAAGCTGCTTTGACACGTCCTGCTGTGGCCCAGCAGTGAGCTCAGACAGCCCATCACTTCACTGTCAGCCCTCCGACCCGGCCCTCTCCCCACTCACAGAGGCCGTTAGCTGAGCTCTGGACGAGACCCCCCACCCTCTGTGCCCGGACCCCCTCTCCATTCACTCACTCACAAGCTGACTGAGCACTCTGACCTGTAACACTGCGCTGACCCAGAACATCAGCAATTCACACACGGTCATCCTCACCAAGCCTGAAGAGCTGACTGAGGATAAGCTCTTACTGTCCTGTAGAGATACCGGAGATGCAGCTCTGTTTGCCCCTGTGCCCGCTGCTCTCTGGGTGGGTAGAGAAGCCATGTGCCAGGATTTTAGGAAGTGTGTGATGAAAGGATATGGTGCCAAATCCCTGCCTAAATCTCAGTCTGAGCACCAGAAATAATAATACTGAGCTTGAACAAGTAGTGGCAATCAAATCCCAGCAGCTTTATTTTAACTCTCATATTGTGCTCCTCCAGTAAGTTTTTACCCAATTTGGAGTTTTATCTGAGACAATTGGAGTGTTAACTGGGATACTGAGTGTTTTTCTTGCATGGGCATTTTGATAATATCAACTGTGTTTAAGATTATTTTTTTAGTCCTAGCTCATGCATGTTGTGACTCCACACATTTCACACACACCACCCATTTTACACACTGCACACATTTCACACACTCCACAAACTTTACACAGCTCCACCCACTTCACACAGCTCTATACAATCCACACACTTCACCCAGCTCCATACACTTTACACACTCTACACTTTTCACCCAGTTCCATGCACTCCACATACTTCACACAGCTCCATACACTCCACCAACTCCACCCACTCTCCACACTTCACACAGCTCCATACACTCCACACACTTCACCCAGCACCATACACTCCACATACTTCACCCAGCACCATACACTCCACCCACTCTACACATTCACCCAGTTCCATACACTTCCCATACTTCACCCAGCACCATACACTCCACACACTTTACCCAGCACCATACACTCCACACACTTTACCCAGCACCATACACTCCACACACTTCACCCAGCACCATACACTCCACACACTTTACCCAGCACCATACACTCCACACACTTTACCCAGCACCATACACTCCACACACTTCACCCAGCACCATACACTCCACACACTTCACCCAGCACCATACACTCCACACACTTCACCCAGCACCATACACTCCACACACTTCACCCAGCTCCAAACACTCCACACACTTCACCCAGCACCATACACTCCACACACTTCACCCAGCACCATACACTCCACACACTTCACCCAGCACCATACACTCCACACACTTCACCCAGCACCATACACTCCACACACTTCACCCAGCACCATACACTCCACACACTTCACCCAGCACCATACACTCCACCCACTCTACACATTCACCCAGTTCCATACACTTCCCATACTTCACCCAGCACCATACACTCCACACACTTTACCCAGCACCATACACTCCACACACTTTACCCAGCACCATACACTCCACACACTTCACCCAGCACCATACACTCCACACACTTTACCCAGCACCATACACTCCACACACTTCACCCAGCACCATACACTCCACACACTTCACCCAGCACCATACACTCCACACACTTCACCCAGCACCATACACTCCACACACTTCACCCAGCTCCAAACACTCCACACACTTCACCCAGCACCATACACTCCACACACTTCACCCAGCACCATACACTCCACACACTTCACCCAGCACCATACACTCCACCCACTCTACACATTCACCCAGTTCCATACACTTCCCATACTTCACCCAGGTCCACACACTCCACCCACTCTACACCAGTGGCGGATGCTGGTCTTTCAAGGAGGGGATGCTCAATTTCGGCCTACATCTTAACATATGTCGTTTTATTTATAGGTAAATTCTACTCTCCCTGAGATTTTTATTTATTTTTTGTAAACAAAAGGCATTATTTTCAAGTTTTCACTACACAACAAAAAGGTACCCATTCTTTACATTGAACAATCACATAAAAATGACATGACATGAATAAACATAAAATGATCAGTAAAAGAAAAATAACATCACGCAAAATCTTTAAAGTTGGTAAAGGAAAAAATGCAGGTAAATTTATTTCCTTTTTGGACAGTTTTAATTTCCTTGAATAATCCCTTTATTAATTTAAATTATTTAAATTATTTTAAATGATAACACAATACTTACTACTGGCCCCTGTTCATTTATGTCCTGAGATAGTTTCATCAAGAGGAATGGCCAACAGTACATTTTATTTGTTACAGCACTTCCAGTCAGCCAGCTCACTTTATCATACCAGAACAGCTGAAAAGACCTGTTACTTTTCCCCACCTTTTACACCAAATTAATCTGAGCAGTTGATCTGCCCTGCTGTTTAACTCTTAAGTTTTTCTTTGTATGGAAGACTATCAAATGGCTTCTCCAAAATCCGTCCACAACATTAAAACTGTCTGACATTATGTGCAGCTTGCACTGGCACGAGGCTAGTGTGAAGTGTGTCCGTCTGTGAGTGCTTTGTGACGGTGGAGGTGGAGTGATAGAAGTCAGAAAGAGTGATAGAAGTCAGAAAGAGTGATAGAAGTCACAAAGAGTAACAGAAGTCAGTCTCCAAACATAAGCAGCTACAGAAAAGCACCAGAAATAGAAGCTGGATTTGTCGCTAGTCGTTTTTAATAAAGAAAATGCCGCTATAAGGATTAAGAAAAACTGAGGTTCAACTCAGAACAGAATGAAAATGCTCCCATCACAGATTTTTACACCAAAAGATCGCTGATTCGCTCATTTTGCTGTCAATCAAAAAGGGACTCCGCCTCAGACAGATCATCCAATCATCACGCAGAAGCTGAGCGTCCGGGCCGGCCGAGGCCAGCCCACTGCTCTACACCCAGCTCCATACACTCCACACACTTCAACCAGCTGCATCCACTCAACAAATTTCACCCAGCACAATACACTTTATCCACTCCACACAGCTCCATACACTCCACCCACTCTACATATTTCACCCAGCACAATACACTTTATCCACTCCACACAGCTCCATACACTCCACCCACTCCACCCAGCTCCATACACTCCACACACTCTCCACACATTTCACACACTCCACATATTTCACACACTCCACATATTTCACACACTCCACCCATTTTACACACATTTCACACAGCTCCACCCACTCCACACTTCACACAGCTCCATACACTCCACACACTTCACAAAGCTCCACACACTTCACACACTTCACCCAGCTCCATACACTCCACACTTCACCCAACTCCATACAGTCAACACTCTTCACGCAACACCATACACTCCGCACGCCACACAGCTATATGTACTCCACCCATTCCACAAAATCCACACACTTCACCCAGCTCCAAACACTCCACCCACTTCTCCCAACTCCACACACTTAACCCAGCTACATACACTCAACACACTTCACACAGCTCCATACACTCTACCCACTCTACACAGAGCTCCACACTCCTCACCCAGCTCACTTGACCCACTTCACACTTCACATACTTCACCCAGCTCCATACACTCCACTCACTCCACCCACTCTCCAACCTTCACACAGCTCCATACACTTCACACCGCTCCATTCACTCGATAAATTTCACCCAGCTCAATACCCTTTACTCACTCCACACACTTTAAACAATTCAGCAAGCTTCATACACTCCAGCCAGCTCCATGTGCTCCTTTGTTCTCTGTCGTGCTTTTTGTTTGATGCTGTCCTGTTCAACCGTGTCTGGAAGTTTATCTGTGTTTTGTCCATAGAGTTCCGGTTTGTTTTTTGTATATTGTTTGATTCTTTGTTAGTTTATTTCACTTCTTTGTTTAGACCTGGTTTAGTGATTTGTTTTTAAGTATTTGTTTTATAGTCTTTACTTTATAGTCTTAGTGTTTATTTTCTTGTCCTAGTTTTTGGTTTATCAGATTATGGCAAATAAAACTGACTTGCATTTGCATCCGGCCTCCTCTGTGTTACATAAAGCAGGACCTACTGAGGATGTAGCAAGTCGGTACGCGGTGATGCAGGAACAACAGGAGTTTTTGGAGTGCCTTGTCTCCAAATTACAAGATAGACAGCCGCTGGTGTTACCCTCATTAAGGTCTACCCCCAGTGCTCCTTCTACCTTGACCATTTGTTGTGCTCTACTCCTCCAGAACTTATAAAGGTACTTTTTATTAAGACTTTTTTGAGGAGTAGGGCTTCACAGTGGGGGGACATTGCATTTGACCAAAGGCCTGAAAAGGCAAAGACAGTGGAGGGATTCTTTGAGCTACTGAAGCTCAGATTTTCAAGATCAACAAAATTGCCTGCTGACCCAGCTCCAGCATCAGCAGCACCGGCTGCCCCAGCTCCAGCAGCACCGGCTGCCCCAGCTCCAGCAGCACCGGCTGCCCCAGCTCCAGCATCAGCAGCACCCGCTGCCCCAGCTCCAGCACCAGCAGCACCTGCTTCCTCAACTCCTGCTCCAGCACCAGCAGCACCTGCTGCCTCAGTTCCTGCTCCAGCACCAGCAGCACCTGCTTCCTCAACTCCTGCTCCAGCACCAGCAGCACCTGCTGCCTCAGTTCCTGCTCCAGCACCAGCAGCACCTGCTGCCTCAGTTCCTGCTCCAGCACCAGCAGTGCCTGCTGCCTCAGCTCCAGCAGCACCTGCTGCCTCAGCTGCTGCTCCAGCACCAGCAGTGCCTGCTGCCTCAACTCCTGCTCCAGAACCAGCAGTGCCTGCTGCCTCAGCTCCAACAGCACCTGCTGCCTCAGTTCCTGCTCCAGCACCAGCTCCAGCAGCACCTGCTACCTCAGTTCCAGCACCAGCAGTGCCTGCTGCCTCAGCTCCAGCAGCACCTGCTGCCTTAGCTCCGGCACCAGCAGAGCCTGCTGCCTCAGCTCCTGCACCAGCAGCGCCTGCTGCCTCAGCTCCAGCACCAGCAGCGCCTGCTGCCTCAGCTCCAGCACCAGCAGCACCTGCTGCCTCAGCTCCAGCACCAGCAACACCTGCTGCTCCAGCAGCGCCTGCTGCCTCAGCTCCAGCACCAGCAGCACCTGCTGCCTCAGTTCCTGCTCCAGCACCAGCAGCTCCCACTGCTCCAGCTCTAGCACCAGCAGCACCTGCTGCCCCAGCCTCAGCTCCGGCACCAGCAGCGCCTGTTGCCTCAGCTCCTGCTCCAGCACCAGCAGCGCCTGCTGTATTGGTTCCTGTTTCCGTCTGTGTCCCTGTACCTGTTTCTGTTTGTGTTTCCATTCCTGTCCAAGTCACTGTGTTCGTTTCAGTCCCTATCACTATTATGGTCCCTGTTCCTCTCCACCCTAGCCCTGCCCTAATCATTATCACCTTGTGTCTCATTGTAACACACGCCACACACTCCACACATCAACTCAGCAGACACTCCACAGAGCTCCACACACTTCATACATGTCATAGACTTCACACAATCTACACACTTCACACAGCTACCCAAAAAAAAAACGGATATTGCACACACCCAACAAACTCTACACAGCTACACATAATCCACACACTCCACATAGCTCCATACTGCTCCACACACTACAAACAGCTCCACACTCCACACAGCTCCAAGATGTCCACAAAGCTACATACTCTCTTCATAGGTCAAAGCTCTCCACACAATACACACAGCTCCACACAGAGCTTCACACAACCCACACTTCACCCATTCCTCACAGCTGCACACAGAGCTCCACATGGCCCACACACTCTAGAAACTCCACACAATTCACACATTCTACATAGCCCCACACTCTTTGTACATTTTACACAGCTCCACACACTTAATACAGCTCCAAACAAAGCCACACACTGCACATACCTCACACAGCTCCACACTCTACACACAGCTCCAAACAGAGCCACACACCACACACAGCTCCACAAACTCCACAGAGCTCCAAACATTCTAAACACCCTACACGCTCCCCACATGCCCCACACTTTACAAATTGCACATTTTACACAGCTCCACACACTTCACATATCTCCACACAACCCCAAACAGCTCCACACACAGATGCACACTAGACACACAGCTCCACACATTTCAAACACTCTAAAAACTCTATACATTCCCCAGAACTCCACGCGCTCCACACACAGAGGTTTACCTTAGGTTTAAGGTTGATGTGTAGGTTAAGTTTAGGTTTAAGGTTGATGTGTAGTTTAAGTTTAGGTTTAAGGTTGATGTGTAGGTTAAGTTTAGGTTTAAGGTTGATGTGTAGTTTAAGTTTAGGTTTAAGGTTGATGTGTAGGTTAAGTTTAGGTTTACGGTTGATGTGTATATTAAGTTTAGGTTTAAGGTTGATGTGTAGGTTAAGTTTAGGTTTACGGTTGATGTGTATATTAAGTTTAGGTTTAAGGTTGATGTGTAGGTTAAGTTTAGGTTTAAGGTTGATGTGTAGGTTAAGTTTAGGTTTAAGGTTGATGTGTAGGTTAAGTTAAGGTTTAAGGTTGATGTGTATATTAAGTTAAGGTTTAAGGTTGATGTGTATATTAAGTTTAGGTTTAAGGTTGGTGTGTATATTAAGTTTAGGTTTAAGGTTTGAGGTGTAGGTTAAGTTTAGGTTTAAGGTTGATGTGTAGGTTAAGTTTAGGTTTAAGGTTGATGTGTAGGTTAAGTTAAGATTTAAGGTTGATGTGTAGGTTAAGTTTAGGTTTAAGGTTGATGTGTAGTTTAAGTTTAGGTTTAAGGTTGATGTGTAGGTTAAGTTAAGGTTTAAGGTTGATGTGTAGGTTAAGTTAAGGTTTAAGGTTGATGTGTATATTAAGTTTAGGTTTAAGGTTGGTGTGTATATTAAGTTTAGGTTTAAGGTTGATGTGTAGGTTTGGTTTAGATTTAAGGTTGATGTGTAGGTTAAGTTTAGGTTTAAGGTTGATGTGTAGGTTAAGTTTAGGTTTAAGGTTGATGTGTAGGTTTAGGTTAAGGTTTGAGGTTGGTGTGTATATTAAGTTTAGGTTTAAGGTTGATGTTTAGGTTAAGTTTAGGTTTAAGGTTGATGTGTAGGTTAAGTTTAGGTTTAAGGTTGATGTGTAGGTTTAGTTTAGGTTTAAGGTTGGTGTGTATATTAAGTTTAGGTTTAAGGTTGATGTGTAGGTTAAGTTTAGGTTTAAGGTTGATGTGTAGGTTAAGTTTAGGTTTAAGGTTGATGTTTAGGTTAAGTTTAGGTTTAAGGTTGATGTGTATGTTTAGTTTAGGTTTGAGGTTGGTGTGTATATTAAGTTTAGGTTTAAGGTTGATGTTTAGGTTAAGTTTAGGTTTAAGGTTGATGTGTAGGTTAAGTTTAGGTTTAAGGTTGATGTGTAGGTTTAGTTTAGGTTTAAGGTTGGTGTGTATATTAAGTTTAGGTTTAAGGTTGATGTGTATATTAAGTTTAGGTTTAAGGTTGATGTGTAGGTTAAGTTTAGGTTTAAGGTTGATGTGTAGGTTTAGGTTAAGCTTAGGTTAAGGGTAATGTTTATTTTAAGTTTAGGTCTAAGGTTGATGTTTAGGTTAAGTTTAGGTTTAAGGTTTGAGGAGTAGGTTAAGTTAAGGTTTAAAGTACAGGACTGGACCAAATAGAAATTATATAAAATTACCTGAAACTCTTTTTGCATTGACTTCCATTATCTACTGTAAAATTTGCTGTTTTAGAGATAAACGGCTTTCAGTAGTGCAAATTTGAGAAATCCTGAATTGGCACATACATTTCAGGAAAAAAAAATATGAGTTTTTTTTTTATTTTACCAAATTGAAAAAAATATTATCAAGAGAAGGATGGATAATCAAAAGCCATGAAACCAAGATGAACCGCTTGTTTTTTGCACCAGGAGTACAGGCATAAAGTTATCCAAAAGCAGTGTGTAAGACTGGTGGAGGAGAACATGCCAAAATGCATGAAAACTGTGATTAAAAACCAGGGTTATTCCACTAAATATTGATTACTGAACTATTAATACTTTATGAATCTGAACTTGTTTTCTTTGCACTATTTGAGGTCTGAGAGCTCTGCATCTTTGTTGTTATTTCAGTCATTTCTTATTCTGACATTATTTTTTATTTGGAATTTGGGAGAAATGTTGTCTGTAGTTTATAAAATAAAACAACAATGTTGATTTTACTCAAACATAAACCTATAAAGAGCAAAATCAGAGAAACTGATTCAGAAACTGAAGTGCTCTCTTTATATTTTACAGAGCTGTATATACAAATTGCTCTCAAGACCAGGCTGTTAAGGAAGTGGGATGAATAATAAATTTAAACAGCAGCTTTAGGCCAATGTCCACTTCAGGATGCAGGATTTACATTAATTTAATTAACATTTCTAATACAAACATTAAATGAATGATCTCCAGTATATGTGAAGTTTAATTGAAGCAACCAAATAAAAAGTAAGAAATAATCATACAGAAAAGTCTCTTGTTTTTGGAGACTGAGTGATACTGATAGCACACATGTACAGAGGCAGGGTTGAACATACTTAGTAAACTGGGAGTGGAAGTGTGCAGTCAGATGGAGGTGTTTTCTGTAATCGCTCTGATGGAAAAGCAGCCTTTTCTCTTTCTTTTCCTCCGTTCTTTTTGGGAGACAGGAGTCAGCGGTGGCTTAGATATTGTAAAGTGATGGACTGCCTCAGACTGAGAGCAATCAAAGAGATAGCTCCTGCATCTCCAAATTACCACCGCTTCTGCCTCAGATTCATCAGCAGAGGCGGCGGTGACGGTGGCCAGTGGGCCCCGCTTACACACACACACACACACACACACACACACTGACACAACAGAACAAAGCACTCAGAATTATTTGTGGAAATTAAATCTGGGTATGGAGGCCTGGCCCGGCCGGTTCTGCCTCTCCTCCACTCTGTGGAATTAAAGCTCATTTATTCTGGGTGGAGGCACTGCACTGTGGGAAACAGGCCCGGGGTTCCGGGAGGAGGAGAGATTGGACGCAGGCGATGAGGAAGTTGCCTGCCTGGCATGTGTCCATTGATGGATGGCTGTCAAGTCAGGACTTGTGTCTCGCAGCACTGAACACGTCACATGACCACAAACGTTTCCTCTGTTTGTGGAGCAGTTCCCTGTTCTGAGTCACATGTTCACATCACAGCCATAAAATCAGGACATGTTTTTTTTATCCTGAAAGTATAATTATCATACACTGATCAAGTACAACATAGAAACCTCTTTCTTTCTAAACCCATTATCCATCTTACCAGCTCCACTGATCATATGGGACACTGTAGTTCTATAATAGTTACAGACTGTAGTTCTGTATCTGTTTATCTGCATACTTTCTGATTATCCTCCACCCACCCTGTTCTTTAATGATCAGGACCCCACAGGAAAGAAAACCACCACAGAGCAGCTATTATTATTTGGGTGGTGGGTTATTATTCTCAGTATTTGTGGTGTATGAGGTGTTGGTGTGTGTTGTGCTGGTACAGTAAGTGGATCAGATGCAGCACTGCTGCTGGAGTTTTTAAACATCTCATCATAACTGCTGGACTGAGAATAGTCCACCAACCCAAAAGCGTCCGGTGGGCACCGATGAAGGACTAGAACATGATCAACACAAAACTGTGCAGCAACAGATTTAGAGCTTCTGTCTGACTGGAGCACCTTGGTAGAAGTTTCAGTGAAGTGGACAGTGAGTGGACACAGTGTTTAAAAACTCCAGCAGCACTGTGAACATCAAATATCGAATCAAATCTGTCAGAGTGATTCTTCCTGGATAGAGACAGAATGAATATACAAGTATTTATTAACAATGTTTTGGGAAATTAAACCACACAGATGTAAGAAGTGCACTACAATGAAAAATATAATGTGGGAGTAATGTATGACATGAGACATTTTTTTCAAACGTATTCCATAACAAATAACACAGTATAATCACATAAAAAACAAACAGCTGTTTAACCAAATATCCCTTTTTTCTGTTAGACAATTTTCCCTGCATTAGAGTACAGTCGTCCATACTTTTCAAAGACTTGGCATGAGGTGAAGACAGTCTTGAATGGCTGAAAACAGAAACAGAAAATGTTTTAGTCATTACAAACATGTTTTGGACAGTATGTATAATGTCCTATAATTTTGGGACAGTTACAACAAATGGGTGCCATTTCTGTCCTCAGGAAATTGCATGTATAAATGTGCACATCAAAAAACTTTAAAATACATTTCATTATTAATCATAGTGTCTTGTATATTGGCCTAATTGCAAAAGTAAGATATGGAATTAAAGAAATATATAAAAACTAAATGAAATATAATTATTAAAATCCCTCAGAGATGTAATTTGTTTTGCATGTGTCCCTGGGTTTCACTCAGTCCAGTTATCGTAATACACTTCCCCATCTGAAACATCTGGGACATTCTACAAGTAACATCTACAACAGAAAGTGACATCAGCTGGTTCTAATGACACTGTATGACACTGTATGTAGACACTGTGTGGATTTGTTCAGTTCCACCAGCAGCTCATACAAGTAAATGAGGACTAATTAGATAAACAAGGTATTGGATGTTTACTGTAAATACTGCTTCTAATTGTTTATTTTTTTTTATTTCTATGTCAGTATGTTTGTAAAAAATATTCTGGCACAGCTCTGTATAAAGCTGATTTAGGACTGCAATCAGAACACTCTGTGTCCAAGACTGTGCAGTAGTCAAGACCAAGAGCAGACAAAACTGACACCTTTACATTCACTAAATATAATGTACACTATAATATAAAATTCAAAATGATAAATCGCAATATCAGCCTAGGTTAAACTCTGTACTTTTACTGTATTCTGAAGCCTATAGCAGGGTTAAAGATGAGTTTTGTTTGTCTCCCAGGAACCAAGTTCAGATTTATTTTAGATATCTAGATATCAGTAATTTGATATGCTGATTTTAACAATGTTCAGTGTAGCAGCACAGCATTGTTTTACTTAAATATTAAAAAGAGTATTAAAAGAACTGAGAACTGAGGGCAGTAGTGGTGCCTGGGCCAACAACGCAAAGATTGAGGGGCCGATACCCAGGTTTGGCAGGTCTCCAAACGCACAGATGGAGGCCAAATTTTATCATATGACTGTCGTCTCTGTTTTGTCAAATTTATTGCAAAACAGATACTAGACAACTTAAAACTAATGTTGAGAGAGAGGTAAGATCAGCAAAGCTGGACCAAAACAAGACTAAAACTTATTAATGTTGTGGAAGAAACAAGAGTAAGCCAAAGTAACTTTAAGTTTGAGTAAAAATGATGTAGAGTGCAAGACAAGGCTGATATAAGTAAAAAGTACCAAGACAAGACCAGTCATAACAATTCCATATTCCCTCATTAGTGTAGTGCTTTATAGGGAAACACAAGTAAATTCAGACACTAGCTTATCCTTAACATGCGCCTGCTCTGGTCACTTAAACACGAACACCTGACAGTGTAAACATAACACCTCTGACTGTTACGTTTACACTGTTTACAAATATAATCCTCACATTAGTGCACTAATGTTGTAGAGTCTGAGAACAATTAAACAAACAAGACCAAAAAAAGACCAATCAAACAATTCTAAGACAGAGAGGTTTGTGTGAAGTAAATGTTGGGTCTGAGACAAGACCGAGACAAAATAAAGTTTAGACTAAGACAGAGTTAAATGAATGCTGATCACTGGAAGCAATGAGGTTGCTTCACACACTCTCCTCTGCTGTGTGGCTCGTTCCTCTAATGTGATGTTAGCCGTGGAGTAGCATGCCCTCTTCATCATAGCTCTAATAGTTTTTCCTGAGCTCAGTCAGCCTGTTAATGATGGATGCCGGAGCCACAACACAAATCCTGACCTCTTTTTTTGCAGTTCTGCAGAAAAAACACAGCGTCAGATATTTATAGCTGGACTGGATTCAGCCGTTTGCTGTGGCCTAGTTGCTGCACTACAGCAGGCCGGGGTCTCTGTAGGTGTGAGCCGGTGCTCGCCAACCCCCCCTAGAGGCAGACCTGCTCTAACACAGGCCGCTTTTTCTCCAGTGCTACTTACTATTCAAAGAGGCCGAGCGGAGCACGACGTCCGGATAACAAAGAGAACAAGTGCAGAGTGAAGTCAGGCTAGAGAGAGAGAGAAAGAGAGAGAGAGAGCGAGAGAGAGAGTAGGGTTTAATTATATATTTTGTTTCTCTCTTTTTTTTTACGACTAAAAAAAGCAGAAGTTGAGCAAGGACGAAGTAATGTCACAGACTGGGGCACTGACGCTTTTCCTTCTCGCAGGCACGCATGTGATCCCTCTGTCAGTCAGCGTCCACCGCCATGACAATCATCTGTCTGCCGGGGCCTCGGGACAGGCTGCAGCCAGCTGCCCTTGTAAACACCGCTCTGCGCTGACACTAACGACTGCGTAGCAAACACGACCGGACACTCCACAAAAACGTACTCCCTCAAAATTCTCACAACAATGGTGAAAACTGTCCGTTTCTGCGCTACACAACAGAATCTGGTCACGGTTTGACTGCTTCACTGGTGTGGGTGAGCTATAGCAGGGAAGAGGCTGGATTAAGACCTTTTTGTTATTTGTCATTAAATTAAATGGCAAAACAACACCATTCCACAGATGTTGAACTCTGGGTGGAGTCAATCATCATTGTGAGTCAAACAGGAGGTTTATTATTATTATTATATTTATTATAAATAATAATAAATATGGATTACTTTTGGACAAACTCAATTTACACACAATGATTTGAAACTGTAAATGATGGTAAAAACAGGTTAGGCGGCATATTCTATTTCATGTAAATTTGAACTATATTTGCCAGCAACAGCATAATTAACTATCCTGTTAACCAACCAAGTCTCTCTAGATCTTTATAAATATACAGAAATTCTTTCAGAAATCTGTGGATTTCTGCTTTAAATTATTAGTTTACATGTTTATATAGTTTATATGTTACAAACATAAAAAATATACAATAATAATACTGCAAATATTGTGAATGAAAATGAATAGCCATCATTTAGCATTATTTAAACAGCTTCATGCTCATTAATGATTACAAGCTTTAAGTAATTACTAGTACATACATAGTGCTAGTACATAGTAGCCCCTGGCTTTAAAAGTCACTTTTTTAAAGTTACTATTGTTAAAGCAGACTGAACCTGCCGGTTCAAAAAATAAATAGTAACAAAATTAAGAAACAAATAAATATTAATAAATAAATAAATAAGGAATAGAAAATATTACTTCCTCAACCACATACCATATTTTTGGTACTTTAAGGTGCTAGAACTCTTTATTTGGGAGAGTAAAGCGCTTCCATTTATTTACAGTAAGCATAGATTTCCAGATTTTCACTAAGGCTAGCCAGACAGAGCTACACTGAGTAACCTGAGGAAGTGTTTCAGTAACCCAAGGCAATATTAGCTGTCGGTTCGTCCCACATACCTTGTTTTATCATGCTTAATGGAAAGGCTACAGTCCAATATACTCACCTCTAAACGGTGAAAGAGCTAAGTAGCGATTAGCATGGTTCGCGGGTAATGCTCATGCTGCTCCAGCAGTGCTAGTCGGGATAAGCACCAAGCTACAGTCCGATATACCCGCCCCTTAACATCCAAAAAGCTAGCACTTAGTGTAATTAGCAGCTAATGCTAATACTGCTCCAGTCTCAAGTCTCGGTGCTGGAGAAATAAACTATAGAACTAAACTATAATGCTGTAGTTCAGCTGCTCCTTACAACCTGACTGGTAAAATTCATACATAAGGCGCACTGACGATTTTTCAGAAAATTTAAGGATTTTTAACGATGATTTTAAATGGTACTTCTTTAAACAGCTGACTATAGATCTGAAAATGAACTGCTGACGTAAAGGCGAACAAAATTATAAAAACATCAGACGTGAGCAATTCTCTCACCCTCTGAACTTTTTGAAAATGTTAATAGGTGAAAAATTATCTATAGAATTGGAAGGTATGCAACACAATAGCAGATTAACACAGTGTACTGCAGCCTTAGTATCCTTTTAAAATAAATGAAGCAACTTCAGTAAATATAATACGGATAATACGCTTGATAAATTGAGACAGCTTGAGCCCAGAAGGACTACAAGATGCAGAGCTGCTTATTTTATCCTTAACAGGTCAACACAAAGTTTACACACACAATCACCTGCAAGTAGGAAAGGGAATTATAAAACATTTCAACATTCAAATGTTGAAGTGGCAGGGAGTATTTGAGAGCTACACTAGTACTGGTTGACAGAACTAAATATGCAACAGAAACTAATAGTTTGATCCTATATTTACTCAATTTAATTACTCAACTTAGCTGTGATTATGTGATATGCTGCCATTGGAAAAGTTCTTGAACTAGTGTTAAGCTTGTTCGTGTAGGTTTAGTGTTCTCAACCTGGCAACCCACACGAGCTTCACAGGGAGGGGGCAGTGCAGACCACTCACTACAGTGTTTTAAAATTGGAATGTGGAAGCCATTTTACATGCCTGCTGTCATTAAGTACTTATTGTTTCTTTAAAGACGTGGTGCCTGGTTCATGGTCTGAAACACTTCACAATGCCTTTAAAACACCTTCCATCAACCCTGCCTGTAATTAGCAATGCATTCATGAGTGTGTTAAAGCAGGGGGAATAGTAAAGCGTATTGAAGTATTGGACTCTGGCACCTCTGCATTAGTGCGTGTTGAACAGCTGCTTAACTGCAGTTATTAGTAGGGACACTTTTTACCTTGGTGCCGCTGTAATTTAGCATTTGTTTTCTTCTCTCCTCAACCTTACCCAATGAAAAAAAAGATATAGGAGCAAAAAAGATTGATTTATTTGCTTCAGCGTTCTTTGGGATGAAGTTGTCCTTTTTCCCCCCTGAAACCAATTAGCAGGCTAGCACTTGTAGTGCAGAATGTAGGTCAGCATCGAGTAATAAAAAAGTATTGACTTTTCTCTGACTGTAAGCAGTGTGAAGGGGTGCTGCGGCCTTGTCGTACATGAAAAGAGCTCCATTAATTTCACTTATTTCAAGAAGGACCCTGTCAAGTCCTAATGCGTCCAATGCACTTTTCGCAGTCCGACACTCTGACATCTCACCAGGCCCCAGCCCAAACCAGTTTACATTATGTTACCTAGCGAGAAGTTGATGGCGTAATTCCCCGCAGCGGTGGCAGAGGGCTCTTTCATACACGGCTGCTTCACGACTCCTCTAAAGCCGCCGCTGCTGTTTGCTCTTGAGATTCCACTGAGGAGCCAGGCCAGATGACAGGTCAGAGAGTTTGTAGATTTTTAGGTACTAGGAAAAGCATATGATCAAATCAAGTGTACCCAGTGCATGAAGTACACGAAAATGTATAACCGCATAAAGTACAGACTGAAGCCAGTAAATTGCATATGCATGTGGCAATGACACTCAAAAACAAGAGGTATGGTTGTAAAAGGGACATGGGCCTAAATATCTGAAAAACTGTTGTTGTTGATAGTAGTAAACTTTTAAAATATTATAAAAAAATGTTTTTAATTCTATATTGATTTCCCCAGTCAGAAAAAAGGTACTATAGATGTACACTGTTCCCCAAAGGTACAAGCAATATAAATGCACTCAAAAGTACAAAATGATCCTTAGGTCTACATTTACTTTTCAACAGAAGAAAACATTGTGAACTCAGTGTATGGTTTGGAGGGATTAACTACTTATTCAAGCTCAAATACCTATACAGATCAATAATAGCATGTGGCTGTCTCCTAACTGTGTTATAATAAGTGAAAGGAAACTGACAACAAGGGAGAAAAAACACACCTAAATAGGCCTGGGTTCAAATGGTTAAAGGGGACATATTACACCTCTTTTTACACAAGTTAGAATAAGTGGAAATTCAAAGCACACAAAAAGTATCTACAGAACCTAGTCTGCAGATAGATCCTTATGCTAGATTTTTGGAGCAGTGCTGTGAGGATTTATTTGTATTCAGTAATGAGAGTCTAACTTAGGTCTGGGTTTTTGCCTTCAGACTCCATTATCAACTGTTGTTGATTTAATGCAACTTTTTAAATGTATAGATCTTGTAAACAAAGTATCACGTTTATTCACATATTTATCTCCCTGATTAATATACATCAGCAGTCAGTATTAGAGAGTTCATAGTGATGATAATATGCCGTTCCATTTTTTACATGTATAAACCACATACACTCAGAGTGCAAAGAACTACACTGAAAACTACCTCTGTCTCCAAAGATAAGGAAAATATTTGCTGAAAATTCCATATTCTTGCAGCCAGAATCGGGAGGCAGATGCATGCTAAAGGGTATCTACAGGCAAAAAACAATCAGGGTTAGATTGATAAAAAAGAAACCCTTTATGGTATATGGTAATCAGTCCAACCCCAAGATGGCAATGCATAATAATTCAGCTTTATTCAGACGCTTGATGAAATATGCATTCCACATACCAAAGTCCTATTTTATCATCACATTTACTTATTTATTTATTTCCTGCTTGTGCGGAAGTGACTGGAGTCTGAGGTGGGCGAAGGAGCGCTGGAGACAAAAACAAACATAATAAGGGTCTCAGCGAGGGGTCTGCACCGACACGCTGCTCCACCGCCAGCGCATCCTCACAACAAAACAGGCCACGAATCAGCTTTAATTGTATTATGATCTGCATGTGTTAACAGAATATTAAAGTATCATTAGAGAGGGAGATAAAGATGATGGCTTCAAAGTCTCATATCCAATGATATGGGATCAGACGAGAGAAGAGAAGAGCTTGATCGTCCAATCACAGAGCGAGAAGTCCTCTCAGTCTCAGCACTCACTCTTCTGTACGTAGTCAGATTAATCAGATTTAATTTCTACTTGTTTTCACTTAATCTAACCATGACGTATACAGAGCTCAATCTGGAACAGACCCAACCTGTATAGGCTGTAAGCTGTTTTCTTGTGAGTGAGGTTGGTTGACCATTGAATTACGGGAGTTTTTTTTTAATTAACACTATAAACTGTCCAACTTAACCCCCCCCCCCCCACCCTGCTGGTAATTAGAACAGTTATAAATATTTATATGAAAATAACTTATGACAGTAATCATACAATAACAAAACTGGTTTAATGAGACAATTGACAGTGTGTTGACAGATTAAGGACCCTAAATCGATCTACAACTGTAATTAAATCCATGTCCACAGGAAGCAGTAAAAGAAAGAGTAGCAGATACAGTTTTTGACTAACTGGTTAAAAATAAATAGCAGATAAGTAGACTACTAAAATATTCATTACTTGAGCCCCTCCTGTGTATAGAACATGTGTAAAACTTTCATTTGGCCTGATGTTGACTGTTAGTTATGCCACCTATTACTTCAGTCAGGTTAAAAAGAAGACATTCTGGTGCTCTGGGTGTCAGAGCTATTCCTCTAATCCTCTCCTTCAACAGAGTTTAATGCCTTCATTCATCAGCGTGAGTCTCCACGATTTCCCCTATAACTGTAGTTCAGAAATGACCCGGCTCGTGTTCCTCCTGCTGCTGCTCCTCCCTAATCTCACTCGTTCTTCACTGTCATCTTCAGCCTAGTCTTAACATGATTATGTAGAGATAGCCCAAACGCATCAGAAACTACCACTAATGTCCTTTCTGAATATATTAGTCATATACAAATGGTGTGACAGTGGGTGGACGTGTAAATGAGTGGCACATGTTTGAACAGATGGAGATACTGTATGTTAGGATCTCTGACTCCAAGAATCCCCAAAACTGAGAATTCTGGGACATTTTATTCCTGATAAGAAAAACCTCCCTGAGATAATAAAGGCTGTCATAAGAGGATAATGATTTTGAATCAGCATTTTTGCTGCTACAAACACTGCTGTGTCATTATTCACATTATTCCCAACTGCAGTGTGAACAATACTGGAATGCAATATGAATTTTAGGAGCTCTCATCAGTTCTCTAGCATAGTGGTTCTCAAACTTTTTAAACCATGTTCCACCAATGACCAAGCTACATCTTTAGGGTACCACCTACAAGCCATTTCCCAGGAACACACACATGCTTATACACAGCTAGACATGCACACATACAAATGTCATATTTTTTATTACCTTATTTAGCTATTAATTGCAATGCAGAAATTGTTGTGAACTGTTGGTGACTGGTTGATATAGCATTTCTTGTGGCGTTCCACAGAGTTTAATTGATGTTAATAATTATAAAACTGTAGTGAGAGTGAAGACCTGAAGTCTAGGCCTACATACAGGTATTAACTGGTAATGCACTAAACACAAACAAATGCAATATTGTTAAAAATTACAGGTGGAAACTAAAGGTTTCAATACTTAATATTTTAATGCAGGTCATCTTGTGTACCACCTTGGAATGCTTTAAGTGCCACCAGTGGTACCCTTACAACAGTTTAGGAAACCACTGTTCTAGCACAACAGACTGTGTTGTACTGAATTCTGCCTCCTTACAGGAAAAATTTACAGTTACAGTAGATACAGGAATCACTAGAAAAATCTGTAGTACCCACACTGCTGCATCACACGCATGCACACCAAGGGTAGGTTTTCTTCTTCTATTGTTTAATGGGTGCCTCAGTATCCTGTAATTGGTCTGAAAGCCCAAACTACGGCTGCACGCTATATCGTTTAAGCACAGTCATCGCGATGTGCGCATGTGCTGTGCACTGCATTTCAGCAGAGTTTTGTGCAAATATTTTCAGTTAAAGTTGAAATCATGCTTTTAATCCCAGAAAACAAAAATGATGTACCCTTTAAAAGGCCATGTAAATGCCTGATTAAAGGGATGATTATTGTTGTTCTGCTGTTTTTCTCAGGTTCTGACTCAGCTTTTAGTCGGCCCGGACCTCTGACGTGAGACAGTGTGCGGGTGGGGGCGTTGCTGGTGACATTACAGGTCCTGCATTGTTGAATATTGTAATATATATCGTAGAAAAAAACATTGCATTTACACTTCAAACTACATTAAAACATTTATTTCGGTTCAGTTGATTTAGACCAAGAGAACAAAATTTTTGACTGTTCCAAATGTTGGTACTTTGATCAGGACTGTGGTTGACAACATCTTTTTACACCTGCTGTTTTGTTTCAGATAAAACTTGAATGTCTGTAGATCTGGACAGAAAAGTGTAGGTGTAAAAGCAAAGTTGTATATTAACTATAGATGTGCAAGAACTGCATTACAGTTGCACTAATGTTAGCTAAACATTTAACTTGTTTAGTCAGGTAATACATTTGCTACTCCCAACAACTGCAAAAAGTCTCCTGATATCAGGGTAAACATCAGCGACGATCTTAATAGATTATCCTGTAGTGTGGCATCTATAATTCAATCTTAATATAACCTTTGAACCTGTGGTGTATTTAGTAGACAATGTGTGGGGTTGCCAGATTTATTATCATTGTTTTTAAGACTATAAGACAATACGTTACTAGTTGTTTAGATTCAATACATATTAAATGTGCATATCACACACAAACACACACACACAGTAGATCTAATCACTGATGTAAGATTAAGCAGCAAATACCACAGTAATGCAGTTTTGATGTAATTATGTAATATATCGATGTTGAGCAGGAACATTATTTGAAAAGGCCTCAATTCATGTCATTTAAATGAGATTTCACACACACAAGTAAAGGCCTGAACCCATGTCACAGCATAAGTGCCACCTGTTTCAGAGCTGATTTTACTATTGATGTTTTACATAACTTTAGGCATTTTTAAAAATATATTTCTTAATAATAAAACATATTCAAAAATAATTACATTTATAATAAGTTGCCTTATTTTTTAACTATTTTTTAATGCTTTCAGCAAGTCCTATACTTATGTACTACTACACACCTAAATATAAATCCAGTGGAAGATTTTATTGCTCAAATGTTGATCTTTGGTGTCTCAGGAGATGTATTTGATGTATTTCATGTGGTATAGTTGAGTAAGTCTATATGCACTGAAGATAACTGAGTGCTACTTACGCAGTCATTTGAAGAAACTATTTCCCTAAATTACAGATGAAAAAAGTTGCACTGAATTGAAGCACTGAAGGGTTTAAAGGGCATTAATAAAATTCTATTTGCTTTTAAAAAGATATTTGCTGCAAACAGACAATTTAAGTTACAATTTGCACAAATTTCACACAAATAAAATGTATTTATATAGCGCTTTTTAAACTTTTTTGCAACTTTTATGATTATAAATAATGTGCTATTAACTTGAATTTATGTGTTTTTTGTTTATTCATGCCTCATTGTATTAAGTGAGATATATGGGCCCAATTTTAACGTTCTATAGCGTATAGGTAATTGCTGGAACAGCTGGATTTAGGGGCGTGTCCTGTATCTTTGGTATGGTAAGGGCGTGAAAAATAAGTGTTTTAATTCCCTTAATTATTCATGGGTGTGTTTTGGGCGTAAAGTGAAATAAACCAATCAGTGTGTCTGTAGTCATTACCTTAACCTTCATTCCCATTTTAAGAGCGCAAAGGAAACTGCGCCGTCACGCTGTGAAGATAAACCAGCAGCTTAGGGAAGAGTAATGTTATTTTATTCTTTATTCTGTTTATTATTTAAAAGCTGGGTTTGCAACTCTGAATATTAATCAAGCAATCAATTATTTACACTTGAGGGGGACCCTCATTTACAATGCCGCTGAGCATTTACAATTTAAAAGGGATTAAAAATAAAAAATAAAATAAAAATAAAAACTGACATTTAATATAGACGAATAAAATATATACGAAAAAAAGGAAAAATAGGAAGTTTTAAAAAGATCATGAAAATTTACATAAAAAGTAAAGAATTTACATCTTATGAAGACAATAATAATAGCAGTGAAAGTAAAGTAAAATGATAAGAATGATAAGAGATTATAAAATGTATATTAATAAACTAAGAACATGTATATATATATATATATATATATATATATATATATATTATATAATAATTTAAATGAATGAAAAAATAAATAATCTAAAATATAAACTCATTAAAAAACGAGAGACGCAGCGCATTTTGCCTGATTTCTCTTGATTAATGATCAGTAAATTTGTTGGCTTTAATAATAATAATAATAATAATAATAATTGCTGAATTTAATAACATGAATTTTACTACACTTGTCCGACCTTATTTATAAAAATCTTTTTTTTTTTAGAAGACTGCGCACAATGCCGTGCGCACTGCGCCAAGCTTTGCATGCCTGCAAAATTTTAGAGCGATGGACAAGATTTTAATTAATTAATTAATATATTTAATATTTTAATAAATTTGCCCTGGTGATAAGAAACAAATGCAAACATATAGCTTTATATTTCTGTGTATTTCAAATGTTTTAAGTTTTACATAATTGACGGGAAGCACCAGGGTGACAATGTGCTTTATTTTTCAGATATAAAAGTGAATTTCAGTTAAATAAAATACATTTATATTCAGTCAAACTCCAGCATTTGAGTGAGAATAAGCATCTGTTGAAATTCTTAAACAGCAGAATGCCTGAGTCTGCTATATTAAGTTACAGTTATTTAGTCTATGTACTAAACATAAATATAAACCTTATAACTGACAGAAATAAATATAACTAATAATAATTTATAGTTACTGTGCAGATTTTTAAGTATATTTTATTTTTAAAGTTAATTGCTAAAGGCTGTGTTTGAGATGTATTTTTCTGTGGTAAAGAAGTGATGTATGGGGTATTTTGGAGCGCAGGGCGCAGGGTGATTTAGTTTTGGGTGCGTGACTGACTGTTGAATTTAGACGTCCTTTTGGGGGATCAATCACGCAATCTGTTTTTCTGCAGCCAAGATAAAAACACACCAGAAATGTACCTAAAAATAGACTGTTGACGGGGTGTACGATGGCAACGCGCCACGCTTCACGCCCTGCGCGGGGTGTACGATAGGGCCCATCTATCTATAATTGACTGTATAATCTATAGTTATAATTAATAATTGTGCTGTGCCTGTACTCACTTTTTTATACTGTACCACCATTATTACTGCTGAAGTACTTATTAAAGTAATCAGATCAGATGACCAATAGACTTAGACATCTGTAGTATTACAATACAAGGACAAGTAAGAAAAGGACAGAGATTAGACATGAATTGGGGTGTGTGTGTGTGTGTGTGTGTTTGAGTTTATTGTGTCCTTTTTTATTGTGTGGGGGGTGTTGGGAGGGGGTTATGTTGTTAACCAGTTCTGTTTTTTGTTGCTGTTCTCAGTGGACCCTTCAGATTGCATCTGCATCTTTTCCATGTGTTTCCTCCTTGTAATAAAAGGTACATTTGCATTTTGCTCTTTGCTGACTTCTACTCCATACAGTGGGATATGAAAGCTGTCATGTCTGGCTGTTTGAAGGCTGAGAGTCGGTGACGGTGTTGGTGGAGAATGTAAGGCAGGTAAAGCTGAGAGACAGCAGTATATTGGTTCACTGGAGCGTAACTATTAAAGAGAGGCTGGGCTGCGCTGCTAGGGGGAGTTACTGACAACAGCTTAATGCAAAGATGCTTTTAAAGGGGGTTATCTTTGATTTCCATTCTTACTGTAGAAGCGCTGGTCAGATACTGAGATTTCTCTGTGTTACTGAGGTGTTTTAGACAGATTTTATTTTTAAACAGCACTTCACTAAAAGCAATATTCAGGGGAGAATATTACTCAGTGATGGTGAAGTGCAGTCTGCAATCAGAGCAATTCTGCTGAACATAGACCTGGTTTTCTAATGCCACATTATGCCACATTCTTTGATCAAATCACAAATCAATGTTTTTGCGACCTTTCTGGAGTATTTTTCAGTATTTTAAGTTAGCCCATCCAACAAATGACCATATATCAACTATTTTATCAGTTACAGTATTTACTTATTATTTTAAGTGTCTTCATTATAAATCTTGATTGAAATCCAAATCCAAAAGTGAAAATGCAAATACCCTTTTGAAATGTGTGAAAATATCATAATAAAAAAATATATAGTTATTTCATTTGCAAGTAAATAATTCACTTAGAAAAGGGTAATTTGTGACAAAAAACCCGTTTCAACTGTGATAAGCTACAGATGGGACCAAATCCAAGTGAAAAAGAAAAACATTTTAAGATTAAGTTTCCAGCCCTAAATGCGATTTCTGTGACAAAAAAGGTAAAGCACCCCCTAGTGCTATTTTTCTTTTTATTTAAAAAAAATAATTTTGTTTTTAAGTTGTAAATATTTAAACATATGTTAATTAGTAGTGAAAAGGGCCTCATCCTGCAGTCAGGAGTTGAGGGAGTAATAGTGGAACCTCTAGCTACTGAAATCCATTTGTATACTGCTTCAGTACTGCATTATATTAGATATATTTGATGATATGAGGTTCAGACACTGAGATGGGCATAGTTAGGATTAAAGTTAAGAAAAGGATTGGACTGATAACTTTCTAACTTTTAGCCTATTAACCTGCCCATAATGGCACTATGCCATTATGCCAACTGGCCAATGCATTGGTACCCAGGCTCAGTATTTAGCTCCCAGTCAGTGCTAAGGTTATCTAATCCATCTGTCAAAATGTATTTTATGTGGCTACTTTTTAGCCACTTTGCGTTGAGTAAAATACTCGTAGAAACTCAAAGAACTGTAACTGTAATATAAACTAATGAAATAAAAGTTGTTAATGTATATGCAAGGGATGCAATGGTACAGTGTGGCCACGGTTCGGTTCATATCATGGTTCTTGGGCCACGGTATCGATTCGGTTTTGATATATCAATATCATCTAGCTCCAACATGCAGTATGTTTTTAACACTTGCAGAGCCAATTAATAAATAGAAAAAAGGCACAGATGAATTCAAATCACAATATCTATTTTAAAAAAGGAACACTAATTCTTACCATGAGTCAAAACAGGCAACTGATATCACACTGCTTTATCTGCTGACTGTCTTTTTTCTTGTTCATCACACTCAACGCTGAAGCCAAAATGGTTCTGAACAGCGAATTTATAAGCTGATGGCGCCTCTTCCTTTTCTCCGTTTTGCGTTCACTCGCCATGATCACGCAGCTGAGAAAGTTTTGTGTAATTAATACTCAAATCTTCAGCATCTGCCTTCAGAGCGCTGATTTGATTCTGGGAAATTCAGAAAAAAGTCTGATTGGTTGTTGCATGGTTGTGGAGAGACACGCTGAGAGAAATAATATATAAAAAAACTCATCAACTCAAATAAATAACTCAAATAAAAAATGAAAAGAGAAAAGCACTTTGACTAAACATACATTTATTTTCACTGTTCATTTTACTTCACTATTATTTAACTGAAAATCACCTTTTTTTTATTTTTATTTATATCTGGAAAAATAAACCACATTGTCACTCTGGTGTCTGGTGCTGCCCATCAATTATATAAAACATAAAACATTTGAAATACACAAAAATATCAAGCTATAAGTTAGCGTTCATTACTTATCACCAGGGCAAATTTATTAGAATATAAAATATATTAATTAAAATTAAGTATTATATTAAAATTCCGTCCAGCACTCTAAAAAGCTGCAGGCGCGCGTAGCGGAGTTTACTATATTTACTGTCATTAAACCAAGAGAGAAATCAGGCAAAATGCCAAAATGTGCAGCTATTTCCATGTTTTGAAACTAAAACTAACTGAAACTTAAACTATTATTATAATGCTTTTTTATTTCAAAAAGCCTGTTATTGTTTTAAATTAGTTTTTTTAATGAGTTTATATTTTATATTACTTAAGTTTTTATTAATTTTATTTTTTTTATTATTTTATTTATCAAAATAGTTTATATAAATATATATATATATATATATATATATATATATATATATATATATATATATATATATATATATATATATATATATATATTATATATATTCCCATTATTGCCATGTTCTTAGTTTATTAATATTAATTTATATTTTCTTATTATTCTAATCAATTTACTTTATTTTCAATACTATTATTTTTTCTTCATAACGTATAAATTCTTTACTTTATTTAAAAATATATATTTTATGTGTACATTTTTTATGATCTTTTTAAAATGTCCTATTTTTACCTTTTTACGCATATATTTTATCTGTCTATAGTAAATGTCAGTTTTTATTTAATTATTTTTTTATATATTTTTTGCACAGCGGCATTGTAAATGAGGGTCCCCCTCCAGTGTAAATAATGGTTGATTGCTTGATTAATATTCAGTATTGCAAACCCAGTTTTTGCATAAACTAAAAACAGAATAGAGAATAGAATAACATTCTCTTCTCTTATATGTATCTTCACAGTGTGACGTGCAGTCAGTCTCCTCTGCGCTCTCAAAGACACTCACTCACTGCACCCACAGTTCATCATGAGATATTCATACAGAATAAAATGCAGCTGGGGTTTCTAAATGTAAATCAAGTGCTAATGAATAAAACCTGAAAATAAATAATAATTTTCTCACAAAATAACAAGGGAACAATGTGTAAGAAAAACTGTAAAAAAGTCATTGTATTTGTCTTTAAAAGGCCTTCAACACAGACCCTTTTAAATCATATTTCAAGCCATGTTTATTTGACATTACTTGTGTGCTTGAATGATAAAAAGGAAAATGCTGACATAATGGAAGAAAGTGTGGAGTTAATTGATACATATAGAACATAAAAGGTAAGAGGCACGTCAGGAGAATTGTTTATAACGTGGCAAATGAAGGGGCCGGGAAATTTTATCACCCCATAAAACGGTTATAGTGAATCACCCGGAGCCTCCTGGTCACTAATGTAGTCCGGTGCGATGCGCGCGGGTGGGTGCGCTTGTGTAGGGCTAAAACCTGGACGTCTGCTAGCCTGGAGTCGCAGCAGGCTGTCCTACTTTTTATTTTACTTATTTATGGCTCATAATGAATATCATTCACTTTTAAACACGGCTCGTACATCATGCGGATCATTTTGATGCATTATCCTGCAGATGATTAACAAGAGAAGGCTGTAACAAAGCAGCATTTTAGGCTAAATATTAGCCTGCTGCCACCAGGCCTTCCAGCATCTAAAATTCAGAAAAAAGATATTGTTGGAGTCCTGCTTAGAGGTGGTGTTGGTGGGAGGGAGGGTGGCTGAAAAAGCAATTACTGAAGCAACATTAAAAAACGTAGCGAGAGTGAGAGAGAGAGGAAGGGGAAAAATGTAGGACCAAGCAGCGTACGGAGCTTTCACCGGCGAGATATATCAGTTTAAAAGCGTGATTGATGAAAGTCTAATGCAAGGCGATGGCGAGGCTTTTTGCGACTAGGCATGGCCACTGCCTGCACTTCATTAGACGCTGTAATTAGCCCTGGTGCTTCAATTTGTTAGCGCTGGTGGTGATAATGCAAACATCAAAACACAAGGCTCCGGCCACACAAAGGGCAAGCGCTGCCCTGCACAGGGCCATCCTCATCTAGTAGATGTTAACTAACGTGCTAATTACAGAGCGTGCGTCAGCCGTCATCTCCACCAGCTGGACTTTCACTATGCATCAGTAGAAACTGCCATCATCATAACAGGCCTGGTGCAGCATACCGCACGCGCAGTTGCCCGAGCTCTGGCCTGGACTAGGCCTTTCACAACTGCTCAATTAAACACCAGTACTCCACACAGAGATGATACGTTGACACTTTGCATACAAATAAACATGCATTTAAGTGTCATGCTCTATAGTTGGAGAAGATGCTTTGATATCATGTGAGATATTACGAGTCAGTACCTTCAAAGGCAGGGTCAGAGTGAAGTTGCCAAATTGCGTTTTGTAACACAGGGTATCTGCAAGTATGGAAAAAGTAAATGTAAGATTTTTTAAAAAGACAAATTAGTATTTCCTGTCTGTGTGTTTTTTATTTTTTTTAGCTTTTTGGAGACATATAGATATAGAAACTGTAAGACAAATTAAGGCATTTTTGATATAAACAAATGTAAGTCACAAATGTGACTTTTTAAGTGTCTGCAAATATCCTGGTAAAATCTGTATTTAAATTAGTCATAAAATATATTTATGTTGTCCACACACCAGTCTCGCCTCTTCACTGTACTGTTTCCAGCCCTTTTAAAAATAAATCAGCACTGACTCACAGTATTAAATTAGTACTAAACATGGGAATCACTGAGTACCTCCCTGTCTCAGAACACACACAAAAAATTGCACATCACATAAACAACTGTCTCTAGAGCTGTGCTTCACTGTGCTTCCAGTGAATCAAGTGAGAAAGAAAAAAGAGAAAGAAGTCTGATGTGTAGTCTTAATGCTACTTTAAAATCAGGCACAGAAGTTGATTTTTTTCAGCTTATCACTAATAGGTTTTCACTAAAACTTAGAAAATTAAATACTGACTGTTAAGTTATTAAGGATATGTACACCAGACATGCTGTGCCCAATAATTCAAAACCTTTTGCACACAGGCATTGGCACGCTAGCGCATACTGACACTTCGTAACTCTGAGACTTGTTTGATTCTTAGTATTCTTAGCCACACAGTAGATTGACAATACTAAATTAAATAAAGCCATACTGAGACACATAAAACAGGAGCAGATTACATGCAGTACACAAATAAAAAAAATGCTTTTTAATTAGCAAAAAAATGCTATGGCTAACTTAGCTCAGCTAATGTTAATATCTTAGCCCTCTACAGCTCATATCTTGCAGCTGGAACAAAAACTGCCCATTTGTGAAGACGCAGAAGTAAATACCAGGCATTATATTTGATGCTGAACACTTTTCTTTCAATTAATTTATGTGAGTAAAGCATTAATATGAACTTGAACCTGAAGGCTCTCTCCCACACTCCCGGCTGGATTTCTAGATAGCAGTGCTCTGATTCACAATCAAAAATCCTAGAGGAAACACTGAAGAATGTACTGTATTTCTCAGATAAGGCATGCTGGCACACCATTTACTTTGAAGAAAATACTTTACATAGAAGACAACAAGTCTTTATTATTATTATCAAACACTGTTCTGGTTAACTTGTGTTAGATATATTAACATTTAGATTTCACATTTAAGGCATTTAAGGCATAAGTGTTTTGAGTCCAGAGCACTGGACTTAATGCTTTAGCATGTGGTGCTTTGCACAGCCAGGGAATTAAATCCTAGGCTGCAACATGAAGGAAGCTGTTGTTAGCCACTATGCTACACCATACACCACATCACTGCTAGTCAAAAATTTGAACACACCTCCTAATTTTTCTTTATTTTTTCCATTATAGAATAATAAAGAAACACAAGTTTCACAGTGTACATTTTTTGTGTACAAAATTTGTGTTCCTTTATAGCTTCAGTGTTTTCAATATTATATTAACAACGTGCAAAATCATATAAAGAAAGAAAATTCAATAAGAAAATGTGTGTCCACATTTTTTTTTTAACTAAAATGATTAAACCTAAAGTAAGTCATATCCACAGCAGTCAGCAAAAGACCAGATGGGTTAGTCACCCTATAAACACATTCTTGTTATTTAAGAAGTGAAGATTTTATGGCTCAAATAACTGTGTAAAGAAAATGAAAAAGACGTACCTATAAATATCAGAGGTGAAGCTCATTAGTTATGTATGTGAGTGTGTCCACAGCTGCCAGGATCTTTCATAGTTTTATCTTTACAACAGAGATAAACCACGGCTGCTTTCTGGTTAAGATATGTTCATTCAGGGAAAAAAAAAACAGAACTTAAGGTACACTACCAAAGAGGAGTGGAGGAGAAGAGGAGTGGAGGAGAAGAGGAGTGGAGGAGAGGAGAAGTGCATGGGAGAGAAACAGAGAAGAGAAAGAGTGTAGGGGAGAGAAGGAGTGGAAAAGCGGAGGAGTGGATCAGAAACAGAAAAGAAAAAATGCAGGAGAAGAAAAAAAGAGAATGGATATAATTTAATCACAAATGCACCTGAAAATCACCATATCCATCATTATTTTCATGTGAGTCAATGCAAGGAGGAAAAGGAACGAGGGAAGTGGAAATTCATTAGAAAGCAGGTTTGTGTGCAGCGCATTTCTCAACACCACCCGCCAAAGGTAGGCAAACACGGCACATTCATCACCCACAGACAGATGACACTGCCTTACTAGTTAGACAGTGTAATAAGAGCCATTTAATTTCCTCTTTAGAATCAATTTACCTTTTAGAGTATGGGATCGTCATCAGGGGACAAAGCTTTTCTACTGAGAATTAGGAAGGTTGATTTTTTTTTCCTTTTTTTTCAAACTGCTGACTGGTGTCTGATAAAGATAAAAGTATTAACATGGTCACGGAATCTAAACATTAGAGCGTCAAGTAACCAGACATGAGCATGAAATGTGAATATCCAACTTCCAATCCAACTGAACTCACAACAATGAACCCATTCAGTCAAAATATCAGGAATTAAGCAGAAAATTGGTGGATAACAATTCAGCCCTTTCCCTTTTTTTCTTCAATAAGTTATTTTATTTTAAATGCATTTATGTGTACCGTATTTTTCGGACTATAAGGCGCACCGTATTATAAGACGCACTATCAAAGAACGCCTATTTTCTGCTATTTTTCCATACATAGGGCGCATCGCATTATAAGGCGCGTTAAGTGACACTAGAAAGGGTGCCTATATCAAAGTGAACAGGGGTGGCGCCATGTTTCCCTTCCCCCACCGGGGGTGGTCGCTTGCCGGTGGAGCGTCTCAGTATACAAATCTAGCTCTTTCAAAGTCAAACGAGTGCTGGATATTAATCTACACAGATTCCTCTCCTGAAAACTGTTTATTTGGGTGAGTAACGTGCTTCAGTTTATTTACAGTAAGCTTAGATTTCCAGATGTCCACTAAGGCTTGCTGCACCAGCGTTAGCATAGCTATCCGCTAGCACGCTAGCTAGTCACCTAAACTAGTAAAGTTAACCCAAACTTAAACGACAGCGTTACACTGAGTAATCCTGCGTGTTCTGGTAAGACAGTGAGATATTAGCTAGCGATTCGTCCCCCGTAGCTTGTTTTAACACTGTAAACAAGCAGATTACAGGCTGATAAAACTCACCTCTGAGAGAGTTAGCGCTTAGCATCTAGCTAATGCTAGCCAGGCAAAGCAGCACAGACTTACAGGCCGATAACTCACCTCTGAACGGTGAACGCTTAGCGATTAGCATCTAACTCTAATAATACTGCTCCAGCAGTATTAAAAGTGCTAAATTTAGAAAATACTGATCTCTGAACAGTGAAAAAGCTAGCTAGCTAAGCGGTTAGCATCTAGCTAATGCTATTGCTGCACTGCACGGAGTGTGTGTTTACTGCTCCTTACACCTGACGGGTAAAATTTAGATAATACTGATCTCTGAACAGTGAATAAGCTAGCTAATGCTATTTGCTGCTCCAGCCTCGGAGCTGCACGGCTCTGGACTCTGTATAGCACTGAAACTCTGTATAACGCTGCACGGAGTGTGTGTTTACTGCTCCTTACAACCTGACGAGTAAAATTTAGATAATACTGATCTCAGTGAATAAGCTAGCTAGCTTAGCGGTTAGCATCTAGCTAATGCTATTGCTGCTCAGCCTCGGAGCTGCACGGCTCTGGACTCTGTATAGCACTGAAACTCTCTATAACGCTGCACGGAGTGTGTGTTTACTGCTCCTTACAACCTGACGAGTAAAATCCATACAAAAGGCGCACCGTATTATAAGACGCACTGTCAATTTTTGTGAAAATTAAAAGTTTTTAAGTGCGCCTTATAGTCCGAAAAATACGGTAAATAAATAATGAAGTGTAATTTTAGTTTATTAATGTAAAAAAGTTACTTTGCTACACCATAGAAACCATTTCAAACACACAACAGCAACCAACTTGGATACCATTTCATCTGTCTAACAACCACTTACTATCTACTTGAGAAACCATAACAACCACTAAGCAACACCATAGCAATCCCTTAACATCACTATAGAAACCACCTGCAATATTATAGCAACCATTTAGCAACACCATAGCTGCCACCTATTAACTACTGGGAAATGTCTTAGCAACCACCTAATCTATTATAGCAACCACCTAGCAACAACATATTAAACAGCTACTGGGCTGAAATTTGCATTCTCTTTCCTCTACAAGTCACGTTAATCCTACACATATGAACCATAGTAGTCACAAAAAAGTGAACTCCGGACTAAGTGGTTAGCATGGTCTTTAGCACTGTGTGGCTGCTGACAAGTGTGCCAAGAAGTCGGGGGTTCCTCGAGCAAGAAATAGCAGCAGTGCTCCAGTTCTGGAGTTTCATCCTGTGGATAGATGAAGAACTGAAGCTTCTTAAGATCAAACTGCCTCAACAGTGATTCACTGTGATACACTGAACTGCTGTGTAAACCTTAACTCCTGAATCGGGTTGGATAATTTAGAGAAATATCAGCAGATTGGCAGATCACGGATTTTGGCTGAAAATCGTTTCATCTTTCCATAACTAACTAACACCATGGAAAATACCTGGGATGCCATATCGGCTGCGTAGCAACCTCTTCATAGCATCATTCATCTGAGAAATCACAGCAGCAACCTTTCAACAACATAGTAACCACCAAACAACCACTCAGCAATACCACCTAGCAGTTATGTATAAATGCTATAGCCAGTGTGTATAATAGTAGAATAAAAAAAACCCAGACAACGTACTTTAATCTGAACACTGATTAAATCCATTTATACTTCTGGAATGTAACTAGGTGGCTAGGTGTTTGTACGACCTGGGTTAAAGGCCATTTCTTTGACTACATTGCTTGTTTATAGCTGCACCAGTACACCACCCATTCACACACACACACACGCACACACACACACAATGATAAAAGAGTGAGCAGTGGAGACAGTGAGGGGATTTGCTCAGGCGTTTGATCAGACGGGGCTTTGGTGAGGGTTGGAGGGTAATCTGCTGAAAGAGAAGACGTATCTCTGCTCTCTGTGTGAGCTGCTTGCCTTAATTACAGTCAGCGAGGAGCCTTTATTTAAGTCCTTTTTGAAATGTAATTTGATATAATTTGATGTCGATATTTAGACGCTGTAGTTTGCATGTTTTAAATTCTAAAACATTCTGAATGATTCTTTTCAGTATTAGTTTGTTAGTCCCAGTTAAACCAGTGGTGTAGCAGTTTCTCCATCCTCATGTGACAGCGGCACTGGCTTGATCAGTGAGTGTATCGTGTAAAGCAAATAAGGCCTAAGTTTTAAGCGTTTATTTGCCTCTTAACTCTGCTGTCTTCAAAGCAACATTATGTGCATTTTCTGGCTTAAAATACTATCATAAAATCATGTTGATGATCTACCTTCCTAGCGCCTCTGAATTTGAGTCATGTTACTGTAAAATTCTATAATATTACTTTCTCCATATGTTTCTTTAACTTTTAGATGCATGCTCTGTATTTCGCAGCCTGACTGCTGCTGGGTTAGCCCAGAAGCAAGAAGCCAGAAGTGCAATAAAGCATCTTTAAATTGGTCATGGTTTGGTGCTGGTCCCTGCCTTCCCTGGATCAGGCCCCTCCCAATATCTGACTTCACTAGTATAACACAATTCTCCTAATCTCTTTGTTTTTCCTTCCTTTTTTAAAATAGTTTCAAGACTGCAACTGATATATGTTTTTTCCACCTTTTCACAATTATGGCACCCTTCATATGTATTGATGTTACAAAATACAGTCCTAACATCTAAACAACCATCTGAGACAACATAGCAACTACTAAGCAACATTGTGATGACTATCAGAGTATTCAACTAGTAAATACTTGGCAACACAATAGAAACCACCATGGATACCACTGCAACCATTTAGGAACACCAAAGCAAAAAACCTGAATTTCATATCAACTGCCTAGAAATCACTTAGCAACTTCACAGTAAGCACATGGAACATCATAGCATATCAAAGCAACCAACTCAGCAATACCATACCAACAGATTAGCAGCTAATTAACATGCACTTAGCATTCATCTGGGATACCATAGCAACATCATAGCAACCACCAAGTAACTACTTGGAAATGTTTTAGCGACCACCTGAGATAGCGTAGCAATCACCTAGCAACAACCTGGCAACACCTTTGCATACAACTGGGACATAATTGTAACCATCTAACAACTACAACCAGTGACTAAAACTACTGAGACCCCCTAGAATACCATAGCAACCATGTAGAAACTGCCAAGCAAGTGGATGAATATGGAATCCACTTAAAGTCAGAACCATTCAGTATTTCTTTCAGGATATAAACTTCTCTACTTCATTACACACAAAAATCTAAGTTTAGCACAGTGCTACAGTAGCTGCTGGGTATTCAGTCTGTGCAGAACTTCAGCATTCAACTTTTCACTTCAGCCCTGTTTTTACTGTTCTTGGTGAAATCTGGCCGCTGCTATAATTCCCAGACTAAAATACAATTTAAAGGCAGTGGATGAAGTACTGTAATTAATTTATCATAAGAGTGTGTGTAAGTGTGTGTGGCTGTCAGTGGGACGAGGGACCTCTCTGGGTCGGGCATAACCCCTGAGGGTGGGGGTCTTCCCACTATGTATGGATCAGTGATAATCCTCAATGTGACATCCTCAGCTGCATCAATTATGCTAATCACATACACGCTCGTTACGCTGATCCTTCATTACTGTCAAACACCAGCAGGACGAGTTTCACACCCCTGCAGTACCAACCTGTCTCGGGCAGAGTCGGAGGGGCACTGTGTGGTGGCAGCACGGGATGAGCTGTGTTAGCGTGGTGTGACATGATCGGCCTGGACAGAGGAACGTCAAATCCTAACTCAGCATCTTCACTGTGTCCCCCAAAAATTCCCACCACAATATCTACATCACCATATATTGTTTTGTTTTTGTTTGTGAAACATTATTGATATGTGTCAAATCTGGATTTTTTTTTTCCGAAACATAGGCACTCTCTAAGACTCTCCCCCCAATTTGACTTACTAAAGCTTATTACTACAATTCCGCTTTAGTTAAATATGAAATAAACTCAACATTAACATCAATTAATTCAGTATTTATTTACATTATTACCAGTGAGGACTACCAGCAGTGTGTGTTGGTGAGTAGTTTAATGCAAATATCCCACAATGTGGGTCTGAGTGGAGAACCTGACCCCTTTTCTTCTTCAGAATGAAGCTCAGTTAACGTTATATATATATTATTGTGTAGTTCAGAGATGTGCTGATCATAAAGAAACAATCTGCGGTGTAAAAACTACTCCTCAGTCTAAATGCAGCTGCTGTAGCTGAGCTCTAGTAATCAGCACGGTGGAAGGATCACACACGGAGCTCTGTGCAGCAGTAAACAGCAGAGGAATGTCCACATATGTTAGCTGTGCTAATGTTAGTGGTGCTGAAGCTCGGTAAATATGATTAAGGGAGTCTGAAAATCAGTGAACATCCTGTTAAATAGTGCAGGAGGAAAAAAATACCGCTGCTATTCAAAGCTGGACGAGAAGACACAGCGACTGTAAAAAAAGGTTTGTAAGGTCTCTGATCTGTACACATTTTGGGGGATTTTTTTTTAATAGCTTTAGAATGCTGGAGATCCAGCATGGTGCCGGAATGCTATTAGCCCTGTGTAAAACTACAGCATGCGTCTACACAGCTGAATGTAATGGCCGATGATTGTATGTACAGTACAAGGTTGGTTCTGATGTAGTGCAGTGTCTAATGTACAGTGTTGCTGAATATATTTGACAGTAAATGTGCTGATCTGCACAGTGTCAGCTGTGATGGCTCTTATATTTACTTTATTCCAGGAGGAGGTATTTCCGGGCAATTGCACTGGATGCAGAGGGCAGTGCCTGCTGGTAAGAGCCAATAAAGAACTCTCATCCATGAACGGCCTTCAGCAAAGACACAGTCAATTACCTAATGCGAGGCCTCGGGGTGCTGGGTTGAGTGTCTTCCCCTCATTTTCCTGTGTGTTTTTATTAAATTGCTGTCAGATTTGACAAATTTGTGACATGGAATTGGAATGGGATGCAGGCTTTTCCCTGCCGAGTCATGCCATGTTGGGCACATATGGAGTAAATGTAAAAACAGGTCAGTGGTTAGCTGAATAAGAGACCTTAGATAGAATTCCCCCTTTAGGATTGCCCTTAACAATCTCTTGGAGATAAGTGTGCTATGCAAAAATGTCTTAAGTGTTATTTTAAAGGGAAATCCTCCTAACCCCTTAAAAATAAAACAAGTATAGATTTTCCTCTAATGATTCCTTTAAGTGTTGCATAAAACATATACTTATAATATATATAATATAATATAATAAACTAAAACCTTACCTTAACCTCACAAAAAACAGATTTTTTAATTATTATTATTATTGAGCTATACAGCACACTCCTAATAATTTATCAAGCAGGAGTGCCACAAATATGTTCCAATTCAGAAGTTCAGAAACAGGAAAAAACTAAATGTACTGTAGGAGCAAACAGCAATGTTTCACATCTGAGCAAGCGAGAGAGAGAGAGAGAGTGAGGGCCAGTGTTCAGGGACAGTTTTTCTGTGGGAAGTTCACACTTTTTAAAAGAGTAAAACTGGCTTTTAAAGGCTAAGCACCAGCTAATATAAATTTGTCAAACAGATAAATATAGCCTAAGTCTAACTTGTGATTATTGATGGTAAAAAACATTTTTCCCCACAATTTCAAGAAATACATGTTAAGTACGGTGACCTTGAGAGTCCTAAAATGCGCCTTTAAATAAATTGTATTATTATTATTATTATTATTATTATTATTATTAAAATACTTTTATTTGGCTTTTATCGATTTCCTTTCATTAGGTAATGGTCCGAGAGATTTTTTACTTAAGTATTTTCCTTGGATAAACGAAATATACCAGAATATACCTGGAATATTATTTTCTCTGTGTGATGGAGATACTGTATCTGTACCTGTTTCCCCTTTAGCTGGTCCTGGTCCTCCTCTCGGAAGTGCTTCTTCCCGTACTCCTCCTGTTGATATGGAGAGGCTGTGTGGAGCAGAGACTCGTATCTTCTGTTTCGCTGTGCCTTTGAGAACGGCACAAACCTGTAAAGCCAAGGAACAAAGAAAACCCCACCATTCAGCAAAGCTGAAAATATGTAGAAATATTTAATTTCTACACTGCGACCACATCTAAAAAACTTATAATAAACGTATAACTACCTAAAATCTGATAATCCACCTTAAATCTTATACGCCACCATATAACCCACTCATGATCTAAATGCAGGGTTTAGGCTGGTGGTTAATATTTGAAAAGTGCTGGGTAGTTTTTAGGTAGTTATGTGTAGCTCAGCTGCCAGACTGTGCTGGGTCACAATAATAAATCAGATAACGGGTTAATTATCAGTGTTAATTAACAGCACCTGAAGACATTAGTTAAAATAATACACAGCAGCTGAGGTACACAATTACAACATGTCTGTTATACTGCTTTTTTTCATGCAGCAACAAAGAGTCATAACTGACAAGTCTACAAACCTATACAAAAAGTATTTTTATTTTTATTAAATAAATATATTAATAAAATAGTAAAATACTAAAAACAGCACTTATTATGATTTTTTTATTGTGTGACTGATATGATAAGCTATGAAGTAGTTTTTGTTATAGCTAGCTAATGTCTGTAAGTTTTGGGATTAGGGCCCTTTCTGTTGAGAATTGGTAATTGCACCGAGCATGCGGAAGAATCATTTTAAACTGGGTGGGTGTGATGCGGTCTCCTTTCAGAGCGGATGAATCTGATTTCAGGTTATGTTCAGTCAGAGAGAGGGGGAGAGTGTCTCAGTGAGAAACTTCACTCCTTTTTGTACTATGAGGGAATGAGCTACTGAGCTCTAAGACACGTGGCGTGGTCAGAAAAACGACTGACACCCCAGTTTTTAGAATGAATATATTAGGCTTAGCAGGGATACTCGCTCCAGCACACCGGTACCATAAAACACAATATTTTGTCTCTTCTCCACTCTCCACTCTACTTCTGCTGTCAGTTTAGAAACAAAATAATACACACTGGTGCTTTAATTTGTCCAAAAATGTTTGGTTCCACTGTCTTACAATATAGAATATAATGTGAATGATGATTATATTTTTCTATAATAGAGATAGTGGGAGTGAGTTTTTGAAGAAAAAAAAATGTGTAAAAATATATATATTTATTTAAATAATTAATGAATATACTGATATTTGACTCCAGATGTGGTTCAACCACCTATAAGGTTTGAGTGCTGATGAGTGCTGGCATCAGTTGGAAAACGCACAGAAAACACTTGAACTTATGACCAATGTGTTGGGTGATGTATGTAATAACATTACGCCGTATACAATTACAATTTGTTCAAATCAATGAATAAATAAATGAAGACATTTCTTTAAATAAGTTTTAAAAACTGCAGCATTTCAGACAAACATCGCAAATCAATGAAAATACAGTCTGGATGAAATCTCCACAGTCTGCATGTTTCATTAAGCCTCACAGTAGGAATTTAATCTGAGTTTGTGGTGAGACCCTCTGGTCATAGCTAGTGCATCCACTCATGGTTAATGTTTTAAGTCTTTCATCGCACGGCGCACATCACACTTATACACCATCATGTCTGCTCACTCCTCCCCGGGAACCGCGGCTCGGTCCAGGTCCAGATCACTATAGCTACTTAATTGCAGCTTTTCTTGTGGGCCGTTTTGAGTCGTCCGTGTGTTTGTTGGGCACTTGTTCAATGCAAATGGCTGTTACTTAGGAAAAATGCCAGATGTTAATTACAGTGAGGTTGATTTTGTAAATTGCACCCAAGACACGTTGCCTGGAGGAAGATTTATCCGCCGCAGTACAAGAGGTGTCTGAACGAGCCCGGTTAAACGTCCTCTGGGCATTGGCTTGGCTCATCACAAAACAAACAAACAACCAACAGTCCTGGCACTTTCTGCAAGCCTGATCTGCAATAAAAGGCCTTTTTTATTCCTGCCGCTTGTCATATTCATCGCTTTTTATGATGATATGACCGCGAGCGCAGGTGGGAATCCGTCTGCAATCAAAGCAGAGCCGTATGGAAAATGTACTAATAATAGTTCCATCTGGCGTGAGAGCGTTTATACGAAGCCCTACAAATACAGAATGTGCCAACATAGCATTGTGTTTGAGTGAGGAAAAAAATTAATAAAAGAGCAAACATCTACTAAAGCACCTTGTAAAAAAGTTAAAAAAGTTAAAGTCGAAGCTTTTAATAAATTATTCCTGGCATATAAATATCTCTAAGTTGCCTTTTTTCTGCTATGGTTAATCGCACATGGGGGACAGGTAAGAAAAACGTAAAGCACCAAAATAAGAGTCAGTGTTCTAGAGCCGCTCTTCTCCCTGAGCAGCAAAAATCATCAACAAAAAAATGAGGGCATTATTTACTAGTGTCATGAAAGACCCAGCAGACCAGGTTTATAGGATCCAAGTGCAGGTTTAATATAACACACAGCAAAAGTACAAAAGCGGGTAATCCAAAGGCAAAAATCCAAAACACAGTCCAAAAGTTCAGAAACACGATAGATCAGATAAATATAAACAAAATCCAGGCTCAGACTTGCAGCAAACATTAACTGAGATACATACAAGACCTTGCAAAGAATCACACACAAGCTTGCCCTTATAAAGGCTCAAGGACAAAGACAAAATGGCCGCCTAATGCAGAACCACATTCAGTATTCTGGTGAGAGTGACCTCTGGTGGTTGGGAGGAGAATCCCCAGGCCTATATGTGACAGAACCCCCCCCCTGACGGGCGGCTCCCGACGCCAAAACACCCCGGCGCCGGGGTCGACCTCTGGGCCTGGGAGCAGGACGACCTGGGTTTGCCAAGTGGTAATCCGTGATCAAAGACGGATCCAAGACGTCGTCAGCGGATACCCAAGAGCGCTCCTCAGGACCGTACCCCTCCCAGTCCACCAGATAGAACATCCGCCGGCCACGGCGCCTGGAATCCAAGAGCGCCCTCACACTGTAAGCAGGAGAGCCCTCCACATCAAGAGGGGGAGGAGGCTCCGACACATGCCCGGGGACCTGGGAGTTAGAGGAAACAGGTTTTAACAGAGAGACATGGAATGTAGGCGAAATGCGATATGTAGCTGGCAAGTCTAGACGATAAGATACAGGGCATATTTGCCTTAACACCTTAAATGGACCTATAAAACGAGGACTTAACTTCTTGGATGGAAGCTTGAGCCTGAGGTCCCGGGTGGAAAGCCACACCATCTGGCCTGGAGACAAGGTGGGAGCTGTCCTTCTGTGTTTGTCAGCGTGAAACTTCTGGCGGCGCACCGCCCTCTGTAGGCGGACATGGGCCTCCTCCCAGGTTTGTGCACTTCTCCGCATCCAGTCATTAACTGCCGGCACATTGCTTGGTTCCCCTGTCCATGGAAAGAATGGTGGCTGGAAACCTAGAATGCACTGGAAAGGTGTTAGACCAGTAGAAGAATGTCTTAAGGAGTTTTGAGCATATTCGGCCCATGGCAAGTAGCGGCTCCAATCATTTTGTGACCTACTGCAATATGAGCGCAGGAACCTACCAATTTCTTGGTTGAGGCGTTCGACCTGTCCATTAGCTTGAGGATGATACCCAGAGGTCAGGCTGACATTGATGTTGAGACATGAGCAGAATGCTTTCCAGACATGAGACGTAAACTGAGTGCCACGATCAGAGACAATGTCCTCTGGCAAACCATAGTAACGGAATACATACTGAAAAAGGGCCTCAGCTGTTTGCCAAGCAGTAGGTAATTTGGTCATAGGAACAAGGCGACATGCTTTAGAAAATCTATCAATGATAACCAAAATGGTAGTAAAACCCTGAGAGGCTGGCAGATCCGTAATAAAGTCAATACCTATATGTGACCAAGGTCGGTTAGGGATAGGCAAGGGTTCCAGATGGCCAGCTGGAAGTTGCCTAGGAGATTTAGATTGAGCACAAACAGAACAGTCATTGACAAAATTTTTGACATCATTCCTCAGAGATGGCCACCAAAATTTGTTGCTTACCAGATCGGTCATACGTTGAATGCCGGGGTGTCCAGAGCTCGGGGTGGTGTGGATCCAGTGTAAAAGATGATTGCGCACACTGGAAGGGACGTACGTCTTTTCAGCTGGACAGGTGCTTGGACTGGGGTCGGTTTGCTGTGCCTGTAGAACTTCATCCATAATGTCCCACTGTATAGGAGCTATGACAATGGAGGAGGGAAGAATGTTCTCATTTTTCTGGACGGGTTCAGGTCCATGGATTCGAGAGAGAGCATCAGCTTTGGTATTCTTAGAGCCTGGCCTGTATGTCACTGTGAAATCAAAGCGAGTGAAAAATAAAGCCCACCTGGCCTGCCGTGAATTTAGTCGTTTGGCTGTCTTCAGGTATTCCAAATTACGGTGATCCGTCAACACCAGGAATGGATGTTGAGCACCCTCCAACCAGTGCCGCCATTCCTCAAATGCTGCCTTCATGGATAACAGTTCTCTGTTGCCTACATCATAGTTTCTTTCTGCCTGGGTTAGTTTCCGAGAAAAAAAGGCACATGGATGTAATTTGGGTGGCATACCTGAGTGTTGAGATAACACCGCTCCCACTCCGGTTTCAGAAGCATCCACTTCGACCACGAATGGGAGAGATGGATCTGGGTGCCGAAGAACTGGTGCAGAGACAAAATGTTTTTTCAGAGCAGTGAAGGCAGCAGAGGCTTCCTCAGTCCACTTCAGAGTTTTCTGTTGTCCTCTCAGCAAAGACGTCAGGGGGGCTGCAACAGAACTGAAACCACGAATAAATCTTCGATAAAAATTTGAAAACCCCAAAAAACGCTGCAATTCCTTGACATTTTTAGGTTGAGGCCAGTCGATTACTGCACTGACCTTCGTTTGATCCATGCTTACACCATTGGCATCAATGTTATATCCAAGGAAAGAAATCTGGTCCTTGTGAAATTCACATTTTTCTGCCTTGACAAACAAGCTATGTTGCAGGAGCCTTTGCAGAACTTGCTTGACGTGATTGATGTGTTCAGACAGGGTAGCGGAGTAGATTAAGATGTCATCGATATATATAATGACCCATCGATCAATCATGTCCCTCAAAACCTCATTAACAAAAGCCTGAAAAACTGAGGGGGCGCCCGAGAGACCATATGGCATAACTAGATACTCATAATGACCTCTTGTGGTGATAAAAGCTGTTTTCCATTCGTCCCCCTTGCGTATACGTATTAAATTGTAGGCGCTGCGCAAATCTAACTTGGTGAAAATTTTGGCATGACGTAACTGCTCAAGGGCTGCTGGCACCAAAGGGAGAGGATAACGGTACTTAACTGTTACAGCATTTAGGCCTCTATAGTCAATGCAAGGCCTTAATCCACCATCTTTCTTTTCTACAAAGAAAAAACCTGCAGCTGCAGGAGAAGTGGATGGCCTGATATAGCCCAACTTAAGAGCTTCGTCAATGTAACTTTCTAGAGCTATCGTCTCTGGCTGAGAGAGGGGATATATCCTGCTTTTTGGTGGGCAGGTGTCTGGCAGAAGCTCTATAGCACAGTCCCATGGTCTATGTGGGGGTAATTGAGAGGCCTTACTCTTACTAAATACCTCTGCTAGATCAAGATACTCAGGGGGAATGGAGTCTGTGGTGTCAACATGAGGGCTTTCAATTTTTGTGGAAAAACAAGGTAGAGATAAACAATTAGCTAAACAAAAGTCGCTCCATTTTACAATGTCACAGTTTCTCCAGGAGATTGAGGGGTCATGTTTGGAAAGCCAGGGGAAGCCTAGTATGATGGGATGGTCAGGAGAGTCTATGGCAAAAAAGGTTAGAGTTTCCTCATGGAACAGACCTACTTTGAGTTTCAGGTTTGTTGTAGTTTTGGTGACTGAGCCATCACCCAGTGGACGTCCATCCAGGGCCTTGATCCTCAGAGGAGTGTGACAGGTGTTGAGTGGAATCTGAAGTTTTCGAGCCAGTCCAATGTCCATGAAATTACCAGCTGCTCCAGAATCGACTAGCGCTGAAAGAGAAAAAGATTCTGAACACCACCAAACACTGACACGTAATAGCATTTGTTTGTTTTCAAATAGGCAAGAAATTTTTTCACTCACCTCTGACGTCCCAGCAGAGCTGGGACGTACAGGGCAGGAAGAACGCATATGGCCTGCTTGGCCACAGTACAGACAAAGCCGGTCTCGCAGTCTCCGCTGCCGTTCCTCTAAGGACAGGTGAGCCCTTCCAATTTGCATGGGCTCAGGCTCTGAACTAGAGGGTACAGGAAATGGGTATACCATTTGAGTATTTCGGAGTCTTCTTCTTTCACACAGAAGACTGTCCAGGGCAATAGACGTCTGGATAAACTGGTCCAATGACATGGCGTCTCCCCGACACACCAACTCGGCCTGAAGATCTCGGCGCAATCCTCTGCGGTACATGGTCAGCAAGGCTGGCTCACTCCAGCCACTACCAGCAGCTAAAGTTCTGAATTCGAGAGCGTACTCTGCAGCAGATTTAGACCCCTGCTTTAAATCACAAAGAAGTGATCCAACATCACGTCCAGCAGCAGGATGATCAAAAACTGATTTAAAAAGAGCATAAAAACGACTTTCTGAATGCAACACATCACTATTGTTAGTCCATAGAGCAGTGGCCCACTCCTTAGCTCTTCCAGTTAGTAGAGAAAGCACAAAATGTATCTTGTCAACCTCAGACTGGAACTGGGCTGGATGGTGGTTTATATAAAGAGTGCACTGCATTAGAAAGCCTTTGCAATGATCAGGAGAGCCATCATACCTTTCAGGAACCGCAATAAAAACAGTAGAGGATCCAGGATCAGCAATAGGGGGGTTAGAGGCAGATGAAAGTTGGCTTGGATCATTGCTGGCTGTAGAGTCCAGTTGTTCAGTAGGTGGAGATGGTCGTAGAGCAGCTTGAACTAGCTGAACCAGTTCATCAAGTCTTTGTTCCTGGCGGGCTAGTTGCTCTTCTAAACCTGCTGGATCCATGAGAGGCAAGGTCTTCTGTCATGAAAGACCCAGCAGACCAGGTTTATAGGATCCAAGTGCAGGTTTAATATAACACACAGCAAAAGTACAAAAGCGGGTAATCCAAAGGCAAAAATCCAAAACACAGTCCAAAAGTTCAGAAACACGATAGATCAGATAAATATAAACAAAATCCAGGCTCAGACTTGCAGCAAACATTAACTGAGATACATACAAGACCTTGCAAAGAGTCACACACAAGCTTGCCCTTATAAAGGCTCAAGGACAAAGACAAAATGGCCGCCTAATGCAGAACCACATTCAGTATTCTGGTGAGAGTGACCTCTGGTGGTTGGGAGGAGAATCCCCAGGCCTATATGTGACAACTAGGGAGATGAGTATCATGCCAACAGACTAATAAACAAGAAGTAATAGCAGAGTTTTTCAACAGGGTGGAGGAAAAAAGTTAGCTTCAAACGCAACGCTGGCCCTTTAAATAATGGGCTGGTCCTGCACACACACACACATCCTTCCCCACCAGAGACGCCAGCCTCTCCTGCAAGACAGATTACAGTGCAAGCCATGCTAATGTGCACGTGGGACGGACATCGCAAAGCAGAAATTAATGTGGCCCCGAAGTCCCCGAATACACAATGCTGCTGCTGTTAGCCGGCTGTTTCACTTACTGCTTTCATTGCCACCGAATTGCATTTTAATAGGCTAGTTTTTATTCATTCGAAGCCATTAAGGCAAGTTTGACTTCTCGCAGGGGATCCTCTGGCAGCGTGGACCAGTGCCCAGTGACAAGACACCAGGCAGCCACCAAACGGTACAGTGTGTGTGTGTGTGTGTGTTTTCTTTTTTTTATTCTCTCTTTTTCATTTATGACTCTGCATTAAGAGCAGGAGGCATGATAAGCAAACTCTGGCTCATAAAAAGCAGGGATGAGTGATGGGATGATATCACTATGAAATATCATGTGTACTGTAAGTAGAACACTAAATAACTGTAAAAATAGCTGAACCAATTACAATCCTGTACACAGTAAACTGAATTTAGAAACCACATAAACTTCTTAACAGAAATCAGCTGAATCAGGAAATGGCCTGGAGTCAAGACCTAAAGTCAAGAACTAAAGTCTCAGACGCAGCTCATGGGTCCTTCAACAAGATAATGACCCAAAGCCCTCAGCTACAAACATCCAAGAATGGCTCAGAACAGAGCACTGGACATTTACAGTAAAAAAAAAACTGAAATGTGTAAGTGGGCCACTATTAATGTATTCAAAAACGTAATGCTGAGGGCCACTTTTTTCACGGGCAACATTGGGTCCAGGGCTGGACTTTGGACACCCCTGGTCTAAAGTAAGTCTAGAGGTTCTTCAGACTTTTTACCAGTTTAAACTGGCCAATCTAAAAGTGAAAACTTTACAATCCAACCAATTACAGCCACTGCTAAATCACAAGGCAGCTTTTCTTGTTTAGCCCACAGCAGAATCATCCAGCTGGTTTAATCTACTGCAGTATTATCTACATGAGAGGCAGAGTGGACTTCACTTACAGAGGAAATTAATCAGAAGCTGGAGGAAAACAGAGCGGCAACTTTTAGGTGGCTCTTTAAAACATTCCAGCAGAAGTGAGTGAGAGGAGAGCGAGCCAGATGCCAGATCAAACGCTGGCTAATCGCACTGTGCCGCGCAGCGACTTGCAGCGATTTGCACAGTAACTACCTCTCCGATTACAGGCTGTTTGGAGGAGCCATGTTAATGGGGTTAGCTAATTTACTGTTTAAAGTTGGCGCAAAAAAAGGGGCTGTCCTGATTAATAAACGCTTCACACTACGCTTGTAATTGAAATAAATAGAAGGCCTTTCAAAGCAAGATGCTACTGTTAGAGTAATATTGTTTAAAAAATGTTATTATGATAATCCGCTGTAATAATTATATTCTGGGGAGGAGTGCTAATAGTGTTTTGGTGAGGATAAAATGCAGCAGAGGATCTGAGTGTGGTGGGTATTAATAGACGGCAATGCCGTGTTTTATCCGAAAGTGTGGGATGTTTTCTAGCTAACGTGTTTAGACGTGACCCCTCAGAGTGCTCACCATCTGCTGTGAGGATTGAGAGGATAGTGTTGGAAGCATTAACCCGAGCATGAAATCTTTCAGCTTCAAAGACAACAAGGACTGCTTTTAATGATTTCATTTATAAAATGCTGGGTAATTTGTGTTATCTGAATGTAAACCGAACACACACTGATTCGGGAGGAAGTAGGGATGCTCTGAAACAGATTTCCAAGTCTTATATTAACAGTAAATATGTATACAGCGATGTGGGAATTGAGGGTCAATGCTGATACAGATATTTGTCTGGATTAACATTATTATTATTTTGTTATTTTATGTTGTTTATATTACACTGCTGTCAGAGAATAAAGTAAATGTAATGTTTACAAGGTTAGGGTCTACAAGGTTGTCTTCTGTGTAATTTTATTGTCAGTTTTGTGAGACATTCTGTAGGAATTGTGTTCCTGTAAAAAAATGTAGAGAACTGAGATATCAACAACTATCACACATATTGAAAGCTTCAAAATTCACAATTTTAGCCACGTTTTTGGAGATCTCAGACAAAAGCCTCAGGTTTGAGTATAAACTGCAGAAATTGCTGCAAAAAAATAAATAATTAAATGAATGAAATAACATAAAAACTACTGTGGAGGAGGCGGACCTAATGTCCAATGGTAGGCTGTTTTAGAGACTCTGTGCTGCCAAAGCAAAAACTCCATCACCTTTGAGCTTTAGGAGGAAGAAACAGAGAAACAGTCAGGAGCAACTGATTTAAAACTTTGTTATTGGAAGTTAAGTGAAGTGACAAGCTACAGCAAATTAGAGTGAGGAGAGCTATTATTAGAGAACGAATTGCATATTTTTAAAATGTTAAATAATTAAACAAATGTTATCAGATAACGCTGAAATGATAATATATATTTTTATTATTCAAACATTATTAACTTAATATAATAATGCATCTGGCATTATTTACATCAAATTTCACATATTAGTTTGCATCTTTTAGAATTGTTTTCCCACCCACCCAACACACGAATGCTTTGGTCTAACAATGCATGTATGTTTATGTTTGCTTCAGTGTGTGTGTGCGTGTGTGTGTGACTTACGGCTGGTCGATGAGGCGAGTCCTCCATTCCTGGCGCCGAAGCTCCTCTCTGGCCTCCTCCAGGGCGGTGATGGATGTGGCCACGCGCAGGCTGGGCTCCAGGGGCCGGTAGCGCTGCTGCTGCACCTCCACAGCTGGCCGGAAGGGCCCCTGACAGGTACAGGGAGGGATAAGGTAAATGTTTTATTGCCCACGCCTGCCCGCCTTTTTATTGATGAGGCCCTCGGGCAGCCAACTGGCCCCCAGGCTCCTGCAAACTCTACCACCACTCTGACTCTAATGCTGGAGCTCTGCATGAAACCACAGCCTGATATGAACAGATATGAGGCTAATATGAGCAGATATGATATGAGACAGATATAAACATATGATATTAGACATATATGAAAAGATATGAAGCTAATATGAGCAGATATGACATGAGGATGATATGAACAGATATGATATGAAGCAGATATGAGCAGATATGGCATGAGAAAGATATGAACATATATGATATGAGGCAGATATGAACAGATATAAAATGAGGCAGATATGAACAGATATGATATGAGCAGATATGAAATGAGGCAGATATGAACAGATATAATATGAGGCAGATATGAACAGAAATAAGGCTAATATGAACAGATATGACACGAGGCAGATATAAACAGATATGATATGAGGCAGATATGAACAGATATGATATGAGGCAGATATGAACAGATATGATATGAGGCAGATATAAACAGATATGATATGAGGCAGATATGAACAGATATGATATGAGACAGATATGAACAGATATGATATGAGGCAGATATGAACAGATATGATATGATGCAGATATGAACAGATATGATATGAGACAGATATGAACAGATATGATATGATGCAGATATGAACAGATATGATATGAGGCAGATATGAACAGATATGATATGATGCAGATATGAACAGATATAAGACTGATATGAATGCATATGAAACAGATATAAACAGACACAAAGCAAATATGAACAGACTGATACGAACAGATATGAGGTGGATATGAATTGATATTACCAGATATTTGGCAGATATACACAGATATGAGGCTGATATAAACATATATGAACAGATATGAGGTGGACATAAATAGATATGCATAGATGTGAGACTGATATAAACAGATATGAGGCGGATACAAATACATATGAATAAATGTGAGACTGATATGAATAGATATGAGGTGGATATGAATAGATATAAACAGATATGAGGCAGATATAAACAGATATGAGGCTGATATAAACAGATATGAGGCAGATATAAACAGATATGAGGCAGATATAAACAGATATGAGGCTGATATAAACAGATATGAGGCTGATATAAACAGATATGAGGCTGATATAAACAGATATGAGGCTGATATAAACAGATATGGGGCAAATATAAACAGATATGAGGCAGATATAAACAGATATGAGGCAGATATAAACAGATATGAGGCTGATATAAACAGATATGGGGCAAATATAAACAGATATGAGGCAGATATAAACAGATATGAGGCAGATATAAACAGATATGAGGCTGATATAAACAGATATGGGGCCAATATAAACAGATATGAGGCAGATATAAACAGATATGAGGCTGATATAAACAGATATGAGGCTGATATAAACAGATATGAGGCTGATATAAACAGATATGAGGCTGATATAAACAGATATGGGGCCAGTATAAACAGATAGGAGGCAGGTGTGACAAAAATAAACAGATATAAACAGATATGAGGTGAATATGAATAGATAAACAGATGTGAGGCTAATATGGACAGACATGAGACAAATACGAACAGACGTGAGACACATATGAGGTGAATATAAACAGATATGCAGAGATGTAAGGCAATATGAACAGGTATGTGAAAGAAAACAAATATGAGGAAGAGAAAAACAATTATTTGTAGAGGTGTATCTACTTTTGGAAGCTGTTCCTTTGAACCCCACAACATGTAATTAAAGAGTCTCTGACTGGAAGCGGAAAAAATAAGTAAGTCCATGAGGAAATGTTTGGAGTGGCCAAATCAAGAGTTTGGTATATTCTGCACGAAGAAAGAGTGAAGTGGTAAACTCAGGAACTCAAAAAGGCAAGACATCTATGGAAGCCAACAGAGATGGATAATCACAGAATCCTTTCCATGGTGGAGAAAAACACTTTGCAACATCCACTCAAGTGACGAAAACTCTCCAGAGAGGAAATGTATCAGTATCCAAATCTACTATAAAAAGAAGAATTCATGAAAGTAAATACAGAGGGTTCCCCTTAACACAAGTGCAAATCATTAAAAGAAAGGCCAGGTTAGACTTTACCGAAACACATCTAAAGAAGCCAGCCCAGTTCTGGAACAGCAATCACTGGACAGATGAAACTAAGATCAACCTGTACTAAAATGATGGGAAGAAGAAAGTATGGAAAAGTTTTGGAATAGATCCACAAAAAGCTCAGCACATTCTCTGTAAAACATGGTGGTGGATGGGTGTTATGGCTTCCAAAAGCCCTGGGTCACTAGTGTTTATTGAAGATGAAGATAGAAGACAGAAGCAGAAGGAGGAATTGTACAACTTTCTGCTCAGATTCAACCAAATGCAGCAAGGTTGATTAGATGGTGCTTCACAGTACAGATGGACAGCGACCCAAATCATACTGCAAAAGCAACCCAGGAGTTCTTAAAAGTAAAGAAGTGGAATATTCTGCAGTGGCCGAGTCACCAGATCTAAATGCAATTGAGTATCATTTTACTCACTTAAGACAAAACTAAAGACAGAAAAAAACACAAACCATCTGAAGCAACAACTTAAGACAATTGCAGTAAAAGCCTGAAAAAGCATCACAGACGTGTGATGTTAGTGGGTTATGAGCCACTGAAATTATGAGGCTTTGTAGAAAAATGGTTCTAGTTCTTAAATGCTTCATAGGATATTTTTGATGAACCCTTGAATTAAATCTGAAACTCTACATTTTAGTGACATCTCATTAGTTTTATTTTAAATCCAGAGTGGTGGCATACAAAGCTCAAATCATTAACTGTGTCACTGTCCAAATATTTCTTCAACTAACTGTATTCATGTTTTTTTTTTCATTTTAATATATAATCATAGTTTATGTAAACAGTTAGTGTTTGCAACAGTGAGCTTAAGTAGCGTCTCACTTCTTGCTGACCAAACCTGCTTTATACTGCAGCTACATGCATGCTGAAGAACGTTTGGTGCTTTTGTTGCTGCTTTCTGTTTGTTAATGTGACCTTCAGACATTGTTGCTTTTAATTCATGCTGGTGCAAATGCTCCCTGCCCTTGATACTATCGGGCCCAGATCAGCACCCGGCACTGACCAATCCCCTCGCTTCCCCAAATGGCACACATAATCAATCTATCACTCCCCGATGCTTATCACTGGGGTAGTTGGGCGAGTAAGGTAAAAAATAAAAAAGCAAGTGAGAGAAAGGGAAGGGGGGTGTGGGGGGTGTTGGTTTGGTCCAGGGTCTTTGTAAGGGTAAAATGTAGATAAATACTGCATCTTCATCTATTGCACAGTCTGAGATGGGTGGCTTTTTTTCTCTTAATAATGACTTCCCCACTAAACGGGCCCAGCTGGAGCCAGAGCCTGCCCAGGGTGAAGAACTCAGGCTCTAATAAAAAGAAATGACTCACGCCTCATTTCTGCTCACTTATGTTTTACATTAATAGAAACCAATAATAGGAACCAGTTACCATAAAAGTCACGGACCGTAAATAACACAAATGGCAAATACGTATCATCAAATCCCTTCTTGCAGCTGGACAAGATGACATGCTAGATTTGGAAGTACTTAAAGAAATTCTTTATCGGGGAGTGCTTTTAAACGCTGCTGTATTCCCTCGCTGAGAGCCCCCTTGATGAGATTCACTGAATAAAAAAGCAGGCCGAGTTGACAGGCGGGCTTATCGCCGGTTATCTGTCTGTCTAAATGCTTCGGTGAGATCCAGGGGAGAGGGGAGGCATGCTTAATGACGTTATTCTTCCTCACGGGCGAGTATTCAAAAACAATTTAATATGAGCTGTAAATCTGCACTTTAATCGTCGTTATCTTGGAATCTCCTCTGATAATTGTCGCTACACTCTGCTATCTGCTCGCATTTGTTTTATTAGTGGAGTTGCGGGAGGGGACTTGGCAAACACACTGTTACTTGAGCACATCTGCATGCAGAGTGTGGGTATGCACTTCAATAACACGTTCTGAGAGTGCAAGAACTAGGCCATCAAAAAGCAAGTGATGGATTGCAAAAAAATACTATAATCTGACATGCATATATTGCTAATCTGGAAAAGTCACTAGGCCTATGCCAAAAGCTTCATTTTGGAATGTATATGCTGCATCCAGATTGATTTAGTTCATTTTAGCAAATCTTATCCAAACCATATTTGGTGGTTATTTAAAATTTGTCATTATAGTCTGGACGCTAAGGAAGCGTAAATCAAAATTTTCTGTGTCTGATGCATCAGACTAACAATGCAACAATCAACCTTATTAATTTCAGACAGAAGAGAGGGGTCTAAGATGTTTGGGATGTCCCAACAGGTAAACCTTATCTGATTTGCGAATAACAGTGCAGACAGTCATCTCAACAGATCAGATTGGAGAAACCAGTATGATTTTCTGCAGTCTGAACTCTGATAAGTGGAACCAATTGCCTTCATTCCTGGATTGCTGTCTAGTTGATGGTGATGCATTGATCCAGGAAATGGATTATATTACCAATATCACTTATACTTCTTAGAGATAAAGTGCTAAGCTTCATTCTGTTGAGCTATTAGTATTAATAAAGCTATTAATACTACCAATACAAAAATCATAAAATAGCGACATAAAAATTGACATAAAAAAAGATGGATGGGACAATTAATTTCTGAAGTTGTAAAAGCAAATACTTAACATTACTCTAACCACAGTGTCAGGTGTACCGGAAATACACCACAGAAAGCTAATATTACCACACACAGTGAACAGCAGCCAGGTGGGTGGGGATGATGGTGACCGACCACATCTGGTTTTAATTGGAGACAAGCCACCCTGGCAGATATCACATGCACATTTAATGTACAAGACCACATATCCCACAGGTGAGTGCAATGCTCTTTAGCTTCCATGAGACACAATACTAGTTCTTGTCCTATGACTTTTGGCATGTTAGAGAATAACTTAGCATACGCTTGGTGAAACTCTACCTGTGGTGTTTTGTGTATAGGTGGTAGTTTGTCTTTGTTGTACTGGAGACTGAGAGGCTGTTGGTTCAGATGCCATGGTTCTTTGGGAGCAGACTGGGTCCGAACTGGCTTAACCCTTCTTAATCTCAGCTCCATCTCATCAGGCTCTTGTCGAAATGGTGAGTTGAACACACCTGGGCACTGAAAAAGACACAAAACATGTACATTGTATTTGTGATTTTCAAGTCATTTGTCCAAGTTTTCAATTTTATTAAAAATATTAGCTCTAATACGATATAGTCGCATAAGAAAAAAAAAACTACCAAAACAAATTTTGGACTTTGGAAGTGTAAGAAATGAATATCTCTGAATATTCTTGGAAAAATAAAAAGCATGTCTTATAAATAGAATTTAAAAATATAAACTGAAAAAACAGCAAATGCAGCCTATTTTAGTTAGCTGTTCAAGCTTCTATGAAACTTTGCGTTTTATTTATGTTTGTGAGGCTGGAAGATAAAAAAATGTAGTCTGTAACTTAGTGTCCTCTGATTTTCATTAGTACAAGGTTTGAGAGAACTAAAAAAAATGTTTGAATAAAAAAAAAAAAATAACAAACAAACAAAAATTTTAATACATTTCATGACATTCACTCTGTTTGACCTTCAAGACTGAAGAAGCATCAACACAACACTACTGTCTCTCAAGTTTTTTCAGTCCAAGATTTTTCTCAACACTGTGCTCCTCTCTCTGCATTTCTCATCTTGTGTTCGGACCACCTCCCATCTCTTGCCTCATCACAGGTAACCATGCAAAACCCACTCTGAGAATGCACCAGCGATAAAATGAACCCGCTTTTAATCACTCAACCTCGGCAAAACAATTACACTCGTCACCCCCTGTGAGCGGACAGATATCTATCACTTCAGCACCTGTCACGTCTTCTGGTTAGCGTAAGCGCTGAGGAGCCGGGTCCTGAGTCTGGTGCTTGGTGGAGGGAGGGAACTGCTGGAAGGTGTGGTGATGCTGAAATCAGGCCGGAGAGCGGCAGGCTGCGATCGCAGGCCTCCTGACTCTGCGTGTTTAACTGCAGAAAGCATTGTTTAAGCGGAGCTGCTAATCATGCTAATACGTTAACCTGCTAATGAGGCTTCATTGAGGCTTTTTCTCCCGATGCACTGCGGCGCGAGTTGCAGCGTGATGGGGGGTACGCTGCAAAGTCCCTGCTCACCACAGACACAGGAAAAGAGCAATGATGTTGACCCTCGTACCGGGGAACTACATCTATGTCAGTGCAGCCACTTTTGTCCGGCAGAATTTTCTCTGGTTAACGATGAACCGTGGGAGACCCATCTATTTCCTTCAGACAAGGTCAGAGTATGGGAACAGAAGTTGCCTAGCATGCACACACACACACGCAAAGTGAGAGTGTGTTAAGAAAACGAGTGGAAGAAAGGGAGAGAGAGAGGGAGAGAGAGAGTCATGAAGAGAGTTGTGTCTCTCCAGTGTGAGAATGGGTTTGAGAGCTGTGTTTGAGGTGAACAGTTTAAACCCCTGACCTTTTCCTGCAGTTCTTATCTGCACTGAATAATGCGCATGTCCATATGTGCTTTGTGTGCATCGTGTTTACAATTGCCATCCTTACTCAGCTTCCAGAGCAGGATCAAAAAGATTCCTGTTTTGATAAAAAAAAGAGTAAAACTATTTTAAAAGGCCCATGACATGGAAAAATAAACTATTCTCACTTTTACATTTTTTCACTTTAATTAATTATTAAGTATAAGGTATTTGCATAGTCCATACATAGAAATGTATCTGTAGATTAAGGTGTGTGCCATATCACATTGTACACAATGTATTTATAATGATTTTTAATACTTCTGTATTATAATAATGGCAGTATTCACTCTTTAAAAAAGTGTTTAGGAAGCTTTAAGGGTTTGTATATAAATTTGCTTTGTAGAATTTGCAGTTTATATGCATGCACTAAATTTTCTGAGCTTTTGCATTTTGGTATATATTTTTTGTTACATTATTTTTTTTGTTACATTATTATTATTTTTATTATTACCGTTGTTTACAAAATAATGTTATGATATTTTCCACTGAATGTTTAAAAATGTTATATTTGTCATAAATTAAGTTTACCCTTTTGTTTTTTGCTTTTATTCATCACCAAAAACATTGTTATTGCAAAAGTACCCTGAAATGTGATGAAAATATTTTAGGGATATTTCAGACACCGCTGATGTAGTAACAGCCTGCTTTTCACTGTCTTTGTAATGTCATTAAAAAAATGAAACCCCCCATGTTTAATACCAGTGTAACTGAATTAGAATTGTTTTGGGGTTATAAACCCATTACACAGAGAAGAACTGTAGGATATGGGCACATTAAAGAGTTAAATAGAAAAGTCACTTCTCACTCTTCATCCTTTCACATCCAATAAATTAGGAAACCAAATGCTCTGCATATTATACCCAAAAAATATGATTATTTGTGGTTATTTGTAAATGAAAAGTTCATAATCTGTAAAAATGAAATAAACAGATTATGGATGCATAACAACATGACATGAAATATTATGTACAGAACACTATAACCACTGATGCCAAACAAGCCTTTTTGAGCATGCTCACTCGCCACCCTCCACCCATTCTGACCCACTAGCATGCTGCTCCCCCACATCTGTTCTCCATTAGCCATTAGCTGCTACGTATTATTTCTTGATTTCCGCCCACCGACTGCAGACAGCTGGCACTGGTGTCCTCTTGCCCTGGCCACTGTGGCACGGCTGGCGTGCGGCGTGCTGTGAACCAGGCGACGGTGCGGGCAGGGGTGGCGGAGGCGACAGTGGAATCGGAGGGCCGGGGAAAAAGCATAATGAGCAGAAAGGCATGAAGGAGACCCTGCAAAATGAAATATCTGTCTGCCCCCAACTGCTGCTGAATCAACAGCGACCGCCGCACTTCATCATCATTACCAAGACACGCCATTGCCAAAGGGACTTCTGAGGAAAAATTATATATATACGCAATGCCTGCCTCCTAACTGCTGCGATGATTTGCTGAGTGGGGTATAGATTATGTTTTTTTATTCCAGATGGAACTGTTAACCTGTGGCACACATGCTGCCCATATTCTGGCTCTATCAGGGATGGAAGGTGTTCCAGTATAAAAGTGTTCCATGACATGGATTTATCCAATCTGCTGTTTTAGGAGAGAGCATTTTTGGCAAGTTTAAAATTTAAATTTTTGAAAAGTTATTGTTATTAGAATAATGTCAAATGATTCTGCCCCATGTTTCTAATTAAAGTATGTCTACTGTGTCTAAGGCAGGTGCTATTCTTTATAATCATTCTTTATAATGGAAACATTTGGGCTTGGTTGCGTCACTTGTTGTTTAGGCCTGGTATTAAATAAATTATTAGTTCATTAGTTTGACAACATCCGTTAGAAGGTTTTTTGACACACAAGGCAAACTCAAATTAAATCAAATAAAATGTATTTAAATAGAGCGTTTAACAGCTTTATAAAAATGTGATTGCAGGACAGAAAATCAGACAAAACACTAAACATACAATACAGACAGAGGCAAGAAAAAAAACTCCCTCACATACATATACATACATATGGTTCTAATATATCCAGGTGAAAAGTCACAACAGTTTGACATTTACGACAAAGATGCATTGGGAGTGCCATTATGGTAAGGTATTGGCACTCTTACATTGTGCCTATTTGTAAATGCCTGTATGTGTGTAAATGGTGTGTGCGTTTAGGTAAAAGAGAGGTGCTAACCTGTTTGGTGCTGAGCAGGAAGTGAAGTCGTTGGGCTTGAGTGTATTTCTCCTTTTCTTCTTTCTCCATCGCAGTGCGCTCTCTCTCTTTCCTCTGCTGCTCAGCCAGCTCCTCCAACTCTCTCCTAAAACACAAAACACACTCCATTTACACACACACTTGTTCCTTAAAAACTGTATTTGCATTACTTTGCTTTTATATAGTCATATAAGTTTCATTTAGTGGTCTTAAAATAACTAAATGGTTTATTGCAATGATTTGCAATATTTATTTGTGACAGGATTAAATGGTGATATTTTAAAGAAATACATTTTTAATATTTTAATAAATATTATTTACAACATCTGTCACTGACGTTTATTACAAAGAGCATTACATGAATTGGCAAATTCATTTTTTCAGGCACAGACATCATTTATAAGTCTGTGTCTATGTGAAAAGTCTTTATGTAGCTTTCTTAATGATTATATAGATATTGGGATATATTGTATTGACAAAAATGAGGAAATATATTGTGATATACATTTTGTACATATCATCCAGTGCTACACAAAACTACTGAATATTTGCAACAATATTTTTCATGAGATTTAATTTATTGTAATATAATATGTACTTTGTCTCTTACAAACAAACATTTTTTTCTCCCCAATTTGGAAGGACAATTACCCAATTTTCTTTTATTAGGAATGATTTTGTTATCATTGTCAGTAACTGAAATTTCATAACCCTTTAATGCTCTGCTCAAGTTCTATATGTTACTGTACAAAGTGCTAAACTAAACTAAACTGATAATGCCGTCTCCAACAATCAGCAGTGATCAGTTAGGCTAATAGTAATAATTTACTCTCATCGCTCAATTATAACATATATGTGGAGGTTTTGCTAAATATAATTGTAACTGTACCACATACACTTTATTTGTTTGTTTGTTTTTGGGGTTTTTGTTTGGATTTTACTACAGAGCATCATTTCAAACATTTGATGAAGGGCTACAGTGGTAAAAGGTGCTGCCAGTATGATCTGAGAATAAATGGAACGTGCTGTGTCTCCATCAGCTGCCGGAGTCTGAGAAAGGACAGTGTGCCATCCTCTCTCTCTGGGTGGGTACAGTAGGTGGCGCTCTCTCCCATCGTCACTACCATTGTGACACTGGCCGGCATGGGCGTCTGTTATGTACTGGAGGATGCATTTGCTACTCTTCACCCTTGGGGTTATAAGTAGTGATAGGGGAAGTAGTAATACTATAAGATAAAAAGGTAATTGGCCTTGCTAATGGGGGAGAAAAAAAAAACATAAAAATAAATAAGCGACACATTTTGAGATATTGAGAATTTTGTTTTCTTTCTGAGGATGTTATATAGCTAAGAGTTAATACTGTTGTAAGTTGTGAGGTGTTTGTTTTTGCCGTGGTGTGTAGTTAGAACCCGTGTAGTCTCAGTCCAGTCGAGGTTTCATTTTTTGTGCTGGGTGCTATACTGTGTGACCTCTGCTGACCTATATCTCACACTTATTATTAATTGCAGTGTAGTGGACAAAAGCCAAACAGATTTGTAACGGTGGACGGGGATCTCGATCTGTGTCTGAGAGAGTGGACCGGGAACACACAAACCTCATTAGTGCTGATGGACCAGCAGGGAGACACGGGAGCAGCTAACACTGATGACCTTTGGGTGTCCTTACACCACGCACACACACACACTGCTGGAACTTTACTGATAGACAGGTACTCTGAGAAGCCCTTGTTGGTTCTTACTTGTGCCTTTAGCCCAGCCAGTTCTTGTGGTGACTATCTATGTTTAACATGTCCCTCTAATCTCTGAGTTCAGACACTAAACTCTCAGTCAGTATGATTGAGTTCATAAGTAGCAGTGATGGTAGAAGCAGTGCTGGTATTTTTGAGAAGCTCAGATGATGAGATCAGAACTGTGTCATAATAACCACCCATTCAACGATCCCGATTTTAATTCTAAAACTTTTATAATGTTTTATTACTTTTGTAATTTAAATAAATATACACAAACATAATTTACCTCTACTTCCTCTCTTCACTGCTAAAACTGAGACTTAGTCCAGTGTAAAGCTGTGCTAAAGGTGCTGTTGCCATGTGGGTTAGCCAAATATCTTTCTGTACAAGTTTTCTCCAGTTTACATACATATTTTAAAAGTGTAGAAAACAGAATTTAGCGTTCTCTGGCTTTATCTATAATTACTCTAGGGGAAACATGTATTAGTGGGGTCATTCTAAATGGTGCTGGTGTTCTGAAACTTTTGATCAGTAGTGTACCTTTATTGTTCTAATCATAGACAGAGTGCAGGGTCATCAATCTGATAGCACCTTTGGAGTGGACGAGTTAAGGGCCTTGTAGAAAACCCCACCGGTAGCAGCTCAGAGGAGGGGGAAGCAAACCCATAAACCTGTGATCAATCATCCAGTGCTCTCATCACCAAACCACCACTTTCAGTTAGAAACACATACGTCTAAATAGTAGTTATTTGAGCAAAATCCTAAATGTAAATATGTTTAGTTTAACTGTTAAAAAGATGTTTTTTAAATTATTGAATAACTAAAACATTTTTATATGTACAAACATACTTATAAAGCCTAATTCTGTTATAAATAAATAAATAAATACATAAATTGTTTTATAGTCCCTTCGACTCAATTTGATTCAAATTGTGAGTAATTCATGTATGTATAAAAATATTTGCTTTTTGTCCATAAATACCTGTATAAGTATATTTTCTAACAGTAAGCACACATGAATGTAAACAACTAATAATGTCAATTAATATGAAAGTGAGTGGTATGTGCATTATGTTATTTTTTGTGTAAGGTATTTTAATGCCAATTTAAAAGTTGTCCAACAAATAAAAAATAATTTCTTGCAGATTTCTTTTGTTTTTGAAATTTTGTCATTCTAACATTTTTGAGATTATCAAACAAACTTTAATATCAGACAACTATAACCTGAATAAATATACAATGCACTTTTTAAATAATAATTTAATTTATTAGGAGAAAATAAATATCCAACCCGATCTAGAACTGTGTGAAAAAGTGCCCATACAGCTGTGATTAATCACACTTTTTGTTAAATTTAGTTAAATTTCACTACTAGCCACAACTAGCCTGATTACTGCCAGACCTGTAGAATCAAAAAGTCACTTAAATAGAACCTGTCTGACAACATGAAGCAGATAAAAGATCTCAAAAAGCAGCACATTATGCCGCAATCTAAAGAAATTCAAAAAACAGATGAGAACACAAAATCATTGATCATCCATCAGACTAGAAAAGGTTACAAAGTCATTTCTAAGGCTTTGGGACTCCAGCAGACCACAGTGAGAGCTATTAGTTTTTTCAAATGGAAATAAAACATGAAACACTGGTGAATCTTTCCAAGAGTAGAAACCCCTCCAATGTGTCTGAATTAAACCTATTCTGTAAAGAATAGTGGAACAAAATTCCTCCACAGAGATGTAAAAGACTTATTGCCAGTTACCGGTAAAGCTTGACTGCACTTGTTGCCACCAAGGATGGCACAACCAAGTTATTAGGTTTAGGGGGCAAACACTTTTTCACACAAAGATATTTACACAGGTTATTTGTCTGATATTAAAGTTTGTTTAATAATATGGCTCAGTGCTATGTCTCCAGGAGGAAAAACAAGTACAGAAAATAACCCCATGCATATTAGTGCTGTGCGATATGATGATAAATATCATGGAGACGATAGAAGAGTGTCTATCGTGCTACTTACCTTCTATCGTTCCTATTGTTTCTACAGTAATTTCATCAATTATTCATGCAAATAAATAAAGTAGGCTATGATAAAATATATTGGCGTTAAGGTTGGGTTTCTATCATGGTTTTCTATTTTTGGTGAGGATCTTATGTGGTACACGGCGCTCTGTTGTGTATTTTTACATTTGAATTATTTGACTAGAACCGGCACGCTGCTGCTGCTCCTTCGTTCTATAGGTGTTGCGTCTCATAGCGCTAGTAAAGCTTTATATTCTGTCTTTAAGCTACTGCTTTGAGGATTTACTATTTCGTTTTGATATTTTAGAATTCGTTAGATTATATTTCTTTTAGCATTTTGAGCTTAGTTTAGTTTAGTTGGTTATTTTCCTATTTTATATCTATTTTTCAGTTTTTATTAAATGTTGTTATTAGCTTATTAGCTTCGAGCTTGTTGCGGTCTTCTTTGTTATTTAGCGTACAGAACGTCTCACTGGTCTTTTAAATGAATGTTGATTTATTCCAGGAAATAGTCTGTGATGTAGTCATCTGTTTTTTTATACTATTTTTATTTTATATAAAGATGTGGTATGATAATCACCATATAGCTAAGTAACTAAGTATTATTGTTAACAAAAATGAATGAAATAAGAAAAACTGAAAGTGAAGGTTCTCCTTAACTGAAACTACTAAAAACTAAAATGAACTGAAATTACAGATCGAATACCCTCATTTTCGTGTTTGTTAATTTATTTATAATTTATTTATATAAATGTGGTATATCATGATATATATCGTTATCGTGATGTTAAAAAATCCATATCGTGATATATGATTTTTCCCATATCACCCAGCACTAATGCATACCACCGTGTGAAAGGAACCATAAATTCAATTTACAACCAGGAGATTTTTGGTATCATGCAGTCTGTGACAAAGCTGAAGCTTGGGATGGGCTAAGATACATAATGATCGCTACAAGAAGCCATGTTAAACGTCTGAGGGACATTATTACTGCCAAAGGGAGTTGTACTAAGTTCTAAGGTTGTATGTGACTAAGGGGTTTAATCATTTTGTCAATGAGGAAATCACAAAAAGGACATTTGTTGGTATATAAGAAAAAATACTGTTGTAATTTAAGTTGCATTTGTCTATTATATATAAAGATTTTAAACAAGATAAAAAAACAGATTTTAAACTTGCTGAAACACTTTACTGCAGTGGGGGTTGAATATTTTGAACACTACTGTATACACGCACAATGCTGATATTTAATGAATGCCTTCAGTCTTCACTCTGTGCAGCTCTGAGTTGAGCTGCTGTGGAGCCATTAGAGTTTTACAGAATGAGGTGTTTCTAAGTGTTTCGTGGCTGCTGAAATGTGTGAATGATTCCATCCTTACTGCATGGAAATGTCAGTAAGCTGTGAAGTAATGTCCTGTGGTATTGTAAAAAAAAAAAAAAGGTTTTGGAACCAGTTAAATCATGGAAGCTCTCCTGCCTTCAGCTGATTTTTACTTAATAAAAAGTTAAACATGATAAAAGGATTATTTCACACATTTTAACTGTATTATGTATTGTCACAGATGACAAACACACCCCGGGACATCACCAGGATGTACTTTTCAAAGGTTGTGATGAAAGCCCGCTTGAGGACAAGGAGACATATTTTACCTATATTTTGTGTATGTTTTAAGTAAACTATAAAAAAAGGATGATGGTGCCTGCGCACCTGCGCACTGCGCACTTTCCAAATGTACAGGTGTCTTTATTTGATACTTGAACTACTGAAATTAAAGTAGTCAGTTCAGAGTACCAAACTATTTTAATTGTATCATTTCAGATGGTTGGGCAGAGCCACTATTTAACAGTGATAAAAATTATGATTTAAATTTAGAAAATGTGTATCGTATTATTATTTTAATTTAATTAAATGTTGTGTCTATATTATTATTATTATTATTATTTAAAAAAATTAATTATAAAAAAAATATCATCTTTATATATCGGCCATATGCCACTTGTGCTCTCTAAATGTTGGCAGCTGCATTGGTCATTAAAAAACAATATCAGTCGATCACTAATCTTTAATAACTTCATTATAACAATGGAACTTATGTTGCATTAGTCTCTCCTGTATGTTTATGAATGTTGGCTCCAAACTGAAAAAAACCCTTGTGTTTTGAAATTGTATTATTTGAAAATAATAAAATATAGTAGTATGGGTATTTTTGGGTTAGTTCATAAAATGGGTAATCCAGCAATAGCTTTGTGCACCAATCTTGACAGTTACTTACAAAAGATTGCCAACTAGATAGTATAAAACATGACTCTTTTTTGATTTTGTAAATAAATAACAATTGGAATCTCTAAATATGAATTAATTAATAATAATGAGAAGCTCTAAATATTCATTACCCATTGTTTTGGGTAAATTGGGTCTGGATCCTATATAAATGATTACATTTAATGCTGAGCTCTTAAAGAAGTGTAGCACTGATTCCCTGAGTTTATAAAACTGAGCCTGTATAATGACATTCTGAATATTTTGTGGTGATTACAGCTGTAATGAGCGGTTAAGCATATCCATAGCTTTGCTTTATTATTGTGATAAAGTGCTTGCCCTAAATACTCTGAAATGTTTACAGTGCATGAAGTGAAGAAAGCCGACAGTTTTCCCTTTTCAGATGTCCTTGAAAAGAGATGTGAGAGTGGAAAAAGTAGCCTAACCACTAGGAGTCCATAAATTCCACCCCCCCCCCACACACACACACACTCACACACACTATACACACACATACACACACACTACACACACCCACACAGAGTTCCAAAGAGTTAAAGATTTGCCGTGCTAGAACATTACAGAGAGACATTTATCTGATTATGGCAGTAATAATTACCCAGCTGTTTATTACAGATAGAGGAATAATTCATGCAGGAAACAGGCCGCGGTGGCAATGACACTCCACATTTAGTAAATATGCAAGCCGCTCACTTCTAATTACTCAAGCCCAGAGGAGGCCCTTATTAAGCGCCGGAACCTTAAGTGTCTTTTTGACAAATGATAAATTGTTATATTGCACAAACTCTTGCTGCGGAATTGCCGGCGTGAACTCGGGTCTCTACTTCATTAAGATATACAAGAGACTGGGAGATGGACACGGGATCATGGTGGCTCCTGTCGCCCAGTCTGAGCTAATGAAACAACACGGACACTCTTCCTTTTTATCCTGTTAAGATCTTACACTTTTAGCAGGGAAAGAAAAGAAAGTGTAAAAAAGATAGGGGGGAGGGGGGGTGGTCTGCTCTAACGTGCTGCTGGTAGATGCTGGCCTAATATTACTGGTGTGGGGCAAGTGGTTCATGCTAAATGGGAAACATTAGTACAATTTTTATTAATTTACTGTGTGGCAGGAGCTGCGTTGATTAAACCCTCACATGGTGAACTCTGATCAGTCAGTGTGAGACTCAGAGCCCAACACACAGCAGATCCTCAAAATCAACCCAGTCCTTCACTGATTCATCACAACCTCAGAAGCTATACATGAACAAGTAAGAGAGAGAGAGAGAGAGAGAGAGAGACAGAGAGAGAGAAAGAGAGAGAGGTAGAGGGAGGGAGAGATAGAGGAAGACAGAGGGAGATAAAGATGTAGAGGGAAAGAGAGAGTTACAATAGGAGAGAGATAGAGGGAGAAAGAGAGTTACAGAGAGAGTTGCAAAGGGGAAGAGGTAGAGGGGAAGAGAGAGAACTAGAGGCAGAGGGATTTAGAGGGAAGCAGAGGAAGAAAGAGATGCAGAGGAGAGGGGTTGGGTTGTGTAGTCGAGTTTAACGCCACATCAGCTCGTCGGCTATTTTGTGGCAGGAAAGTTACTGTCTAATCACAAGGTTCTACGATCTAAGCCATCGCAAGGCAGACAGACACAGACAGACACACAGACACATTCACTCACACACTCACACCTAATGGGCAATTTCAATCAAGTTCCAATTAGCCTGAACGTGCCGTCTTTGGACTGTGGGAGGAAACCGGAGAACCCGGAGGAAACCCACGCAGACACGGGGAGAATGTGCAAACTCCACACAGAAAGACCCGGGACGCCCCAGCCGGGAATCGAACCCAGGCCGTCTTGCTGTGAGGCAGAAGTGCTACCCACCGCGCCACCGTGCCGCCCGATGCAGAGGAGAGAAATAGATATATAGTTATAGAGGTTTGAGGCTTTGCTCTATAGCAGAGTTTCAGTGGGTCATGATCATAACCAACTGTAATCAAATCATACATACAGGTCTTGAGAATATATGAATATTATATGTAATACAGTGGAATTTACTATTGATACACATCTTATTAGCAGTTTCTGGCCATTTGCTTTTTAGAAAATGAGCCACACAACTGGATAACTAGGACTAGTTCCAAAAAACTACCAGACTTACTTTTTCAAGCACTAAGTGGTGCTGCATCTGACTGGTGGTGTTGCATTTCTGTCATCTGCCTCCCCTTTGTCATTGGTGGATTCAATCAAATGGAAAACTGACAAATGAACACTTAGGAAATAGCTAAGGACACACCTATCCAGGAAGAACCAGGAAAAACCATTTTAATCAGAATAATCAAAGACTATTATTATAATTAAACCAATTATTTGAACTATTATTTCAACTATCAGAGTTCATAGGCTTTTTATCCAATATTTTTATTTACTTTTCATGACTTTTTCATGACTTTGTGCCATTTTGTCCTACAACATCAGTGCAGACATAACCCTAATTATAGTTGGTTTGATAAAAAAAGAAAAGCATTTCTTTAAGCAATCCTCAATAACAAAATGTGTGGCAAATCCTGCAGGTCTAATGCAGGTCTTAATAACTTAATTATTTTATGCACTGATGAGCTTTTATCATGTTTAACCTTAAAACAGTGGTTCACATTTTCATCGAACAACATGACAGACAACCTACATTTTGAATATGTTTTACAAAAATGTATATAAATAATAGTATTAAATTAAATAATAAAATATAATTTGTGTATTTTTAATAATTTAATTTTGCACATATTTGGCTGTTGGGGAACATGCTGGCTGAGATTTCGAAATTGTGTAGCTCTACAGTGTGATGGGGGAGGGCAGCGCTGCAGGGGGCAGAGGGAACTGCACTGTTTGCTGGGGGGAAATACCGGGGTTGGGCCGAGACTTAATTCCAATTAAGAAATATCACACATTTTACTAGATACTTAGCAGTTCTGCATATTCTGTAGTTTGGATATTTATGTCTCTGCCTTATATTTGTATGAATGAAGCCAGACAGCATTTTTTTTAACAAAACAGACATAATCAAACACTAAAATTTATAGAGCAAATTTCCATGACTTTTCCAAAACATCCTGCATATTTTTTTTCCAACTTTATCCATGCCTGGAAATTGCTATTTTCAAATTTCAGTACTTTTTCAGGTTTTTCATGAACATACAAACCCTGTAATATAAATATAACTCTCTTTTACCAATCTAATATGAATTATTTTATTTTTCATTTAAATATTCACTAATAAAAGTCCTAAGAAGAGGAAAAAGTGTGATTAATTATGTCTACAGAAAACAATTTGGTGATTAAGCTGATGTGTCTGATATCTGAAATATTACAGTTTGCACTTTAAGTTTGTACATATGTTCAGCATTGTGCTGTTCTGTGTTTTTAGAACATAAACACTTACAAGTAACAGTATTTAACAAGTGAATTAACACACTGACCCCATGTGTACCGAATATTTTAGCACATCCTGATTAGCTTTAGCTTTTTCGGTCTGAATTTCAGATACAGAGTGTTACAGTAAAAGGTGTGCCCTTTAAACCCAATCGCTTCCTGCACTTTAGTGAAGTGACTCATAGGTGAGAAACCCCATTAAGAGCTAGCAGAACCAGTGTGAGCATCGGTGAGAGAGTGTGCGTGTGTGTGTGTGGTGTGTGTGTGTGTGGGGGACTGGAGTTACTGATCCAAGGAGCACTTAACAAATTTACATTTAATTTTAGGAAAACCCTTAAGATATTTTCCCACAAAATATATTGGCCACATTAAAATGTGACTTCAAGTTTGTATCAAAGGTAAAAGATGGTATCTTTTTTGCCCCCAAAGCATGCCTGTTTTATTAATGCAGGGGCTCGCTGAATTCAGGGGCTAATTTTTTAATTTCATAACATTATTCGTTGCGAGTAACCCAGGGGCACAGCAGATTATACATGGCATGCCACTAATGCGCATGTTTTACACACGCTATTTAATTTATAAAATGAACTTCTCTCTGCATAAAAAACTGAATTCAGCATACTGTGCACTAGCAATAAAAATACAATTTCTGGAACTGAAAAAATGTACCAATAAAAGTGTCCCATTTAACTACAAGATACGTAATTTCATACATAACATAAATAAAAAACAATACTAAACATAATAAAATAAGATGAAGGCATAATGAGGCAGATGATGATTTACTGTACTTTATATATGTGCTATTATTATTTTGGAATCTTTCTACTCCTATTCTGTTTGTTTAAGAAATCCTCTCCTACCTGATTTGCCCGTTCTTCTTCGCCAGCTCATCCAAGTATCTTTTCCGAGCGTAGAAATTGTGAACATACGTTCTTACAAAGTAGCCTCTCCATCTCTGCTGAATCTGTACAAAAAAGGGTAGTTTGTCTTTTTCATGCTGGAATTTTCAAATACATTCTATATTAGTGCATGCAATAGCACCAATACCAACATATCAAGCATAACATTATGACCACACATTGTCCATTTTATCAGTTCCACTGATCATACAGGACACTCTGTAGTTCTATAATTACATACTGTAGTCCTGTATCTGTTTCTCTACATACTGGTACTTTATTATCCTCCTTTCACACTGTTCTTGTGCTGCTGGAGTTTTTAAACACTGTGTTTAATCACTCACTGTCCTCCACTCTATTACACACTACTACCTACAGCTGCTCAACCTTATAGATAAAGTAAGCTCTGAATCTGTTGCTGCACAGTTTGTATTGGTCATCTTCTAGTTCTTTTTCAGTGCCCACAGGACACTGCCCTGAGGACGCTTCCCACAGGACGCTGCACACAGGATGATGCCCACAGGACACTGCCTACAAGACACTGCCCAAAGAACACTGCTGAAGAACTATTCTCAGTCCTGCAGTGACACTGAGGTGTTTAAATACTCCAGCAGCACTGCTGTGTCTGATCCACTCATACCAGCACAACACACACTAATATCTCATACACCACCACCATGCTCCTCAGTGCTAATCACTGCAGTGCTGAGAATAATGATCCACCACAAATAATAGCTGCTCTGTGGTGGTCCTGAGCATTGAAGAAAAGGAGAAGTCTTTTTTAAACACATTTAAAAAAACACACTCTGCTTTTAGTTAGAAGAATGTGATCATTAGAATTATTATCCTCATTGATTTCACAACATGACTGAAAGCAGCTACAAAACTAAGTAATCCTTTGACTTTCCATTACAATTACTCATCTGCTTGTGATCACTGTCACACATTAAAGAGAAAGAACTGAGTGTGCTGTCCGTAACTGCTTCAACTAGAGCACCGCGGTCCTGCAGTAGAGTGGACAGATGTCCTTCAGCCTAATTACAGGATTAAAACAATAGCAGGAGAAAAATAATAAGGCAAAAACAAAACAAAATTAGAATTGCCATTGATCAGCAGTCAATAGATAATTCTAAATAAAGTAATTGCGGGCTCGGATTCAGAGTTCACTGTGACCTTTCCGACAGGTAAAATCAATGACGCATATTGCTCAATTAGATCTAATACAAACCATGCTCCCTTGTAAACACTGGTTTCTATTAACAGGCTAACACGCTGGCCTGTGGTAAAGAGTGTGATAAAGAGCGAGGGAATAAAGATGGATTTAAAGTGGCGGCACTGTGAGAACACTGCTAGAACTTGTGCTTCTGCTACTTTCAAAAATGCACTGATACGCTTTATCAAATGTGCAATTGTGTGTTCTTGTTGTTAAATCCAGAATTTATAAAATAACAAAAACAGATATATTCCATTTACCCATATAATGTACAAAGGAATGTATTGGGACAGCTCATCATTCAAGTTATTATAAATAGTTACAAATATTTGTTTTCTGCTTTTGTTTGAGTAACTTTATCTACTGTTCAAGAAAGACTTTCCACTAGATTAAAAGTATTCAAAAAGATGATACAGGAACCAGTAGGAAAGGTATCTTGGTCATCAAGATTGCATTAACCAAATATACAGCACACAACTCAGATAACACTGTCAGTATTACTTGATTAAATCAATTCTGCTTATCTAAAATATGCCTTAAATTTGATCTTAAAATGAACTGATCTTAAATGTATGTATACTAACCTTCAATTAAAAAATAATTACTTTAACCATTTTAAGTCTGCATTGACAGCACAGATATACACAAGGTATTGCAACAGGCTGTCTAACATATTCTGTATATCCAGTCTGGGCTGAAAATTCATGCTTCCATTTTCACGATTGCTCCCTTATTTCTCCCTTATAAATTTTTACATTCCCGCTTCTTCCCGGACATAACACTCTATCTTTTACAGGAGCAGTAAAACCCGTCTGGCCCGCTGAGCTGCTTCTGTTGCGTCTAAGTGGTGACAGGACCTTCGCTCTTACAGACTATGACCTCTAAAATGGGGTCAGGTTCCACTGCTCCAGTTAGACTCGTGTATCAGGAGTGGGCTAGGATCGCGGGCACGGGGCGTGGGGTCTGGTCTCGGTTCTGATTTCGGTTAAAGTCCAAACATCACAGTAATGCTAATCCTCAGTGGTAATATGCTGCTCTTCAATAAACTATGAAATTCTGTACGACTTGTAAAAAGTTTCACTTCGAGGAAGAACGCTCTGTGGGATCGTAAAGCTACGATTTCAGTGCATATCTCTACCGCTATAAAAGTGCCAAAGTATCACTCAAACCTTTCTGATTTATAGAGCCTGAAATACAACATGCTGAACTGATAAAACTGCAGGACTTTACATTAGTTTTAAACTGGGTTTTTTAAAGGTAGCATGGTTAGCTACATGATATGTAATAGAAAAATGTTAATAATGGTGTAAGTGCACACTTGCATTAGCATTTGTGATTGCATTATAACCTGTATTATAATCTTTTAGAAGGGAAATTTCACCAACACAGATTATCTGAGCATTTATATTGGGTACTTATTGGGTACGTATAATTTCTTCACACTTTATTTGTTTATTTATTTGTCATTACAGAAGACTAGAATTTGATGTTGATGTTAAGTTTCTTTAGGTACAATATCATGCATGTATTCTAAAAATGCATTTTAGAATGGTTAAAACTCAAAACTATTGGAAATCCCTGTCTAACCCAATGCTTGGAATTGTTCTTGCAAAGTCTAGAATCATTATTTTTGTAGTAATATTCCATAATTTTTTGCAAAGAAATAAAAATCCTTTTTTGAAGCCAAACACAACCAAAACTGTATTACTAATACTAAACTGAGCAAAAAGCCAATTCTAAAACCCCTTAAAAGTTGTTTGTTTCATAACAATATTGGCTCGTTTTATTCTATTTGCAAAAAACAGTAATTATTAGCAAAAGCCTTTCACGGCCAATTCAAGCTGTCTTTTCACACACTTCAGGTAGAGTATGAATGGAGAGCATATGCAGTTCTGGTAGTTACTGGAGAAATATGCCGCTCATGATTAGAGCTTTACAAGACAGCAGCGTTTCCTGCAGAGCTTTGTAGTTAGGGCGGCCGCTATGACAACACAGGCCGCCCACTTTGACTGCTTCTAAAAGAATAGCGGGATCTGTTGGGTAAATGTTACTGCATGTTACTGTAAATGTTACTGTATCTATAACCCGTTGCTACACCAACAAACAACAAACAGTGAATCCCCCCCCAAAAAAAAAAAAAAAAACACTTGTTACAGGGCTAAAAATAAAGCTGTGCTGTGTTACATGTGTTAATTTTTATTAATTAAATGGGACTTTCATCTGATTACTTTATACCTCGATATTTTATTTTTTAAATAACATGTAGTATAATGAGATTTTTTTTTTCATCATTTTCTCCCCAATTTACAAGGCCGATTTTACAACCCACTCATTAAGACTCCCCCTATCACTAGTGATGCCCCAACACCAGGAAGGTGAAGACTAGCACATGCCTCTGATACATGTGAAGTCAGACTTTGCCTCTTTTCAAACTGCTGCTGATTGTAGCATTGCCGAGTAGCATCACAGCGCACTCGGAGGAAAGCTCAGCGACTCGGTTCTGATACATCAGCTCATAGATGCCTAGTGCTGATTGACATCACCCTTTGGAGTGATGAGGGGAGAGAGTGCCATCTACTCACCCAGAGAGAACAAGGCCAATTGTGCTCTCTCAGGGCTCTGGTAGCTGATGGCAAGCTGCATGAGCACAATTCGATCAAAGTGGCAGCTCGGAGCCCTAATATTATACAAATATTTGAGAGAGAAAACAAATTTCCAACATTACATCAATTAATTTGCTCATGCTTGTCTGGTAAAGTGGCGCCTATTTTTTTTAAGGTTTTAGTGAATTTATTGTCACTTTTAAACTGTAATAGAATTACTGCTGCATCATGCGAATCAGCTGCACTGTGACTTCTGCTTATAAAACCTTTGTGCCTTTGACCATCCTTTGTGAATTTCATCAGATACTTCATTACAAACTTCAGAGCAAGTGACTCTGATTCACTAAATTGTGTAAGAGATATTTACCTTGACAGCCATCTTATTGTAGAAATGTATCTTCATGAGAAAATATGCTGTCTGTAAAGAGAGAAAGACAGCATTACAGTACAGCCAACAGCTTCACATCCACTCTCAACATGCAGGAAGAGAAAACCTGCTTTATACATGAAACATAATGAGTCCGGGAGACGCGGGAAGCAGAGGTAAGTCAGGCTGTGTATTGAAGTGTCTCAGCTGCTCCTAATGCACACTGCAGACATGGCTGGGAAAATCCATGGTAGTCAAGCTAAAAGATAATGGAGATATATGACAACATGCTCGATGCTGAGTTTCATAATCAATGAAGCTCCACCAGGAATACACTGACTAACCAGAGAGGGGAATGTTCACAGCCTGCAATGAGCTATGTGCTGTGGGATATCCAGGAAGCACTTTTGAGAACTTTCACACTGTCCCACAACTGCCACACAACTTTACGATTTCCTCTGTGATAATGCGTGAGAGATGAACAATAATTATTCCATCTGTCCCACAGTGGGAACATTTAACCTCTGCCTTTAACTCATCTGTGCAGTAAACACACATACTAGTGAACACACTAGTATTTATTTTGCACAAAAGACTGAAAGTCCAGACCAAACAAGGTAGGAGTGAACGTTCCTTAATATGATCTTTTTATTGTTTTTGTGAGAATACAAAACCTCATTCTGCTGCTCTATGGCATCAAAACGGTCTTGTTTTCAAACTAGCTGGGTTACAGTAACTGTCTAGCCTGGAGATTTAATATTTTTTACCAATTTGAAACACTGTGTCTACTGACTATATTAATCTATTCTTTTTCAGTAAAGAAATATATTATATTATGGGCTCTTTAGGCATCTGTGAGTTAGCATTCATTACCGAAAATCTACTTGGGCCAGCTCAATATCAATGGATATCAGCTCCAAACAAGAACTGTGTAATGATGGACAAAAGAGGGATTAGAAGACTAAAATGATGCCCCCTTTTAACAGATGAGATAAAGGCATTCTGTAGCAAATCAATACAGATCGTCAAATTACAAAGCTACTTCAGATGTAAGTCGTGGCACGCCTGTAACTGCTGAATGTTAATGAGTGTAATCATAACATAATCAATATTACACGACTCTCCAGCTTACCTTTAGCCTCTCCCTGAAGTGCTGCCGTGCTGCAAAACCCCGACATGTTTTCTGGATCACGGTCGCCTGCCGGTGGATATGGCTGCAATATGGGGATATGGAATTTCCCAGTTATTCACATTCCATTACTAAGAGCACCGTGCAGGAGATTAACAACTCTGCAGTCGAACCCGAGACGAGAGCGTTTTAGGGAACATTCAGAAACCTTTCTAAACCTTTCTCCTGTGAGACGCAAATGGCCGGCACTTCTCAGACAACTCTACATTTGCATTCATCATGAAAAGCTCCCTCTAAATGCCCGTCTATGGCGATTTTGAACTCAGGAAGGCCATCAGTTTCAAAAAGACCATTTATAACCCCAGAAAATCAATGCATAAATGGGGAGGGTGGTAACCCAGGAGCTGCACTTAAAGAGCTTAGATTGTGCCTAATTAACCACTTAACATACTGATCAATTAACTAAAGTAATCGAAATTAACCTACTGTCTGGAAGTTTGTCTGCTGAACGCACAGAAATATATGGAGGTTACGTTGTGGGAGCACCAAGTGTTCTTCATAATTTCTATGTCTCAAGACTGAGATAGACGTGATTTATGGGATTTAAGGCCACATTAAACTGAGCTCAAGGCTTGAATTGCCCTCAGCACTTTAGGTTCATTCTAAGACTCAGACTTGATCAGTTAGTTGGACAATAGCCTCACTCTGCTCCTTCACTTAACAGATTAGATTATGTTACCAGTTACATTAGCTGCAGTCCTTAAGATTCTTTTGCTTTTAAATTGAAGCAATAGTGTTCCTGAGTGGGTAGAGGGCAAATATTATACTAAATGGTATCATGTGCTTTTGCTATCATTCCTGTAAAGCCATATACTGTATATTCATTCTAATATACGGGTTGTCTGATAGGATTTTTTTCTGAATATAACATCTTTTGCTGGTTGCCTCAGAAATCATGGTGCTGAAACTATAGCTACTGCAAACATGTAGATATCACAACAACAATCTCTGCCTTTGTCTGCTCATTCATGCATCACTAAACCAAATAAACACAAAATAAGATAAGAGAACTAAAATCACCAGATTCATTTACTGTAAAAGGAGACTGCACCTCAATACATTTTAAAAGTTTTTTTTAGCATGTTTGGTGCAGTTGCCCATTCTCACCTAAAATGTACAGACTGCCAGGAGAAGTTTATTGCAGCTATGGAAGCAAGCAAGCAAACTGTGTTAGTAGAGGCAGCCTGAAAAGCCTGGCATCTATGAGCAGAGACTTAGCTAGCCATAGCTCGATAAATTATCACAACCATTAGAGTAGTAGAGATAGGCATTTCAATTAATTGATTTTTTAAATAGGTTTGTTTAAAATGTTCAAAAAATAAAATCACTGAAATAATACACATTTGCCAATCAGCTTACAGAGTATGACTCGTCATCTCTTGCCACTGTGTGTCAGTTTGGCAAACAGCATGAGCTTTGCATCTGTGGATGGGTGAGTCAGGAAACTGTTCCTAATGTTTGGATATTGGACTGCTGTGCTGTAGATGATGTAAAAACATGGGCTGTCTAGACGAATGACAGGCTAAATATGACCATATTGAAAACTCTCACCTCAGGTACGCTCGAACTTGACAGCCTCTGAACCAGCTTTGAATTTTGACTGCTGCATCATGCTCTCGCTGTCTGTTTTCTTCAGCAATCCTATAATGTTACAGAATCAGAATCTGAGATTTTTTAATCACTATACATATTATATACATGCATCTGTCTTGGTGAGAACCATTTATGACATTTAGCTAACACATATCGAACTGACCAGACAATAACACAGATTACAGATTAACACAGACAATTTATGAATAAAAATAACAAGTCTGGAGATGTGCTACAGCCTGTATTTGCATTTAAGGATACTGACTGATACCAATAGATGAATATTGTAAAATTCTAAAAGAAGCATTATGTACAGTATTTACAGCTCTGGAAAAATTAGAGACCACTTAAAAATAATTTCTTTACATTTTACCAAATTAAAAACCTCTAGAATATAATCAAGAGGAAGATGGATGATCACAAGCCATCAAACCAAGCTTAACAGCTTAAATCTTTGCACCAGGAGTGACATAAAGTTATCCAAAAGCAGTGTGTAAGACTGGTGGAGGAGAACATGCCAAGATGCATAAACACTGTGATTAAAAACAGGGTTATTCCACCAAATACTGATTTCTGAACCCTTAAAACTTTATGAGTATGAACTTGTTTTCTTTACATTATTTGAGAAAGTCTAAAAGCTCTGCATCTTTTCTTATTTTTTGCAAAATGCTTTAAATAACACTATATTTATTTGGAATTTGGTGTCAGTAGTTTATAGAATAAAACAACAATGTAAATTTTACTTAAACATTTACCTACAGTAAGCACAATCAGAGAACCTGATTCAGAAACTGAAGTGGTCTCTTATTTTTTTTCACAGCTTTATAATATTGTAAGAAGTAAGTTAAGTGATATGAGTGTAGCTGTGCAGTTTATTCAAAGTTAAACCCTTTTTTGTTACTTTCTAATTTGACTACTTTACATGTTAGCTTGTCCACCTATGCCTTTATGTTGAAATCCTCTACTTCTTGATTAAACCTGAACAGTTTGTTTGTTTGTTTTAATACTTTTCTCATTTATTTTGGGGGTTAGTTTGTTTATGTAGCTTCTTACTTTATTTTAACCTGATAATAAAGTTCATGTTTATTGTATTTTCTTTATTAGTTTAGCTGTATGTTCAGCTGCAGTAAAAATCTGGGTATTGTCAGTGAATCCTTTAAAAATAAAGTCTGTAAAAGGAGACTTTATGAAACATAGATTTAGTAAACTAGTTAGTTAAGCTAGTTAACTAACCTAGCTCTCCACCATTACCTGAATAACCTGTAGCTTATTAAACGCTCTTTTCACTCGGCAGCTCATCCCAAACATAACCACAGCGTCCCTCTGTTAGTAAGCCTGTGTTAAAGTGTTTCTTTACCTGTTTTGAGTGTAATATTCCTCTTTTATTACATTAATCTGAGTGTAGAGCTGCAGCAGCGCCGCCATGTCCGCGCTAGTGTACTGTTCTCATGACAACAAGAAGAGTCCAACTCTCGCGCAGCGCGGGGGAGGGGGCGGGGTCATGTCGGGAGGGGGCGGGGTCTTTGCTGTATTAAAAAGTTTATACAGCTCTGAGACCACTTCAGTTTCTGAATCAGTTTCTCTGATTTTGCTATTTATAGGTTTATGTTTGAGTAAAATGAACATTGTTGTTTTATTCTATAAACTACAGACAACATTTCTCCCAAATTCCAAATAAAATATTGTAATTTAGAGCATTTATTTGCTTAAAATGAGAAATGGCTGAAATAACAAAAAATATGCAGATATTTCAGACCTTAAATAATGAAAAGAAAACAAGTTCATATTCCTAAAATTTTAAGAGTTCAGAAATCAATAATTTGTGGAATAACCCTGTTTTTTAATTGTTTAATATCTTGTTTAATCTTGTAAACCTGCCTGCTATCCAGAATGTCACGTTTCCTATTTGTAGCTAAAGAGGACTTAGCATAGTCCTTTTAAATGCATTTTAGCATTTGAGAAATAAAATTAAATTCAAATAAAATTTACTGATGTTGTCACAAAGCAGCTTTACAGAAATGTGATCACAGGGCAGAGAATCAGGCAAAACATTGAATATTCAACACAGAACTGATAGTGAGCGACAAAGACAAGGAAAAACTCCCTTAAAGCTGGAGGAGGAAGATACCTTGGGAGGACCAAATCTCACATATAAGGGGGGACCATCCTACCACTGGTCAGACAGCTTTTAAATGAAGATATGGATCGTAGCTAACATGACAACTTTTAAAATACATATATTTCAGTTTGTTTTAAAATAGGAATGGTATCATAAAAGCAGTATCTTAAAGGGGACAACAATACATCAATCCGTTTTCTGTGAATCAGCTAAAGGGTTTGGCGTCAGGAATTACATTCTTCTATGCATCCTCGGGTGCAACAAAGTACCCTGGCACCACCCCTCATCCATCAGCCCCACCCACCAGATCAGTTGATGATCTGCTATCTTTAAAGGAGAACTCCGGTGTGAAATTGACTTTGGGTGTAGTAAAACATGATAAAGAGTACAAACATTTGTTGAATAGCATACCTCTGTTCTCCCACAGCTTTTCGAGATCCAGCAATTTGTTTCAGACTAGAATAGGTTTTGACGGGGTATATTTTGCCCCTACAGAGAAATCATTTTTGTACTCCGTTATCCAGGCTTAAAGTAGCTTCGAGCATGTAATGTTGACTGAAGTACATGCTGTATACATGAAGACGTGGCTGGGATGTGTGCTGTGCTCAGACTGCAGGTTTAGCCGGCATTACAAAGAAGAAGACGAAGGGAAAAGAAGACAGAATGGTTTGCGTTTGTGCCTTTTCAGGCTGCAATATTACATGCTCATCACTCTTCTGATCATGACGTTACTGCCGCTCAGAGATGTAGTTTACGCTACGGATTGCAAACTTTTTTTTATTATTAAACTTCTTGTGCACTTATAAAGTTCTAAATGGCTTGTTTTTAATGTCAGAGGTGGAGCTACTTTGAGCCTGGATAATGATGTAAAAAGTGATTTATCTGCAGGGGCAAGAATATGCTACATATCACCCAGTGTTTGTAAGAGTGTATGGACAAATGGAATAAAATTGATGGATCTTAGAAAGGTGGGCTATTCAACAAAGGTTAGTACACTTCATCATGTTTTAACACAACCAAAGGTAATTTCACAAAACAAACAGACTCTAAGGTACAGTACAGCACAAGCAACACTGCCCATAGACTGAAAAAAAGCTCTGAAAACTTTTTTGTGTGCATATAAATCGTTCGCTCAAAATAAAGAAATTGTTTGCTGAAAGAAATCGAATTGCAAATTGTCTAGTCGAATTTGGGAAAACGTGAGAACAAACTGCAAATCGTTTATACGATTTAAAGTAAATATGAGCACAAGGTGCTATATGGCTTGATTTTAATTCTTTTTGTAGATTTTTTTATCCTGGCTCTGTTTATCCTGGCTCTGAAAATGATCATTGTTCTTATGATGACAAGTCATCATAATACTGTATATGACTTATTTATGATTTATGGTTTAACTAAGGTAGCCTGGAGGAATGACTACACACTGATGGTAAGTGTCAGCAATTTGGGCACACACCCTATACAAAGAGATTGTGCCAGCAGCCAATAGAAAGTTGCTGCACTGCATCAGAAACACTAAACAAACTAAACTCTATTAATATAAGTTGACTCAACTCAAAGATCACATTAGAATGTATATTAAATGTAATTGTCACTTAACTCAAAGTAATACTATTTGAAAATATCCAGTTTTACATGAAACAGAATAAATTGATTTGAGTTAAAGCTGAGTTGTGGTATACGGTGTAGAGTATAATGAACTCTGTATTGTTTTTCTGTCTGTCTGCAGTGGGGGAGTGTGTGTACTGAATCCTGCGACAGATCACCAATTTGCTGTCTCTCTGCGCGAGAGTGAGGTGGTGGTAGAAATACGAGCTGGGCTGTGACCCTTTGGCCATGTGGTCCATCCATCCGTACCGGGTGCCGGGCCGGCCGTCGTGGTAATGGCCTGAGAAGCTGTGCTCTGACAAGTCGGACGGCTGTAAGCCATCAGTCCAGCAGCATGGAGATACGGAGGAACCTGTAGAGGTTTACACATGACCAGGAGACCCAGTTTCCCTCAGAACCACAGGAACCTTAGCAGGGTTGGGTTAGTGAGGGCATGCTAATGTAAACTGATTAATAAAGTAAATTGTTGTTTTTTTTTTTCACTTGTTTTGTGTGCCCTTACAAAACCTTCAAAATTAAACTTGAGAGTACTTGGATAAAATATACAAATAAATAGGTTAGATTATGTTAAAAAAAAAATCCAAACTATTTTTAAAATGATATTTCTCTAAAATAAGAATTTTTGCCCTAAAATATTCTTCATTTCCAATACTAAGTTCAACATCATTGCATCATTGTAAATTTTACTCTAAATAGGTAATCCTCCAAACAAAAATTAACCTTAAGAGTGACTAGAATAAAACCAGTTGTTTTAAAGGAAGTTAAGATATCAGCTAATTTAATCATTATTCTAGCAGTTGCTTCTTACACACTAAACAAAAATATAAATGCAACACTTGGTTTTGCTCATTTGTCATGAGCTGAACTGAAAGATCTAAGACTTTTCCTATGTTTCTCTCTAATTTTGTTCACAATTGAGTCTAAATCTGTGTAAGTGAGCGCCTCTCCTTTGATGAGATAAACCATCCACCAGTCACAGGTGTGGCATATCAAGATGCTGGTTAGATACTGAGATTACTACACAGGTGTCACTTGGGCTGGCCACAATAAAAGACCACTCTAAGACGATGTTCACATTAGAAGCCACGTTGCTCACGGTGCTCAAATCAGATTTGGCTATCTTGACGGTTCACATTCACATATGTAAGTGACCTGTATCTGTGTGTAATGTGAACGAATCTGTTCCTAAAACGCCTCACATGTGCACACTGATACATGTATAAACGTTGACTTCTTCACCAAGAACAAAAAGACTCATATTTGAGAGACAACTCGTAATTCTCGAAATTGATGTGTTAGCAGATCATCATTGCTGGAGTGGAGAGCAAACAGCTGATACATGCTCAGGTTGAGGAGGTTTGCTTTTGCTGTTTTTCCAGCTATAGCTGCACAGCTGCACCAGAGATGTGTGGGTATGAGTGCATGTGTAAAAGCAAAAAGACACAGGAATTCCTATTTGACCGTTTACATTTATGTAGTAATTCATTACTTTCCACCTCTGGTAATAATCACTGTGTCTAATCAGCGTCTTGATATGCCACACCTGTGACTGGTGGATGGTTTATCTCATCAAAGGGAAAGTGCTCACTAACAGATCTAGACAGAAATTTTAACACATATTTGAGAGAAAATGGCTTTTTATGAACGTAGGGAAAGTCTTTGAGATCAGCTTAAGAAAACCAAAAGTGTTAAGTAAGAATATTACTAAGAATATCATCCAAATCCTGCAAGTGTCTAATTACAAAGTACTCAGGAGTTTGTTTCTTTTAACCATTTAAATCTGACAGAATCCTTTTTACAGATGAAGTATTACAGACAGCATTCTATCTACACCGTGTATTTTGTTTGCTTGGTGTGGTGATTAAATAATAGTAATAATATTAAAAAAGAAAAAGTAGTTTAATACTAAAATACCTTTACCGTTACAGAACTACAGCAGAAGATTCTAACAGTTACAGCGTGCCTTAGTGCCCGCAGGAAGCTGTTTAATTTCATGAAATATCGTACTCTACACATGTACCTTTGCATCATCAATCTCTTGGCCTTTTTTTGTCCCACCACTATGGGAGTGCATAATTGAAATGATGGTCATTATTCCCTCTTGCTTTTTTACTCTCCTCACCTTCCCTTTCCTTCTTTGTTTCCCCCTAATGGATAAAAAGCGTGACTGTTCTGGTGGAAGGGAAAATCATATTTTTATTAGCTAGCCCTTATCTGGGGGGAAAAGGTAATGAATTGAGGATTGTGTAAGGTGGTTTAATCTGCCCGTGTTTCATCATTATTTGTGGCGTGGTTGCGTGGAGACAGCGGTAATCCATTAAGAAGGGGGATGATCCTGCGAGGGGCCTTGATGAAGTCGAGGCTCCTCTGCCCCGTGCGGAAGGGCATTTAGAGCTGCCGGCCCCTACTGCCAGCGCGCCAGATCCATCAACGGTGGGCTCCCGCTTATCCCTTCATCATTCCCGCTTCCGTTCGACGCCTCCTCCGCTTTTTTCGGACCGCGCCGACCAAAGTCATCGGTATTATGCGTCTGCTTTAGTGCGTGTGTGCAGCGCGGTGTCGTTGTCTGCACGGCGAAGCAATTAAGACGGGGCCCCGGCTCTTCTTTTACAGCGCGTCTTCATTATAATCTGGCGGTGCCGTCGCTTATCACACAATGCACAGTTATTTGTGTCCTCCTGCCACTTATTATTCATCAGAACTGAACTCCGGCTCTTCTCTACCCCCGACTGTTTTGCATTTGTGCTTGTTTCTTCCTGTCCTGCAGTAATACTGGCTGCAGGGCTGTGGTGTTTCATGTCCTGAAGAAAGGCTTAGCCTGCGATTGATTGAGGTCTTCTCCCGCTCCATTGAGACGTGCTGTTTGGTGACTACCACGACGTACCACACATAAAGCAACAGAGCGCTGATCCGAGAGCCCGTCTGATCCAGGAACTGAATAATAAAAACATATCATTTGTGTGGCGTCTGTGTCTTTAAGACAACCACAGTTGCTTCTTGTGATCCATGTAGCCTGAGAAAAAAAAAACATTAAAACTTGATTAACTACAAAAAAAATGTATTTAATCTGAGTATTGCAGATCTTACAAAGTTGTAAAAAGTCATTGGCTGGACAGACTTCACCAGTTTTAAAAAACAACCCATAGAAACTAATCTATAAATGTAAGGTAATAATATGTTCAATAAAACTAAACATAGTCATGGATTTTACAGATCCAGAAAATAAAATAGGACTTCAAAATGATCAGTTTCTCTGATTTTGCTATTTATAGGTAGAAGTTTTAGTCAAATGAAGATTGTTGTTTTATTATGAACTACTGAGAATATTTCCTAAACTAAAAATTGTGTCATTCAGACCATTAATTTGTAGGAAAAAATGGTCAAAATAAAGAAAAAAGATGCAGTTCTTTTAGACTTAAAATAATGCAAGTAGTGATCAATCTATTTTTATCACTTTTAAGAAAATCTAGCTGCCTCACAAACTGAGAGAACAGCTTCATTTCAGCTTGGACTGGATTCCAAATGGTAACCAGCAGTGTAGCTTCTGTGTTCCACTGTATGCTGTGGGTGCTGTAGAGTAATATTGTGTGATATATAAAAAGTTATATATAAAAAACAGTTTAGTATAATTATTTTTAACCAGATAAATCATGAAAGCTGAATTACAGTATTCAGCTGATTTGGTTAGTGTGGGCTATAGTGCTGCACAGATCAGGTGTGGCTGCTGTAATGAGTATATGGCACATTTTGTACTTTATTTTGTAAAAAGTTAAACATGATGAAATAATAATTTCTCAAAATGTATTGTATTATTAAATGTAACAGATGACAGACACACTCCTCTGGACATCACCAGGATGTACTTTTCAGAGGATGCGGTGGAGGATCTCTTGAGGAGAAGGGAAACACTGGAAAAAAAACTACTGTTTCACAGTCCAGGGTCTCTCTTATTACACTGTAATGTCACTGACTGCACTGAAGTAAGATATTATTGATCGACTTTTTGTGTGTCAGTATTGTACTCATGTTTTGTGTTTGTTTTAAATAAACTGTAATGTTTGAGCTATTGGAATTGTTTTAAATAGTGTAGCAGTAATAACCTGGAATATATAATCAATCAATTTTTGCGCCAGGAGTGACATTACTGCTACCCAATTTAAAAACAATTCCAATAGCTCAAACATCACATATTTGAGTCACCTTTACATCTGAAAAGTGTGCAGTGTATAAAAATATTGAATTTTTAACTCTTAAAACATTTTGCCAATTTTACGCAAATAAATGCTGTAAAAGTTTGAGGATGTTTGGTAGGAAAGTTGTCAGTAGTTTATAGAACAAAACAACTATGTTGATTTTATTTAAACATATTAACCTATTAATAGTAAAATCAGAGAACATGATCAGTTTGCAGTGGTCTCTAAAACCAGAGGTGGAAAGTACATTTACTCACGTTACTGTAATTGAGTAGATTTTATGAGTAATTTGTCATTTTAAAGCAGTTTTTAAAATAGGTAATTTTACTTTTACTCAAGTACATTTTGACACAAGTAATTTACTTTGCTACATTGAAAAACTCCCCGCTACTGAGTAAAAAATAAAATGCTGTGAAAAAAAACAACAACTGTCTGAATAAAAAAAAAATTGGCACGGATGCTCGCGCGTGGAATAATGAGGCAATAACGTCCTCATGCAATACAAAATGTGCCTCGCTGTACAGAGCTGTCAGCTTTCAAAACTTCCACATCAAACCTGAGAAAGCATGTGGTGTATTTTTATCATTAAACGATCTGCTTAAATGTTATAAATCATGTAAATAACAGTTACAGCACAGCAATGGCAAGTAAAAATATTAATAAACTGTAAAAAAAAAAAAAAAAAAATATATATATATATATATATATATATATATATATATATATATATATATATATATATCACAGTTTTTGAGTCTAAGAAAAATATGGAAAAAAGTCTTAAGCAGTATCAAAAAGCCTAAACACTGATACTATTATTTATACTATATTGTAATATTAGAAATGTGGGTTTGGCATGTTACTGCACTATACATTAAGGAGTAAATCTTTCTTTCTGGCTGCAGAGAACTGTAGATTACTTTAGACCATTTTACCATATAGGTATTAGCCATATAAGACAAATTTATATAAGTTAATATAAAAACAAGCATTAAAGGTTTTTTATTCCTTACTATCATAATATGTTGGTAAGTATTATCTTTTAAGCTGGAAAATGTACTAGTACTAATCTTCAGAATTTTAAATGCTATTGGTAAAATGCATTACTCTGTGAATTCTGTGAATCTGCACAGTGCTGTTACAGATTGAGTTATTAAAGGCTCTGAATGAATGTCTATGTTCTGGTCAGGGTTGTGTTTGAAGGCTGGTGATAGGGTGGTGGGAATGAGGTTGTTGAGGAGCAGGTAATCTACACACTCTCACAGCACACCTGTGACCTGGAGAGGGAGCTGTTTAACCTGCTGCACACCCAGACTACAAGGTACAAGGAGGAGTGGTGAGAAAGTTTAGCAGCGCATGTGAGTAGGTGTCCAGAGTCTTTACATGTTTTTAGAATGTAATTTCACAAGCATGGCTCTCAACTTGGATCCCTGTTTACTGTTATTAAATAATGACTCAGACCCTTTTTCTAAATGGCAAGCTTTACATGAGTAAATAAAACATACCGCAGGTCTTTTATATAAATATCAGGTGTGAGGTGGTAAAGGAACACTTCATAATTGTTTATTTTTCATATCCTGCCTAGTATATGAAAATGATCATAGCCTGCCCAGAAAACAGTACTGCCAGGATCAACAAAGCTAATAAATCGACTGTTGATGCACGGACTTTTAGTAATTCAAGCATTTAAATGTTTATTTTAAAGGCAATCTTTATAATGTTTATCATTACTGCCTTTTGCTTTTTATTTCTTTCTGCGTCCCTTTTACCATCTTCTATATCCGTAAAATATGTACTGTATATATATTATGTTCATTAAATAAAAAAATACAATAAACAAGCAAAATAAACGCAGAAGTAGCTTTTAATGTGTAAACTGAGGAAATATTCCATATTCTGCTCTGTTTCCAGGTAAATACTCAAACAGATTTGTAACATTAGTAAATCTAAGTGAAATCTAAAGTAAATATGATCTACTTAGGAATTTGTTGCACAAACTTGTCCATTGCAGTTCAAGTGCATGTAAGACACGGAGGACACACATCACAGACTGCTTGAAAATTCTAAAAATCCATGTTGGAATTTGATGCAAAATGTTATAAAGATAAGATCAAGTGTAAATAAAAAAAACTCTGTTATCAAAAGAAAAGCCTTTTCACAGTTGTTCTTAAACCTTTGGACTCCGCTGTATGCATATGTAAGAAGATTGAAATTGACAATTTCAATCAAAAAGCCTTTATACCCAGCTAACAGACATTATAAGAACCTAAAGCAACATTTTGAAAGGTTCCAGGAAAGTTAGTCTGTAATGTTAAAATAAAAAAAAAAGAAAAAGTAATCTAAATTACTGATTACTGATTACCACTTTAAAAAGTAACTTATTTACCTTATGGATTACTTGATTGTAAAAGTCAAGTTAGATTACGAGTAACTGTATTAGTTACATTCAGCAGCTGCCAACTCGCTGTGTGCGTGTATGTGTGTGTGTGTGTTCTTCCCAAGTGCTACATTTAGTTAGCCTGTTAGCTTATTAGCTTGCTAGCCTGTTGTTATTTTGGCATGGTTACAGCTAACAGCAAGTTTTAGCAATAAAGCAATGATACTTACGTATCTTTTTACTAAGGAAAATGACAACATTGTAATGTACAGAGACTTGGATAAGTAATCTGATTACTGAATTGGACATAGAAATGTTACGTGAGAAACATTCTAATACTTATTATGCCACACATTTTTAGAAAATTGCTGGAATATTATAACAAGTGGTAGTAATGCGTTATTCTAATCTGACTACTTTACTAAGTAATCTAACGCGTTACTACCACTGGTTATAATGTTCCAGCAGTTTTCTATAAATACGTGGCATAACAATTAATAGAAAGTTGCTCATGTAACATTTCTGGCTAGACAAATTCTAACATTATGAAAACATTAAAAGTAACATTCCCAAAACAAAGAATTAAAGCATTAAAGTGATGTTGCAGTGATGTTACCAGAACGTTAATTTAAAACATCCTAAGAACATTCAGAAAACTTCACAGATTGAATGCTCTAAGAGCATAAAAACTGTAACATTCAGAAAACGTTCTCCTAACCTAAGACTTGTTTTCTGAGTCCTGCTGTAATCCCTCTACACACTGAGCTGGATTTGGGTTGTTTTAGCTGTAAACGGGCTGTTAGCTCTGAGTGTGTGAATTGCAGAGCTGCCTGTGTGATGGAGTTTATTTAGTCTGAAAGTGGCTGTAATTGCAGAGAATTGAACCTAATCTAGGCAATCCCCAGCCTGTCCAGCAATTCATCTTCTGCTGGAGCAGCGGAGGGCAGGAGGAGGGAGGGAGCGTCTGATAAAGACCTTCACCTCTGATCTCCAGCCCTTCTCTTTTTTCCTGCTGTTTGTAGTCACGGTTCAGCCCGCTCCATCCAGGGCCCGATCCTATTCCTGCCTCCCGGTCTGCTTCAGTGCCCGTCTGAGCTCAGCCCGGCCCGGGATTTGTTGCCTATTTACTCGCTCTTATTGCAGCGGCTCCGTCTGCGTTTATAGGAGCTATTACTACAGATAGATTCGTTTTCATGGAGCGTGATGACAGGGCACACCGCTGAGCGGCTTTAAAACACTGTTTGACACCGAAAAACTTTAACTATCAAATCAGCCCAGTAAGTGAGGCACAGTGGCCAGAGCTTTTAGACCCAAATGCAGTTTTGTTCTGCTTCAGAATACTGAACGTTTTATCATCATTTGGAGGCTGGAGTGTTGCTGCTTTGTTGGTTCTTTTTGACCGGCTTAAATGCATTGGAAATTATATGATTTTTTTTAAAGCCAATATAATAGGACTTTAATTTTGGTATTTGGTATTTTGGTTATTTTGGTAGTCAACTAATCTAATGATTATTTTTTGCTTATTCAATTAGTAAACCATTTCCTGTCAGGCCCTCAATCACAGCTTCCTGTAAACATGACTTCTGTCACAATGCATGTTTTACCTCACCTGCTCAAGTCAGCACACCCGGGCATGTAACCCTGTTTACCAGTCTCTAACTTAACAAAACAAGTTCCTGTGGCAAACTAAAATAATGACCTATGAAACATATAAAACAATATATAACTTAAGCTTTTAATAATCAAATGTATTAGTAACATTAATACATGTTATCACAATAAAAATTCAATAAATAAAGTAACCACATTTCTACAATACAAGTTTCACCATATACAATTTACTATGCAGTCCATGTATCTATATATTTTTAAAGCTTCTATTCAATTTAATAATCTGAAAATTATTTTTCAGCAACTTTTAGCTTGTACCTGTAAACCCAACCTCTTTTCAGACAGTGTAATGCTTTTGTTTACCAGTAAAATGTTCCATGGGGCACTGGCTGCAACACAACAAAAATATAACAGTTGGATAGGTAATCTTGTTTTAGAAAATTCTGTAGGATTTCTCTCCAAACATGCCGTGGCTTATAATTCCCTTTATTTGTCTTGTGGACCTGTTTCTAAAATGCTCTAAGCAGATCTGTCTGAAACTGTCAAGGTGTTACACATCTAGACTTGACCGCCACTGTTTCTGGTAACTGCCAGTGCGGATAGAAATATACACGTATGAATAAATCTTTAGGGAAGGCCCCGTCATCAGCCCAAGTTTGGTTGTGTATAAACCCATGCAGAACTCTCGTAATTTATTATAAGCTGTAATTTATTATAAAACGAGTAATGTATTATAAAATCTTCCATTCCTGACTGAAAGACTAAAAGACTAGGGTTTCATACACCAAAGCTGAGTAGACCTAAAATGTTATTACAAGATTATCTCTATAGCTAAAGAAAAATCTAGAGACTAGAACAGATTAAATCAAACTAGAATAGATTTAAAAACAGATTTAAAATCTAAAAAAGTGTAAAAAAAAAAAGAAAAATCTAATTTCTGTTACCTTGCAAAATTTGTGCCAATTTTTGCATGATGTTTTCTTCCTAGATTTTCCAATAGAAAAGTACAGAACCAAAATAATATGCTTATTATACTTAAAAATAAAAAAAAGTTTGTTTTATTTGTACCTTTGTCGATCTACTTACTTAACTGTTCACAATAACGCATTCAGATTGGGGTGCCCAGACTTTTGCATTGTACTCTCTTTTTCTCTCTCTCTCTTTCTCTCTCTCTCCTCTACCTTAATCGTTATTGCTATGAGATCATTCTTTGAATTACCCAGCAATCATTTAGTCAACCACTGCCAAGTCATTAAGCAGCAGAGGTCACACGTGTTCCTAAAGGATTATCCTTGTTAAGGAGTCGGAAAACACTAAATATTTCTAATCCCATGTTATTTGCTGCATGGCTGCTTAAAAGCCACTTTATGCCTCATAAAATTAAAGGCATCGTTCTCTCAGCTGTGGCGGCGGCTGCGCTTAGACGGAGAGGTGGGGTGCCAAAACATTGCTACTGAATTAAACGTCAGAAAATCTTCTCAAGCTGCAGATATATTGTTCACAGAAGGTGGTTTTGATTAATACATTTCATCTAAATCACCCAAAGTTCCTCTTCCTTTTGTCCATAAAATGCAAAGGGACACAAATCAGTTTTACAGCGGCTTGATAACAATCGGAAAATAATGCATCTTTTGCGGCCGATAAATTGTTGCTTAAACCCTAACCGAAATCAATTCATCTCGGGCGGATTTATTAAAATCCCGGCCGTATATCTTCACCAATGTTTGTTCGTCTGTTTTTTGATACATTTATATCACCTTTGTTATGGTCTAATGTTTTCCCTGTCACTGCAGCGTAAAATGGAAAAATCTATTTTGGGCCAATTTAATAATTAAAGAAGTGGAATCCCGGCGAGGTGGAGTAAATGGAATCGATAAAGATGGCAGTGTGCTGCTCCAGATAGCACCTTTTCCCCTTGAGTTTTTGATTAACCCGTCCGACAGTGAACTTGACAGCAATATACCACAACCAGGTATGGGAGGTATTCCCTGAGGCCCTCTTTTTGTCTTTTCATAAACCTTCCTGGATATATTTGAAAGAGATTTTATGGCTGGATGTGTGTGTGTGTGTGTGTGTGTGTGTGTGTGTGTGAAGATTTGCTCATGCTGTCGCTGTGCATGTGTGTGTTTGAATGAATTTTTCTCACCGTAGCAAGACAGGCTTAAGGGCACTTTATTTTACAGGCCTAATAACTGCACTGAGTCCATTTAGAAATATTCTACAGCGTGTTAGCACATCGCTACCTGAGGCTATGAATTGATAGCCTTACTGAATGCAGTCTCACAGCCTAACGAGCATGCTGGATGCTCAGGCAATTAAAACACAGAGCAAACGGCTCCGCTTAGTAAGATTTTACCCGCCTGATATCTAAATCAGGTTTTTGGCACTGGCTGCTGCTGTTTTTCCTTCACATTTCACAGAGCAAAAAGATGCTCCTCAGTCCATCTGCTCTCTCAGGCTAATGATTTGGGCGGCTGGAGGTACAAGAATACAGTGAGCCTCATTGCTGCACATTGTCTTATTTACTCTTGATCAATTACCAGGCCCAGCCAGACTGGGTCAGTCGAGAGTCGGACGGCTTTGTGATTTATTCTAGGTGTTAAAAAATAATTTGTTTTGGATTGATTAACATTAATTAATTATGGTAATTATGTGGGATGAAAACAGATGTTCTCCTTTCGAAGACTAGACTTTAATTACTGCCTCCTGATTTCCCTAAAAACAACACCAAGTTCTTAATAACAGCTAAAATCTTGGCAGAGTCTCAGGTGTCTGGAGTGCGATCAGCCGCTAGCAAACATTATGACTATCTATACTGTTAAACAAAGGCCTTTATATAGAACTTTTAAATTGTTATTTAGTATATTAACTTGTTTATTCATTCAATGCAATAATAAGATTACACTTATTAATAAACAGATTCTTATACATATCTTTAATTATTTACACTAAGTTCATGATCTTATTTCATTGACCTTGGTTGTTATATGTCCTGTGTGTTTTATGTTATTAGTAGTATAAGGACTTTTAAGATATTCAACTCAGCGGAGTGTATTCATTTTAAAATCTGGTTTCATTCTAAAAATGTAAAATGAACTAAATAAACAAGACAATATACGTAAAAAACACAAACGTTTTTAAATATATTTAGCATAAATTTATTGAATAATTAAATAATTGACATTACATTACTGTTTACAAGTACCATATTTTCTGCACTAAAAGGCACACTTGAAATCCTTTAATTTCCCCCAAAATCATCAGTGCTCCACATAATCCGGATACATAATACATAATAATACTTATACATACACTTTATGTACGAATTTTACCAGTCAGGTTGTAAGAGCAGTAAAGCCACTCTAATGAAGTACAAACTCTTTTGCCGTACAGAAGTGAGTATTATTGGCCTGTAGCCTGCTGCTAACCCTGGCTAGCTGCTGCAGCAGCATTAGCATTACCTGTTAACCACACTAAGCTCAAGCTCTTTTGCCATTCAGAGCAGCATTAGCCGCTAACCATTAGTGCTAGCAGTTAGCCGCTAATGCTAGTGCTCCAGGCTTAGTGTTAAGAAATTCAGGAATCTATGCTTACTGTAAATAAATGGAAGCACTTTACTTACTTAAATAAACAGTTTTCAGGAGAGAAATCTGTGTAGATTAATATCCAGTGCTTGTTTGTCTTTAAAAGAAAGATATTTTTTTCAGGATTACAATTGTGTTTACTTAGCTTAGCTTAGCCACCACCACCCAGCAGCAAGACCTGCTGAATTAGTGCGCCTTATAGTGTGAAAAATACAGTACTCTTCTTCATGCTGTGTGCAGTCTCTAAATCCCCAAATCCACCTAGTTTACAGACTAATTTACAGTTGCTTTAATGAACAGAATACAGTATAGTGTACTGTAGCTATACCTGACAGAGGTAGAAGAACCTTTTATATTGGATTATCACATTCATACAACTGTTATTATATTCATAATAACTGTCATTCTGTCTGTTATTACCCTGATAGCAAATAACATAGCTTTTTTTGGTTTGCATTACATCAGATAATGTTGCTGATGGAAATGTATACATCCACTGAAGATATAAAGGGAATTTTAATCTGTGACCTATTTTGATCAAATACATGAATATTACAGTTTTTGGACCATTTAAGGAACCTTATTATATAGACTGAAAATCTGTTTTATCACAGTGTCTGTTCTGTTCTCAAAAACATCCCAAACATTTCCCATATTTAGTAGCAGTCTCTAGTCGTGCGTACCCTCATGTTCTCCTTCATCTGGTATAAATGGGGTGTCCTCCAGGATGATTGTACACGGCAGGCCGTTTTCCTCTGTGAGCTCCTGTCATCACAGCCTGCCACTCACGCGCTCCTCTTGTCTGTCAGCCTGTGATATGGTAATTCACCCTGGCCTACTGCAATAATGACCAGTCTGCCGGGTGTGATTAAGCAGCCCACTTCTCCGCGTGACCCCCTGACCCCTCACACGAAGCTACCCTGACCCCCACGTGACTGCCTGCAGGGCCCGAAGCCCCTCTCATCAGAACATGTATGATTTGTACGGGACCTCTGAAGCAGAGCGGTTCTGCGGGCTGTAATAAGCATGCTTTATTATTTGTAGTGTTGTGAATAGCGAAGAGTGAGGGTTAATGTTTTAACATCATTTTTAAAGCTGCTAATCCTCCTAATGAGATTTAGGGATTAAGTTGCAGTCTTCTGGATTGTACTCAAACACACTACTACTGTTTTCCCTTTTTTATTTAACACAGTGCACTGGAGAAGCATCGTGTAAATGGTACAGTACAGGGTATAAAACATTGCATAAATAAAGTAAGCTTTTAGAGGATAGAGCTAATCACACTCATAATGCATAAGGCTATAAAGATTACATGTTCTATGATTTTTACATATAAACATGCTTACATATAAGGGCACATCACCTGTTCAGCCTACCATTTAAATGTGCTGTATATGATTTAAATCTAATACTTTTTCATAAAATTTATAAAAGCGAATGTTCCCTTGTGTGATATCCGGTCTATTTGCCTGTTAAAATGGACTCATTTCATTTGTACCCTTATTGCGGTTTATTTGAGCAGATGTGACAACAGTACTCACACTCTCGTACAGATCAAAACAACTGGACTGAGGCCATGTCCTAAACAAAATCTTGAGTGGTTCTCTTGTGGTGAGAAGCTATCAAATATACTCCTTTTATTTAAGCTAAACTGCTGATAAAACACAGTTTAATCTGATATATTAGCCAGATAACACTACTTACCACGGCTATGAACAACACAGCAATGTCTCTGCTCCATGCTGTTTACATGTGGTATGTGCTGCATTCACTGCTCGCAGCCGTGTAACTCTGTTTACTACATATGCACTGCATGAAAACACTGCGCAGCAAATTTGAAGCACTCTGTGTTAAAGCAGCTTTACACTACACAGATATATACGCTGAAACACAGAATCTTCTCACTATTTTTACTTTCTTGCTCCTGCAACATCTCATGACCAATTAAAAGAATCATTGGGCACTGTTAAGTTAAGTAAAGCTAAGCAAAGTTAACAAAACTGTATTAAAAAAAAAACATTTTTTCAAACAAGCACTGGATGCTAATATCCTGAAAACGCATGAGTAAAGCGCTTCAGTTTATTTATGACATATCAGATTCACAAATTTCTCTAGTTTCACTAGGCTGCAGCATTAGCATTAGCAGCTAACCACTCCAGTAGTGCTAACTGGGGTTAGGAAAAGGCTAAAGGCCAATAATACTACCTTTTGAACGAGGAAATAGTGGTTAGCAGCTAATGCTTATTCTACTCCAGTGCTCCGGTGCTGCAGAACTAAACTGAAACTCCTGTATTAAACTCTTTATACATAAGACGCAAGAGAACATGCCAAGATACATGAAAAAATGTTCTATGAAAAATAAAGATTTTATTTATGGTTATTTTGGACTATTTTTCTGGATTATTGTGAATTACCAAATGTGAAGGACTCCTAACAGATTCAAATGATTCCAAAAATTGAAGATAAAACAAAAAAAAACTTTTGTTTTACCTAAAAGAGTTACTTTTATAAGAGGAAATGAATTAATGAGTAAAAACAGCAGCTAAGTAGTGATTATTAGAGTGAAGGTGTACAGATTGGGTTGAGGTGGGTAGAATTTTTTTTTTTCAGATTATCAAACAAACTTTATTATCAGACAGAGCTAATCGGAGTAAATATAAAAGTAGTTTTAAATTATAATTTTATTTATCAAAGGAAAAAAAATACAAACACACACACACACACACACACACACACACACACACATATGTATATATATAGTATGCTTTAGAACATTCAATGTTTCTTGACCTGAGATGAGTTTCAGTAAGGTTAAATGTGAACTAAAGGTTTAAACTCTTGATGATCTGGATCTCCATCGAGCCACAGCGTGCTTCCCTGCCCCCACGTCGAACCGTGGGTTAAAAGTCCCCTCGGCCAGTCTATACCAGCTGACAGGAAATGTCACGGTGGAGAAGGTTGATGCAGAATTTGATCTAGAGCAAATTTCTATCTGGTCTGATCCCGCCCCCTCCCCGTGACTCTCTCAGTAGCTTAACTGCATGGATTTGCTGCTGAAGTTTGAGCAGGTCTGAAATTAAAATGTATTGCTCATTCTCAATGTATTGATTCACGCCTCGCTGTGTCAATATTAACTCCAGCTAGTTTTCCAATAAGAAGTAAAGATCTGCTGGTGCAGTCTCTCTTTCTCTCTCTCTCTCTCTTACTCGCTTTCTCTAGCTTCTGCTCAGTGATACAATTTCTTCCACTGCGCTCTGAAACCCCATGATGAAGTGCACAGTTATTTTACTGTAACCAGTGGAATTAAAGTAAGTTAGTAAAACCTAGAGATGCACAATAAAAATTCCAAACCAAAACTAACAAAACTATTAGTTAAGAGTTTTCGAAAGCAGCATCCTGAACATGTTTGGTTTTTAGATTATTATTAATTTCAGCACTTTTTACCCTTAAATAAAATAAATAACCTAAACGATAGTTTTGTAATTTTTTTGAAAACCTGCAAAAACATGTTCATAGCTAAATATTTATTGAACAATGAAGATTTTAATATTATAGCATAATCATAAATTATGTCAGCAGTGCTGCTCTAGTTGTTTGATTACCACAGTAGTGTTTATTCTAATCATAAATGTACTTAATTTACTTAAACTTGCTGTGTGTCAGCTCTCCCTCACTGCCTCTGCATTGTATACAGCAGCGCTCTAATACAGTCCAAAAATAAGTAATTGTTCTGAATATTAATGAATAATGTACACTAAAAGCGCATCATCCTGGATCAGATACAGCAGTGCTGCTGGAGTTTTTAAACACTGTGTCCTCCACTCTATTACACACTCCTACCTACAGCTGCTCCACCAAGTAAAGTCAGAGACAGAAGCTTAATGCTAAAAAACTGTAAAATATGTTCTTGGTAGTTTAATAAAATGTGAAATAAAATTGAATTATAATACCACAAATATTGTTTTTTAGATATGCAAATCTCTGTATGTTTAGTAACACCTCATTTGCACATCCTCATGCAATTTTTGAGAAAACTTGGAATACAGTATGGAAAAATATCCAAAACCAGCCGACAGCGTGACATATTTTACATTTTTACTCCTCCTCTCCCTCTCCCTGTCTCTCTCTCTGTCCTCTCAGTGTGGTGGCCTGTCAGCTCTCCCCTTTTCTCAGTGTCAATACCCATCTAATTCTACTTTAACAACAGTAATTGGCTGATAGAGTCGAGGTATAGATTTGCTTTCCTGATGACTCCTTGACTTCTTTTTTCCATTGGTAATTCTAATAGAATTCCAAATCCTCTCTGCTGTGATCGCGCCATGAGTAGGTCAACAGTTATGTCAAGGTCCTATTGGAAACTTCACATCTAACATCTTAATTTAGACTTATCTGAACCCCCCCTCCCCCCACGTCTTTCTTCAGGTGGCCAAGTGTGAGCGATCGCGAGCGCCCTCCCCTCTCCAGCCGAGACGCTTCTTCCATCATTACCAAATTCATTTAATTCAGCGACATTAAATTTTTTGCATGTGAATTATTTGTCCGGGGCCATTATCGGAGCCGTTCCTGTCGGCAGCTGAAGGATTATAGATCTGATCTCCATACAGCTGCCACCTTCTGGGAGGGGACCGGCCAAGCACTGCTCATTTGTTTTTATTTATAGGCTTTTGAATTGAATTTCTGATCAATGATGGAGGATGACTCACACTCGCGCACTCCCTTTCAAACCCAAAAGGGGAGGAGAGAGACAGAGAGAGAGAAAGAGAGAGAGAAAGAGAGATAGAGCCCTGAGGAAGACAGAATTGATTATAGCTTTGTGCAGGGGACTAAGTTTCGTAACAAAGCCGACACTGTGCCGTCCAAAAATAGCTGATCCACAGCTGGGCACGGAGCAGTTACCTTGCGAGGAGAGTGAAGGGCGAGCGGGGCTGTTCTGTGGGCTGGTTCTGCTCACTGCAGCCTATAGAACCTCCTCCTCTGGGGGAGCTGAGTTCAGTGAATCATGCAGAATGCCACGCTGGGTCTCTAACAAAGTGGCTTTAAAAATCACCAGCTCTTCATTTGCAAGGTCGTTTACTTTTTGTAGGATACGGGAGGAAGAGGGATGATGAAATAACTATTTGGACTGCAACACCAGCACTGGTACCGAGTGTAAGAATGGGAAGGGCTTCTGCGGATTTATTCTTAGTTTTGATGCAATTTAAAATGAAACCATTTCTCCTAGAGATCATATATAGGGAAATCATTAAGCTTAAATAAATAAAAAAAGATTTACTATTATATTTAAACATTTACATTTATAAAATCATTAAAAAACAAAACTTAACTAAAAATAAAATAACTGATTTCTCCCAAAAGGCAGCAAAGCTTAATAAATAGACATTCATTGGCAGTGCTCAAATATAATAATACACAAATATAGAGGCTATAGATTTACTAATACAAAAATACATATAATTATACTTAAAAATAATTATAATAACAGAATCATTTAATTTTAATAATGCAATTATCAGATTTTCCATGTGTTCATGTCATTTAATTAGAAATCTAGGCTGGAATTTCTGCTAAAAGTTAATACAAAGTATAAAACAAAACAATTTTAATACTATTTTTTCTTCTGTGTTGTGTCACCATGCAATGTTAACACACCTATTGTGTTCCAGTCAAAGTTGTCTGGCTTAAACATTTTCTTAAAAAAAATATTTAAATGGATTTCATTTGATCTGATTATTATCTAAATATGCAAACTTAATTTAGATCATTTTTATTAGATTTTATGTGTTTTAGTTATTATATAAATACACTAGCAACACTTAGTCAACCACCTGAAACACCACAGCATCTGACTAGCAGCAACTAACCAACTCTGAAGCAGCCAGCACTGCTGGAGGTAGACGTCACTTAAGCTGATTCATTCATCATTCCTCCCCAGCTGATAAAGAATTCTGTATCATTCTTTTTCTGTCAGGAAACTTTTCTAGCTGTTACTACTGTTGTTCCACCGTTACTTACTGGATGTTCTGTGTTGTATGTAAAATATTTTGTCTGATTCTCTGCCCTGTGGTCACATCTCTGTAAAGCTACTTTGCGAAAACATAACGTGTAAAAGTCACTATATGAATAAATGACATTAGATTTGATTTGTTTCTTTTACGATATTGTTTTTAGGTGGAATTCTGATGTTCTGTATTTACTTATAAAATCAGCTATAGAAATATACTTATTTTGCCATTACAAAAAATAAATCAAATGCTTACATTTTGCGCTAAACTGTGCCAAAAAAGCAGTGTAAAAAAATTACAGTACATTTTTAACCTGAGTATAACTAATTGAACATTGTAAATAGAAGTTCACACCTTGTAATCATATGTTGATGTTGGGCCTGTAATGAGAGCCCAGATAAGACCCAGAAAGTTTTCTCCATTGGTTCCATATTGGCCCCACATATTGATATAGTCAGTGCTGGGACCAGGAGGGGTTAAACACGGGCCTATTCTGGATTATTTAGTGTACTGCATGGGACTGAGGTGGCATTAAGGACAGCTGTGATGATAGGGCCCATTTTGGAAGCTCAACTGGTTCCCAGTACAAACTCGGCCTGAGACAAATTATTGATATTGCAATATATTGTATTGTATTGTATTTCCTCCGGAACCATGGTGCAACATAGAACATCAAGCAGTAGACAACATAAAGTGCAGGAGTGACGACAGTGCAACATAAACCTAACTAAATAACAATAAATACAATAAATACAAAAGACGAGACAATTTAAGACAGGACAGTGCAGTACCGATACGGTATAATAGAGTGTTTAGTGAGGATAAGGTGCAGAGTGTCAGGGCTGACCCAGGCAGGGAGACGAGGAGGCGGACGCAAGTGCAGGTAAGAGAAAAATTAAATAATTTATTAAATAAATAACAAAGGTAAACAAAAGAAACAAGTAAACAAGAAATAAAAAAATAAACAAGAAACGGAGGTGAGAAAACTAACAAACAAACAGGGAGGCCAATAAACGAGAAACTATACAGAGCAAATAACATAAACAAACTAACTAGAGAATATAATAATAAACAGGGAATATATACAAGAGAAGGACTAGAAATAAACAAGGAAATAAACAAGAAGCTAAACTAGACAAGGGAAAACTAAACTAAGCAGGGCAAGGGAGGAAAAACAATGGATAAAAACAGGAAACTAGAAATAAACAGAAAAACACAGAATAAGGAGCAAGGGAAACAAACTATGAATAAACACTGAACTAGGGCTATAGCAACACAGAAACGCGGAGAGACAGACAACAGTGGAAGGTGCAAAGACCGACGAAGGACAAGGGACAAAGGAAGGCTTTATAGCACACAAGGGAAGTGGAAACACCTGGGGCTAGGGGGCGGAGCTACAATAGACACAGGTGGAAAAGTACTGAGACAGAACAGAGGGGCACAGGTCACGTGGGACACACACAGAGACATGAGACAAGACCAGTACATGACACAGAGATGTGTAACATATAGAACAAATAGAACATATATAATCACAGCAGTTACTGAGGTAGAGAGTTTATAGTTTTTGAGAGTGGCAGCAAATATTGCTGATAGGAATAAAGACATAAGACATTGCGATAAATTCTCAATATGTGGCATCCAAAATGGATTTCCACCCCAGAAAAATAATTGCAACCTGAAGTGCACCTAGCCCACGTTGTAATAGTGAAGTTCTATAACAAAACTCAGTTTATTGTAAACTTCCTCATTGTTGTAGTGGATTAGAACTAGTGCTCAAAGTTTTGTTTCAGGGCTGTGAGACTGAGAAAATGCTCTGCCCAGGGGACACTGTCTGTCTTAAGCCCTGCAAATAAAAAAACTCCTGCCTTTGAGACGTCCTTTAATTCCTCCTCTCGCATTACAGTGTGCGTTGAGATATTACAACCTGGTCCTTGATTAGGTTTTTTAGATATTTTACGTTGAGTACTGTTCAATACTGTTCAATAAGTGTGATTAACACAATATTATTTTCTGCCACTTATATAATTATAATATTATTATTGCATAATAATGAACGTACACATTAATTTTAAAGAAGCTTTAATGATTAGGAATGCTCAGGTTTCACATACTAAATTTGGAATATAAACCATATTAATACATTTTTAAAAAATCCAAAACTAATTCATTAATGTTAATGAGTTCTACTTGCTAAGGAATGATATAATGGGCAGTACTGATGTCAGCAAAAATGATTGTGGTGATGTTGACTTATGGTACAATTGTTATAATGTTGTAATTATAATGACAGCTAGGCCTAGATTTCTAGACACAGTGTTTGTTTTTGAAAAATCTTCTTGGGAATCTTGGGACACAGTACTTGTATTACAACAGTAGCATAGAATAATTCTGATAATTACCATAGAAAATCTGAGCAACCTAAATAAAATATGCTCAGCCTCAGGGCTTCCCTGCACCAGTAATCATGCTAACCACCTTCTACGTCTTTCGTCTTTCATACCGTATTAGCCATAGGGCTGGAATTAGGGCTCCAGTCTGTGATCTTTAAGATCTAACACACCTTGCCGTTCTGCCATAAGAACCAACCAATCATCTCCTCTCTTGTATTATGATTAATCTACTCCCCGAACACTGTAGTCCTCCAAGCAACCTGAGACACCAAAAATCTAAATGTTTGTTTGCATTCGGTATGTTAGAAAATTCACAGCGAGCCAATCTGCATTTATATATATAAATATATATATATAATATAACTGTACCGAATAGTGAATACTTACTAAATACACTAAATATTTGGCACCCAAAAAATGGCACAGTAAAAAAAAAGTACTGTTGGTGTTCAGGTGAGTATATGAAAATATCAAATAATTTACACCAAACAGTGACTAATTTAATAATATTTATTATATTGCAGTGTTTTCTCTAATGTAAGGATTTTTTTAAACGGCTGCAGCAGATGCTTACTCCACGCTTGTTCTGACTGCCTGTCTTTCATGCCTTATTAGCTATAGGGCTAAAATATTCCTCCAGTCTGTGATCTTTAAGATCTAACACACCTTGCGCCATTCTACCATAAGAACCAACCAATCATCTCCTCTCTCATATTATGATCCATCTACTCCCCGAACGCTGTAGCTCACTGAGCAACCTTAACCGGGTCCGGTAACAAGGTCAGCTGCGGGAACGGGCTCCACATACGGCGGCTTAATTTCCCTTTTTACAGTAACTCCCTCTCTCTCTCTCTCTCTCTCTCTTTCTCTCCCTCTTTCTCTCTTTCTTTCTCTCTGCTTCCCCTTGTTTCGTTTTCCTGTGCTCCGCTGGTGCAGAGCAGCTCTTAGTAAGCATCACTTCATTAGGTCAGCCTGCAGGCGTGAAGGGTCCACTCATTACCGCACACGCCACCGCCGCACCCCTCCCCAGCGCTGACGGCGGCTAATGGGACAGCACCTAGACTCAGGGCCCTGTTAGAAGTCATTTTCCCATTCCTTAATAATTAATGTAGTTGGACGTTTGGAAAATGTTATTGGTCTTGAGTCAGTGGGGCAAAAAGGTATGTTTTTTTTCCCTCTTTTTTTCTTTTTTTTTTGCTGATGGAGTACTCTCTCTCTCTTTCTTTCTCTCCTTTTAGTTCCTGTCCATCAGTTTCACTGTCTTTCTCTCTCTGTCTCCTTCTCCTTCTCTCTGCTCGGCTTGGGGAAGATCATACTCAAATGGGGTGAAAAGGTAAATTAGGTTGTCATGCTAATTTAGTGTCAGGTGACTGTGTAATTGAATGCATAAGGGAGGCAGCGTAGGCAACCTGAACTTGACCTAGCTAAAACGAGCTGACCTTGACCCACCCCCTCCACACACACACACACACACACACACACACACGCACACTCTCACACCGATGCCTGCCGCCTTACTCGCGTGCCGCCCCTCAAGATCCACAAGCTAGAGGTCAGCAAATTAAGCCAATAAATCTCTTCGCCCTCTCTGTGGCTTTGAGCACCATTTACATTAAAGCAGGGTGTCTGCAAACTTCAGCTCACACGTCTCCCAGAACCTTTTTATTCTTAGTGCTTCATTCCTTCATTTGCTCTCCTGTCGCTGGTGTTTATCTCATGCCTGTGTGAGAGGTGGAGAGTGGTGCACATGTCTGAAATACAGTACATCTCAGTACATCAAAGTTTGGGTACTCAGACACTAATAATACCTCATAGTTTTGTATCAGTATTCAAAAAGAAATGCCTCAAGATTCCTACACACATTCGTCCTTTAGCAATAAAAATCATCTAAATATGACTTTTGTGTGTACAAGACACCAAATGTATACATTTTGTATGAGGCATATAAACAATGGAAATCTCAGTCAGAGCTTACTGCACAGTCTTCACATCACAGGGTTTGTTAGGGTTAGTAACACAGAGTTAAAAATCAACATGGCTCTAAAGTGATGGAACTGTATTCTGAATTACACACTATCCTATTATTGCAGGGATGCACTGTATTTGGCAACTGAAAATATTTGACCAAAAATGGAAACATAACCACTAAATGAGTGAATACACTGAATAACACCGACAGTGACTTGGTTATTTTAAATCATATTGCAGTTTTTCCTTTAACATTAGGAGTTTTTTAAGCAGTGTTGACAGGCCCACACTCCTGACGGCCTCTCTCTGTGTAAATTTTACATTTCAAGTATTAAAAACACCTAATTAATAAGTATTAATAAACACCTAATTTGGTAATTTCAGTAAGTTCAGTAAATGTATCCAGTATTTTTAGCTAAGCTGTTCAGAAACTACGTAGGTGCTAGAAACTGCTGTATATAGAAATTGCACACATTGCTTCTATAAAAATATATATTTTTTTCAGATATGTTATAATATATATAAAAAGAAGCATTGTGAATTTTTTCTGTATTACAACTTTGCAGTTCATATTTAATATATCGGACTGTATCCCTTTCATCTTACTGTGTTTTATTTATTATTCTTTATAAAAATATGATTATATAGAGCGATGGCGCACTAGAACAGGACATACCGGTCGGCCTTTCCAGAGCTTTTACTCAACAGCACGCTCATGCATACTCTATATTTGTATATACTCTGTGTATATGTATATTCTTTGTGTATATGTGAGCAGGCGTGCGTTCTTTTACCCTTGCCAAACAAACTGTTTTTGATAAAAGTGACACAGGGAGCGTTTTGCAGCGGATTGTAACAGGTGTATTGGTGTTTATGGCGGAGCGGCGGCTGGCTTTTGCTTTGCAGAGTGCCTTTTTAAATAATTCACAGCACAATCACACCTGTTTCCCTCCAATCAAAAGATGGATATCACAGGTCATCCATTCTTCCAGATAAAGGTGACCCCTTCCTCTCCCTGTAAGAGTCTCAGCGCTCTCACACTGAACCCTGCTCTTCCCTCGCTGAAAAAAAGACAACTTTGCCATTGTGTGTGTGTTTTTATTTATTTATTTATTTTTTGGTTACTCTTTGCATATAAAGGCTTAATGTCCTTCTGGAGAGTAAAGCGGAGATTTATTGCTGTAAATGCAACTTTCTCCAGCTGCGGCACAACAATGCAGTGCTGGGGGTCATTAGGAGAAAGAGAAAAGCGAGGGAGTGCTCAGGACCAGCCGACCGACCGACCGACGCCGCAGCGTTCGGTTTAATCAGAGACACAATGGCAGGACAGGAAGAGGAGAGGACATCTAAGGGATAAGGACACAATGAGATGGCAGCGATTGAAAGTGGTGTGGAGTGTTTTCTGTGCGTGTGTGTGTGTGCGTGTGGGTGTAGGTGTGTGTGTGAGAGGGAGCACAGGGAATTCATTAGCATGGTGGAAAGAGGAACATGTGAGGGCTTTGAAGGACATGCATGATCAGTCTATCTGTACCGGGATGAACTTCAACAAAGTGAACAACACCCAGTACAATCCAGCACCCAGTATACTTCCTCTGCACAACTGGAAACTCCCCAGCCACACTCAGACCAGGACAATCAGATAAGATAAATGAATGAATGAAAATAAATTATAGAATTTTTTTTTTTACTGTTGCTCATACAGATCTAGGGGATCATTGATTCACTCCTTAAGCCACGGCACTTTCCTCAGAGCGCGTTAACTGCCCAGTAGTGCTGCACTGGAGGCAGCTGGGAAAGAGGCGGAGTCTAATTAACATGTATTGGAGGAGGCATGCACTCGTCCTGACATCTTCTAGTGTTGAAGGCATTACTACTGATAGGAGAAGTAGGTTTATGAATGGGTGAGGTAATTGGTCTTCCAAATTTGGGAGGAAAAAAAAGAGAAAAAATAAGAAAGAAAACAAATGACTTCAATTTTCTGTATCACTTTCATTTTCTTGATTTGTGGTGTGCACTTTTTAATTAAGGAATTAAACCATTAAGCAATAAATCCATATTATGGAAGCCTTATTTTTTTACTTTATAAAAAAAGTAAAAAAAAAAAACATTGATATATCAGTATACAGCTCTGGAAAAAATGATCTATATGTTTATGTTTGAGTAAAAAGAACATTGTTGTTTTATTCTAAAAACTACAGACAACATTTCTCCCAAATAAAAATGTTGACATTTAGAGCATTTATTTGCAGAAAATTAGAAATGGCTAAAATAACAAAAAAACATTTAAAGCTTTCAGACCTCAAATAATGCAAAGAAAACAAGTTCATATTTATAAAGTTTTAAAAGTTCAGAAATAAATAACCCTGGAATAACCCTGTTTTTTATACACAGTTTCCATGCATGTTGGCATGTTCTCCTCCACCAGTCTTACACACTGCTTTTGGATAACTTTATGCCACTCCTGATGCAAATAACAGTTTGCTTTGACGGCTTGTGATCATCCATCTTTCTCTTGATTATATTCCAGAGGTTTTTAATTTGGTAAAATAAAAAATATATATTATTTTTAAGTGGTCTCTTATTTTTCTCCAGAGCTGTAATTAATGTACCATTATTTCTTCATCCTACTAATTCAATATATGCTCAACTCTAGAGCTTCAAAACCACCTGTTTTGTTATATCACCTAAATCAGTTATTTTACATAATTTACTTTACATCTACGTATTCAGCCTACAGCAGGTCAGACCTCCCTCTTTCCCCCTTTTTGAAGTTAGAAAGGTTGTTTCAGGCTGGGCTGATTTCTGAATGAGGCACAATAAAAGGCAGAGGAGGCCATTAGCATGTGTTAGTCTTAAAGGTACAGCAGCCAGAGTCAGTTAAAAATGAATTATCATAACCTTTAAACGCACAAACACTACAAATGGGCCTCAGGAAAATACCTAAAATAAAATACAGGAATAGTGTATGATTTGTTTACCCTCACCTGCCTGGTGATTGGCTCTGGCCCTGACAGATGTTGCAGACCTGGGCCGAAGACTGTACCAAGACCTGAGATTAAAGTTAAATTTACAAAAAAATTGTTTTATTACATTGCAGACACTATTAATATTTTATTATTTATTTTGCACACCTGCTTCTAGAGACCAGAAGACGTTTAGGTGACCTCAAATGAAAAAGACCAGCAACAGAGATTGACTGGAGATTTGCTGTTTTATTAAAGATACAAGGTACAGCACATTTCGATGGTCAGTCCTCCATAAGGGTTAAAAGAAAAGAGACAACACCATCCATATTTAAATAGAAGTTAAAACAACACATTTGAAAAGCATGTTTAAAAGCAAGTCCACTCATTTCTTTGATTTTCTCTCAAGAAAGTCTTTATTTTAAGTAAATGATTGACTGCATTCAAATAATTGATATTTATGACAAAAAAAAATCACTACTTTTAATGGCAATTATGCCTGTTACTGGAACTCATTTCTGTTACTGGAACTCATTTCTGTTACTGGAACTCATTTCTGTTACTGGGACTCATTTCTGATACTGGAACTCTTTTCTGTTACTGGTACTCATTTCTGTTACTGGAACTCATTTCTGTTACTGGAACTCATTTCTGTTACTGGAACTCATTTCTGTTACTGGGACTCATTTCTGTTACTGGGACTCATGTCTGTTACTGGGACTCATTTCTGTTACTGGAACTCTTTTCTGTTACTGGGACTCATTTCTGTTACTTTTATGTTTTGAGTAAAAGTAATTAAAGTAACATGAATGAGTTTTTATCATAGAATTAGGAAAAACAAGAAAAATAGCTAAATGCCGGCTATGCTAATAGCATGAGGACACTGAACACATTCTAGTGATTTTCCAAAACAATATATTTTAAAACTAAACAAATAAGATCTAAGAATTAATTTGTGTAACCTGAGTGTTGAGATTGAGCTCCTTAGTCACAGTTACAATAAGATAAAAAATACAGAAAAACAAATGAGGGAACCTAATTTTGGTCTTTCCATGATCTTCAGAAGCAACAACTGATGTCACTTCCTGTTGTAGAATGTTCCAGATGGATCAGAGGATCAGGGTAATGTGTTACGGTAACAGGACTGAGTGAAACCACAAGTAAAATGTGTATTTTAACATAAATATTATGGATTTATTATGAAAAATATTTTTTAAAGCATGAATGGGGATTTGGAGTCGCACAACAATGCAAAAAAAAAAATACATCTCTGAAGGATTTTAATAATTATATTTCATGGTCAAATTTATAGTTGGAGAGTGGGGACAGGTAACAAATGTTTTTTTTTCAGTGGTCTAAGTAGTTTTTTATTATTGTTATTACACATCTTACTTTTGCAATTAGGTCAATGTACAAGACACTATGCTTAATAATAAAATGTGTGTTAAAGTTATTTTTATAATTTCCTGGGAACAGAAATGTCAGATTAGTCTGAATATGCCATATATATGTATAAAAATACTGCTATAAATTGTGAGGTGAATAGTGATTGTGATCATTGTTGTCTTTATTATCTTTTTTCTCTTCTGTTTTTTGTGCTGTTCAGCTTGTGTGCTGTCATGTGTACTGTGTACCTGTGTTGTTTTTTTTTCAGTAGCATGTAGCAGCAGCTGTAGCTCTGTAGCTCTGGGTGGAGATTAATGGCGGCGTGTGGATGGAGTAGAATCACTTTGCCTGCCTGTCACACCAACTCTCTCTAGGCCAATTAATTATGATGGCCTAGTTATGATGTTTAATTGTGATGATTTATAGAGTAAATAAACACGTTTGTGAGAAAGAAGCTGGATATGAGAAGATTGTCCTGCATCTACACCCCCCCCCCCCTCCTTTTTGTTTGTTGTTTGTTTTTTGTTTATTTCCAGGAGACATGGCTGAGAATATCTGCAGGACCACCCGTTGGGGGTCTTTGTTACAAATGATTTTAAGCTGTGCAGATTAGTGGCTGGAGGAGTTGTCACGGCGCAGCTGTCAGCGGCTGCACAGTTGAAGGGGGTGGCGGGGGGCTGGAGAGCGGTGCGTCCGAGGCTCAGCGGAACGTTTTGCAAATGGAGCAGAGTTAATTTTCCACAGCGGCCTTGTCCTACTATTACACCGCACTGGTCTAATTACCCCGCCTGCATCCAAACAGACGGCTCTTTTTCCCTATGTAGGCCACAACTCTCTCCTTAAGTCACTCTGTTCTATTATATACTGTCTGATCAGAACTCTGAGTTAATTAAAGCCCCAGCTTCTTACTCTGTTTTAACTAACACTTTACACTAAACATACTTTATATAACAGTACTTATTGCAGAATGACACCAGTTAAGACAATATTAATCATTTAATCACATTTGTAACTTTTGTTTCAGTTAGGCATTATTATTTACAGCATTCTTAGGAATTAATAGACATTAAGTAGTGTTTAATAATATCTTTATTAATGTTAATTAATAATGAGTTGAGACATTACTTAACTATTTAACAGTGCTTATAACCGTCATCAGCTGTATTGTTTGTGACTGTAAGTGTAAAGTGTATACACTGATATATATTCTGAATATACTTAATTATTTTAGACATTCCAATTAAACAACTATTTATTCTTTCCTTTTTAACATTAAATTACATGCTTTAATTAATTGTTTTCATTCATAATAGCATCTAAAAAATAAAATACAAAACAATTTCTCCCAAAAGAGAGAAATGGTAAGTATATGGTTACACTGTAAACCCAGAAGTTGTTTGAACTCAAATAAATTAAGTCTGTTTTACATAAAATTGGAGATTTCTAAACAATACTCAGTTATTTTGAGTTAGTTGAAAATTTGTGGGCACAAATACATTCAAACTGAGATCTGTCACAATCTATTTGCATACTGGGTGTGTCCAACAGTTTCTGACTAACACTCACCATCAGTGTGTAGTGATTCCCCCTGAGCTACCTTACAAATAAATCAAGTTCCTCTTTAGTTTTAATAACTTGATTTTTTAATTCATGCTATCTTAAGTTTTCATTCCCCATTATTTGAAATATTTGAGCAAACCTGCTGCCTTGAAGTTAAGTAAATTCAACTTATCCGGTCTTACAGTATAACAAAAATAAATAGTTAAATCAGCTTCCTCTTTAGTTGTAATAACTTGATGTTCTAAGTTATGCTAACTTAAGTTTTTATTACCCATTACTTTTTAAGGCAACCGGTTTCCTCATTTTTTTTTGAGTAAATTCAACCTATCCGGGCTTACAGTGTAGTTGTTAAAAGGAATCATTTGTTTAATCAAAGAAATAGTTTAGTGAAGAATCACAAAACATTGGGATTCACTCACAGTTTGGTGAATGTTCCACTGCTCCACAGTTCAATACTGGGGACTTTATTCCCCTCTAGCCCACGTCTGGCATTAGGCATTGTGGCAACAGGTTTATGTTGTTTATCTAGTCAAGGCAATATTTGAATTTATGAATATCAATTACATAAAACCAAAAGAGTCCACAGTGACGTACAAGACAAGTAACAAACCTATTAAAAGCTGTGTAAAGCTCCTTACAGCACTCTGAGCACTCTGTCCTTCACTTTAACTGAAACTGAAATCCTTCAGTGACACACACTGATCATCCTGGAAGCACCACAGCACAGTGTGTGAACGTGTGGACATAAAACTAGCTTGTTTTAAAAGTGTACTCTTTGCTACCACAGCTCTGTTCCAAACTATTTTGACAATTTAAATGCTTTTCCAAACTGTTTTAAAATTCATGTAACTAATTCTGATATGATTTCTAGAACAAAATGTTGAAATTGTTGTTGTGTCTTTTATGTTAAATCAGGATTTAACCTTAAAATATTTAAAATGACGTGCTCTTTATCACAATTATAAATAAATATGATTTAATTTTCAATTTTGTATCAGTATTTAGACTGATAGATTGAGTCTGAGTCTGGGTTCTTATGGGTTAATAATGTGATTTATGTAATTGTTGATAACTTTAAAAAGTTAAAATCAGATTTTTTAAAGTAGTATAAACGGTTGAAATGTCAGTTTTTACTCTACAGTGATTATGATAGGCTGCATGAATGTGAGGGGAAAGTGGACCCCGTGTGAGTGAGGTGGACAGTCCCCCCGGCCAGCGGGCTGACCCCATCGGACGACCCCCCTCCTCATCATTTCCACAGCCGGGTGACGCCGGCAATTACGAGCCGCCACTGCCGGCCGTGTGCAGCCGCTCCCGCAAAAGGCCCCGGTGATGAATAGCAAATGGTCGGCGCCCCGGCGCAACACTCCAAACGCAAATAAATCTTAGCCATGTAATAATGACAGCAAGCAGGGAGAAGACTGGCAGCTATAACAAGGCAGCCGGTGTCACCCACTTACACCGGCCTTTCCTGATCCATCATCGGCTGGCAGGCCGCGCGCTAAGGTGAGCCGGACACACGGGCCCGAAAGAAGGATGTGTTGTTTGCACTGGAGCGTCCAGCCAGTCCCATCTGGCACACCGTAAATGGGATTTTTCCCCTCCCTCCTCACCTCTCCACCCCTCCACTCATGGCTAGTTGTCTGACTGGAACTGTCTGTCATACCTCAGGTTGGTACCGTCCTCTGAGTGGAATGCCAGCCCGCACGGAGCAGAGCGGACCCCGCCGTACCGGAGCCTCTCTAACACATTCCTCTACAGGCGCTGAATTTCAGGAGAAATGTTTTAGAGGTGAAGCCACTCATGAACTTCATAATTCATTTTGATATGATACATTTGTCAATACAGCAAAAATAAGAAATGACCAAAAAAAGTGCCTAAAAAGGAAAAATATCTTTGTTTTTTTTATACTGTTTGAGACAATGTACCACCCATCATCAAACTAAAACTACCACATAAAACTTCCATCTGCAGCCACACACTCTTCACTACACAGCAGTGGACGTCCTCTCTTTAGGGAATATACAGAAAATAAACATGATTCAAACATCAGAGTACTGCTTAACTAAGCTCTCCAGCAGGAAAACAAATGCATGCTCTAAAATTACCTAAAATAAACTTACAGATACTGGAACACACACACACATACACAGAAACAAACATATGTTGCAAATAAATATTTACATTATTGTAAGTTGTACGTTAATATGTTTTTTCTTCCTCCTGTACACATGCCATTTGGAGATTCAAGGTTTTTGTCCAACAGAGAAGATACATTTCTCTACTGAAATGAGCTTACAGTAATTCTCGAGGCTCTGCCCTTGGGTACCACAGTTTGAGGATCTGTTTTTTGGACTATTCACCCAAATAAAAGTATAACATTTGAAGCAAAGCCCTGTGCTTTATAGTAGGGACCTGATGTAACCCACAAGCTAACATTCTATTTTAAATATAGTCTGTAATACAGTTTGATAAAATACATTACTCTTTGTTGTTAAATATCTACAATTTTCTGCATAGAATAATGGAATAATCTTGAGTTGTCAGCTATAAGTGTTCAAATGTGGTGGGTTTGGATGCATTGAACATTTAGTAGTATTTTATTGCTTTAATCAACATACAATATAACAGCAGCCCACAGCTCCAGTCCTTGAGGGTCAGTATCTATTTGGTATGAGTTTGGAAGTTGCTCTTCTCAAGCACAGCCCTTTCCCTCGTAATTAACTAGTGAGTTGAATTAGGTGTTTTTGAGTATGACAACAAATAAGCTTTACTGGAGACTGGACCTCCAGGACTAGAGCTGTGCACCCCTTGCCTGTATTGGAATAGATGTGGGCAGCAGTACACTGTCAGCTTTACAGTGTCTATGAAGTGAAATATAGGATAATAGCAGACACACATATCTGTGCTTTATTAGTGGACGTTTCTGGGATAAATGTCTGTGGTGATCTCGGCTTTAGCTAACATTTGATTGTGGATCTAACACTAACGTGGACCTTAAGCTTATGCCACAGTAGCTTTTTTGTCAGTTCCATTCAGATGAGATATCCTTTGTTGCCCTTACATTTTCATGACCTTTGGACACTCCGCACCCTTTTGCCCGGTACTGATTTGTCCCTTCTCAGGATGACCAGTAGATGCTCTACTCCTGTTGTCTGTAAATTGTCATATAAATTCATTTTTGATCATGTTTCATGTTTGTTCAATTTTTCAATTCTGCATCCCAGATGTTCTAGATGTTACTGTGTAACAAACATTTCAGACCTTGTTAAAATGTAAAATAGTCTCGCTTATTAAATGTTTACACATAAGGGTGATTCTGAACTTCTATCAGACATTATCCATAACTTGGACACTTTTCTCGTCAAAAATACTGTATTTGTAATGTAATGTAATCATAATGATGTTTCTGCAGTAATACAAAAAAAACAGAATACAGATTTAAGTCGTGTTGGAAATATGTGAGCGAGTGCACAACAATGCCGCCACAAACTCGAGGTTACCAGTGGAAAACTCAGGGTTTTTGTCTTTTCAACCTGTTTCAGCCTGAGTCAAATGTGTCTGATAGTGAATCAGATCCTAAAAATGTCCTTATTTAAATAGAGTCAAAACAAAAGAATCGGCACAGCGGTGTAAACAGCAGTATAAACTTTAAAAGGTTCTGACAATTTTTTTACTTGCTCGTGTTGTGTCCAGAAGGCTCTGTGCATATTAATATCATCATCATCAGTATCATAATGAGTACATTCCATATCAACAGGTTAACTTTGGTTAACTTTGACTTTGGTCTTGGTTTATCATGCATTCTAGGTGTTCTCCTAAATAATAATAAACTTTTACCTTTTGATTCCTCTGTTTGAGAAATAATTGTGACGCCATGGTTTTGTTATTTTTCAGTGATAACTGTGGTTTGAAGGGTTAAACTCTGTGAGCAGTTAACATAAACTATGTGTAGTAGTGATCTCCTGAACTCTGAATAATCCTCCTTTACTCAGCTGCAGTAGGAAGCTGTGTCTGTGCTTATCACTGAAACAGGCCTCGCGTGCTGTAATCTGGGATGCGCTCAGACTGTCGTGGTCAATAATGTGAGTAATAGACTCTCAAAGTTAGCGTAGCGGTTGCTATAACCTCCTGACACTGGGTCTCATCGCTGACCCGCTGATCCTGTGCTCGGACCCCGGTGTGCCGGCGCTGCTCGAGCTGCGGCGCGCTGTAATAAATCTTCGCCTCCCGCATGCAGATGGCTGCGTGGGTGAGAGGGCGTCGGAGCAGGACCGCTCGATGGCCTCTCTCTCTCTATATACCTATCTCTCTCTCTCTCTCTTTCTCTTCCTCTCTCTATATCTCTCTCCCTTTCCCTCACTATCTCTCTATACCTCCCTCTCTCTCTCCCTCTCTCTCTCTCTCTCTCTGAGATGGGATGGGCCGTGTAAACAGGGATGTCAGGAGCTGCGGATCTCTCCAGTTGAAAAAGCAGGCAATTTGTTTCGACGCAGTCAGAGGCTTGTTCCGTGGCCTATTTTTGGAAGCCCCTTCGGTGGCCTTACCATACGTTTCCACATAATTTATGGTGGCACTGTAACATATGGACTTTTCATCATTGTCCGGCCCCAAACTCCCCCCCGGAATGTTGGCTTCTCTGCTCTCTCTCTCTCTCTCTGTTCGCATCTCACTTTTCTCCTCTCAGTCAGTCTCATTGTTCAAACTTCAACTATTTTTCCTTCAATTTTTTTAACAAATTAAACCCTGAACACCCGTATAATCATGTCATAATTACAATCAATTTCATAGACTTTACAATAGAATAATGTGACACAAAATACACTAAACAGCTTCCACATAATTCATATTCATTTCAGCCTTACACTACAATAAATCCAGTTACAAAAACTATAAAAAATCTATACAATTTGACAAATATATGTATGCTTATAGTAAGAAAAAAATGCCAATGGGGTAATGGGGTCTTAGTAAGAATTCTTAAAATAAGCTAGAATCTCAGAATCTCAAAATACATAAAGTAAGACTCGAATTAAATTAAACGGAAGTAAGAGTCTTAATAAATAATTATGACACCATGCTTATGATATTTCCAATGATAGCTCCTTGATGACCTTGAAGGGTTAAACTCTCTGGGCAGTTTGCATAATCCTAATAAATGCCTTACAATAATAATAATAATAATAAATACTGTATAATCTTACTTTTCCCTTTTTTTAAGAGACATGGGGCTTATGCTGTACCTTTGAGAACACATGTGCACTGTAAATATAAAATTTGCACTGTACGTATGTTCAGTATATATACAGTATATGTTCCAGGACATTGTTTTTTTACATTTTACTAAACCTGTATTATTTATGTTGACACTATATGTAATAACTAATTTATTACAGCATAATAAAATGTCTATTTCAATAGTATATCTACTCTGAAAGAACCAAGTGTGTCCTGTAAACTTTTATCCATAATTATTTTAAATTAATTGCGGTCACTCAAGTTTATCCAGTGCAAATATCTAATTATAGTCAAAAGTGTATTAGCGTCACAGTGAGGTAAACAAACCAGAAGAGTTCTTTTAATTAATTTTATTACATTTACTTTTATTACACATTTTGTACACTGGTCCTTTTGTACACTCGTCTTGCTGGACTCTGTAATGAATGGCTGTGGGTTCAAAGTCTTGTGCTAGTTGCTGGAGTTTTAACTCTTACAGAACACCATACAGCAGAAGTGCTGACACTGGTACAATATATTTCATCAGCAATATTTAATTCACTTTGAAATTCATAAATCAAATATGTTAACCTAAAAACAATTAAAAAATAATTTGATGTACAACAGTCAGATTATTGTGCTGCTAATTTACTGTTTAATATACACTTTTAGTGATGAAATAAATGTATCATGTTAAACTTTTCTACTGTTTCTTGTACTAAGGCAGATTAGGTTCAACCAACTCAAATTAACATTGTGCTGTAAAATTAATAAAGTATGGTTTCATTATAGTTTAGTCTGTAATTAGGCCTGTTACAACAATTACATCTTTGACTTTAATATTAACACTTAATATTTTTGCTGACCTCAGTATAGACTATTGTGTAAGAAGAACCCATTATTGTGAATAAACCAGTGTCAACTTGTTTTGCGATGTTTTACTTATTTCAGTTGTTGAATTTTAAAATGTTGTATTAAAATTCCAATGCCTGAATACTGTTTAAAATAAAATCTTCTTAAAGTGATATTAATATAATTAATATAATTAATATAATAATAATAATAATAATAATAATAATAATAATAATAATAATAATAATAATAATAATAATAATAATAATATTGTAAATTATTTCTGGGACAGTATATTATCCAAATTTGTTATGACAAGAATTGTGCCACAGAGCGGCTTACCAGTGTTTCAGTAATAAAAAGAAATTATTAAAACTTTATAATAGGGTAAATTAATTAGCAGTACTAATATTAAAAAAAATAGTCTTAAATAATTATTAATTGATATTAGTTACATCATTACTAAGTATTGCAAAAGTTAAAAAAAAATGTTTCCAGAATGAATTAAGACATTCAAATATAGGAATGATTAATAATGTTCAGATTAGTTCAGTTTATTTCGGTTTATCAAAGTTGCACTCTTGTGCAGAGTAACAATAATATAGTATTGAAAAAAATATTATAAAATGCACACATGCTTTGACACATAAAAAGGAGAAAAAAGAAAAAAAAAGACAAAAAAGAAATAATAATAATGATAATCAGTATTTCAGTAATAACTGAAAAGGTGTAGTCTGAAGCGATTGCTTATTTTAACTACCATTTTTTATCTTTTTTAAATCTTATATAGCAATCTTATACAATCATATTATACACATACATAATACATAAGAATAGTAAAGTGTATATCAGAGCCTCCCATTATTAATAGTTGTTCATTTCTCATATTTGAATGTGTCTTAATTAGTGTTAATTAATAATTAGTCGATACTTTCTGTGGTACTGTACTGTTAATTAACGTACCCTTACTGTAAAGTGCTGCCAGTATAAGTCATGTGTAATGATCACAGCCCATCAGAAGTAGTTTCTGGCGTTATTGCATTTATAACATGCTTGTTGGCGGTGTTTCTGAGGTAGCTAGCGGTGAAACGCTCCGAGTGCAATATGCTCTTCACCTGCTGCCATGTTAACACACGCCGCTAATTAAGCAGTGCCCAGCACTCTCGAGATCCATCAGCAGAGTGCTGGCGCGCGGTCTGCCCGCGTTTACAGCCTGAAACAGCTCCATCACTGACATGAGAGAAGGTGAATCACACCTGGCACAACCGGCCTGGCACAAACCGGTCTGCTCTGCCTGTATTTAACCCTTTAACATCCTCACCCAGACAACACATGGAATATTTCTACTTTTGCGTTTTCTGTTTGGGTAATAATAAACCATGTGTGGCTTTTTTTCCTTTTAATCCCAAAAGACTGCATGATGCTGTATGTATTACAGGCCGTATAAAAGCTGTGTAAAGTTATTTACAGCACTCTTCACTTTAACTCCTGAAGATCCTGAGAGCAGCACAGGACAGTGTGTAAATGTGTGATCACGTGACCTTATTTACATGTAGGAGTGCTGGGTTAGAGCTGGAGATAAAACCAGCTCCTAATAAATGTGCAATCTTTGATTCTACTGTTTTAACAATCTTGACAATAATTTTCACATACTGTCAAAAAAAAAAAAATGTATTTGGAACAAGTTTTTGCATAAACATTTGAAACAAGTGAATAATGTTTTTGCAATTTATGCTAATGTATTTTTTTTCAGTTGATTAAAAATGATACATAGAAAATTGGCACTACAAAATACACAACCTATTAAAATGATAATTGAACAAGGCAGTGTATTGGGTGTTCTCAGTTGTGTGTGTACTGTAGTGACACACTGTTTGATAGATGCTGTTTGGTATTATTTATAGGGTCCTCAAGCTGGGTCAGCCCCCCTCTGCTCTGAGGTTCCATATTACACTAATGGTCCATATAATTCCATATGTAAAGCATCTCACAGTGTAGTTATGGCCGGTAGCAGCGGCTGCAGTGTGAGTACAGTAAGTTCTGTGTAGTGAATAAATGAGGCGTGTTAGCAGTGCCACTGTCTTCATCACACTAACAGTGTAAGTGCTGGGATGGTGGGATGGTGTAAGTGCTGGGATGGTGTAAGTGCTGGGATGGTGGGATGGTGTAAGTGCTGGGATGGTGGGATGGTGTAAGTGCTGGGATGGTGGGATGGTGTAAGTGCTGGGATGGTGTAAGTGCTGGGATGGTGGGATGGTGTAAGTGCTGGGATGGTGTAAGTGCTGGGATGGTGTAAGTGCTGGGATGGTGGGATGGTGTAAGTGCTGGGATGGTGGGATGGTGTAAGTGCTGGGACAGTGTAAAGGTGTATCTGGGACTCGTGTTTCTCAGTGTTAAGAGCAGAGCTGGTGAACGGAGTGTGAGCTGCAGCTGTACAGATTTATATCTGAAGTGAAATTCAATAGGAGGGAATAAAGGGGTTTTCAGGTTTCACTCTGTAACCCTTTCACTTATTTAACTCTTATCCAAGGTCACAATGCAGTCTCTCATTTACCCACACACTCTGTCATCTTCACCACTGTCCCTCTGTCCCCCATCCCAACATCTCTGTGTCCCCCTGCTCCCCATCCCAACATCTCTGTGTCCCCCTGTCACCCATTCCGACATCTCTGTGTCCCCTGTTCCACTATTCCACTGCCCACATTTCCCACCGTCTCTCTGCCCCACCATAACTCCATCTCCCTCTCCCACTGTCCCACCATAGCCTCGCCCCCTCTGTCCCAGCATAGCTGCTGTCCCAGCATAGCCCCGTCTCCCTCTCCCATTGTCCCACCAGCCCCCTCTCCCACTGTCCCACCATAGCCTCGCCCCCCTCTCCCACTGTCCCATCAAAGCCCCGTCTCCCTCTCCCACTGTCCCACCACCCCCCTATCCCACTGTCCCATCATAGCCCCATCTCCCTCTCCCACTGTCCCACCACCCCCCTCTCCCACTGTCCCATCATAGCCCCATTTCCATCTCCCACTGTCCCACCATAGCCTCGTCCCCCTCTCCCACTGTCCCATCATAGCCCCGTCTCCCTCTCCCACTGTCCCACCACCCCCCTCTCCCACTGTCCCATCATAGCCCCGTCTCCCTCTCCCACTGTCCCCCCACCCCCCTCTCCCACTGTCCCATCATAGCCCCGTCTCCCTCTCCCACTGTCCCACCATAGCCTCGTCCCCCTCTCCCACTGTCCCATCATAGGCCTGTCTCCCTCACCCACTGTCCCACCAGCCCCCTCTCCCACTGTCCCACCATAGCCTCGATTCTCTCTCCCATTCTCACACCACCCCCCTCTTCCACTGTCCCACCATAGCCCCGTCTTCATCTCCCACTGTCCCACCATAGCCTTGCCCCCCTCTCCCACTGTCCCATCATAGCCTCGCTCCCCTCTCCCACTGTCCCACCACCCGTATCACCCACTGTCCCACCATAGCCCTGTCTCCCTCTCCCACTGTCCCCCTCTCACTGTCCCAATGCCCCCTCTCCCTCTGTCCTACCTATCCATTTCCCTCATCCCCTGTCTCCCTGTCCCCATGTCCTACTGTCTCCCCATCCAGCAGATTCAGAGACATCTCAATCTGGAATTTAGGAACTCTTTCTTTTTTTTAATTACTCTCACTGTTTCTAATACATACTGGTATCTTTAAGTTTCGCTGATCATAGTTGTGAAACTGAATAATAATTTAAATATAATAATTTAAAAGCTGACATTTGGGCACTCCTGCTCAAAGTATCTATTGTGTGTTTGTTTTTAAAGATTTTCTAACTGAAAATAAGTTTCCTTCCTCTACAGGAACACACATATTCAAATATATCAAATATATCAAATAGAAACAAATATTTAAAAGTAATGTGTTCATGCACTCACAGAAATATTTAACCCTAACTTTTAAGATTTATGTAATTTTATTACATGACAAATTCCCATTTACTTTTTTTTTTGTAATTTTAACACAAACCTATCAAATAGACCTTATGTGATGCATATGCATTCGTGTAATACAGCTTATTTATTTTAAATGCATAATAATCAGCTTTATGTAATGACGATTAATAAAGTATAATTACTCTAAATTAATAACAATAATGAGTGTATTTATTTTAAATACATAAAATATACAGTTTGAATTATAATAAGCGTAACCAGGTTACCTATTCAAAATGAATTGCATATATTTATTTGAATTAAATGTAATTTATGTTTAAGGAATAAACCAAATTAATCAAAATGCATCACATTCATGTAATTCATTTCCAATCAGTACAATCATAATAAGAACAATCAGACCCTCTTGTTGATTAAACAAAGCTTTATTAATAATAAAGCCGAACATAAAAGAGACACAAAATTATAATTTCTTAAAATCACATTTCAGTCATACTTTTGACCCAAGTTTGTCAAAAATTTTCCTTCAATATTAAAGAAAGAAAGAAAAAAAGGCACACTTCAGTAGAAACTGAAGTACTTTTTTGTTTAATAAATATTGTTTAACAAACATGGAGAACTCCAGTGTAAAATTGACTTTGGCAGTAGTAAAAACTTGTAAACGTTTTTTTTTTTAAATAAACTTTGTGTGCCTTTTTAAAAGTTATTAATGCCTCGTTTTAGATGTCAGGGCACTGCGGATTCTACCAATGAAGTGTTGAAGAAAAATCTGGAAAATACCCATCCCCAATGAGAAGGTTTGGAGAGGGTTGGATAGGAGAGGAGTAAACCTTACCCCTACAGGAGCTCAGAGAGAGGAGGTGAGTAGAGAAGGCAGAGGGTAGGAGAGAGGGAGAGGTTTGCCTCCTTTCCTACAATTTTCCCTGCATCAATTAACAGTTTATTTCATATCTACATAACTGATCTTTCAACAAAATTTGAATGCTTCGACAACCAAGGTACAAATTTATTAAACAGCTATTTCCCTGACGTAACCTTCAAGAACCAAGGGACCATTTTAACAAAATCCGGTCTTACTGTGTGTGGGGGAGGTGGTATTTGCCAACCGAATCACTGGAGCAATTTGAGTTTCAGTGCATGTACTTTTGGTGTTAGCTTAGTTGAGTCCAGGTCCATTAGGGTTTTCTGGTACACCTCAAATGTACGTTTCAGGCTTTTTGGATTGCTCAAGTTGAGTGCATACATCTGCCCATAAAGCATCACGCATGCATGGCTGACACTCTTCAGGTTACGGAGAACGTCCACGTCATCCAGCACAACACCAACATCAGCAAAGCGTCCATCACCTGGACAATCAGAACAATGTCCCTCTGCTCAGACAGTGTAGATGCCCATAGTCTTCTCTGCAATGTCAGCCTCAGCCTATCTGGATTCAATGTCCTGGAATATAAAGAGAACAGAATGATGTTCTGTGTGTCCCTAACCATGACCACCAAAATCTAAGCAGCTCTAAGATGCATTTTGTGTTCTTGTTAACATGAGATATTACACAGACTACTGTCAAATTGTGCACTTTTCTATCAAGGTGACAACAACCATTAAAACTGTCAATTATCCTTTACAGTAGCAGACTAGCTCTTACATGTTTCTGGGTTGATCCCCCACTGAGGTTGATCTCCTCACTTTAATACAGGGATTTCTGGCGAGACTGCTCTTTTCCAAATAAAACCTTTGACCTGCCAGAAAAAAATACAGTTAACAAAACATCAACTAAAAATACGTAGATATATAAAAATACAGAATCAGGAACCCCCACTTATTTTGTTGAAAGATCAGTTATGTAGATATGAAATAAACTGTTCATTGATGCAGGGAAAATTGAAGGAAAGGAGGCAAACCTCTCCCTCTCTTCTACCCTCTGCCTTCTCTACTCACCTCCTCTCTCATAAGCTTCTGGATAAGGGTAAGGTTTACTCCTCTCATATCCCACCCTCTCTAAACCTTCACTCATGGTTGAGTTGGAGGGAGGATGATAGGGAAGAGAAAGGACCAACCATTCTTTATACTAATCTTCTCTCTCCCCATTTACTAGAGGTGGGCAATCCTGGGAATTTTGGTATCGATCCGATACCAAGTAAATGCAGGGCCAGTATTGCCGATATCGATATCGATACCGATATTTTTTAATAATGTAAGCTTCATAGATCCAAAGGATCCAGAAGACCTAGAATAAAATTTTGCCAAATATTTTACATGACAACAAAAGACTTTATCACAATACACATTGTCATGTTTAGAAACAATGGAACAGTAACAAAACAAAGTTTTTCTTGACATTAGAAAAAAATATATATATATTTTTTTGATGTAGAAAAGTAGCAGCCACAATAAAATAAAAATAATAAATAAAAATTATCCCCTCACTAGACATCTTTTCTAGTTCTTCTAGTTCTTGTTTCTTTTTTTCAAATAGAATTGTTTTTTATGAAGGTCCACTATGCTTAAACTTCCCCTGTGTAGCTACCTGATTAACCCAAGTTTAAATAATAAGAATATTATTTAACCTGACCATTTTAATAGATTTTTTAGTGTTTAAGAATACTAAAAGCACAGACATACTAAAACAGCAGACTCATGTTTAGTGTTTTTTTTTATTTAGTATTTTTGTTTTTGTAAAGTGTGGATTATCTTTGCTCTGACTTTGAGCTGATTAGAGTCTCTCTTGCATCATCAGTGATGGAGTTCCATTAAATCTCTTAAAGTTCTGCATTGTTGTTTATGTCTCACTAAAGCAGAGGAAGCAGAGAGCGAGGATCTGATAAATCTCCACGTTTCATGACGCTATTGATTATTTCTGGACAAAAGCTCCCCCGAGAAGCTCAGCCGTGTCTTTACTGTCATTCATCCGCATCAATATATCCGCTCCCTGTTTTTATGCCACCAATCAAAAGCCGGGCTGTTCCTGTGAAAGCGGAGTGTGACGCCAGCTTCCTCTCGCAGAGCTGCTGGTAAACACCATGCCGTCTACAGTTACAATCACCCACACGCTGCACTCACTTACACTGAGCCCAGGAGAGGGGCTGCCTCGGGTTTTTTGGTGTGTAGTTGAATTGGACAGGGTGTGTGTGTGTATTTATTATATGTTCTGTGGCTTTTTTATTACTTATATTAATATCTGAATTATATTGTATCACCTAAAATTAAGTAATATAGTGTGCATACAATTTTTGTCCATATCGTGTAGCTCTAATGTGTGTGGTTTATATTTGAGGTGTATGAAGTTATCTGTAAATATATACAGAATGACAACAGAGCATATACCTTCATAATGCAGTGTAATGTGGCCACTGGTGATTAGTGATAATGTGTGTGTGTTTGTGTGTGTATATCTGTGGTGTGTTTTATATATTTATATGTTTATATCGTAATTACATATCGTATTTTACACTATACTTTCTGTAAATCTATGTAATTTATATATTGTTTTCTCTGAAAATGTGTGTATAGTATTTTGCAATTTATATGCCTGCAGTAAATATTCTGCTTTAGTGCTGTGGTACATTTTTTAAACATTATGTTTATGGTACATTTACAGTTTACAAAATTAAAAGTTTACAGATATATTCTTTCACTAAATCCCTGAAACCGATACATAACTTAAAATTATTATACAGCTCTAGAAAAAAAGAGAGCACAGTTTCTGAATCAGTTTCTCTGATTTTGCTATTTATAGGTTTATGTTTTAGTAAAATTAACATTGTTGTTTTATTCTATAAAATACGGACAACATTTCTCCCAAATTCCACATATAAAAAGTTTTGTCATTTAGAGACAAGACAAGAGGATTTATTTGCAGAAAATGAGAAATCACTGAAATAACAAAAAAGATGCAGATCTTTCAGACCTCAAATAATGCAAACAAAACAAGTTCATATTCATAAAGTTTTAAGATTTCAGAAATCAATATTTAGTGGAATAATCCTGGTTTGTAATCAGTTTTTTTGCATCTTGGCATGTTCTCCTCCACCAGTCTTACACACTGCTTTTAATATATTTAAGTCCTGGTGCAAAAATCCAAGCAAACCAGTTTGGTTTGATGGCTTGTGATCATCCATCTTCCTCTTGTTTATAGTGCAGAGGTTTTCAATTTTGTAAAACCAAATCAAAATGATATTTTTTAAGTGGTAACTTTTTTTTTTCCAGAGCTGTATATAAAAATAACATTAATTCTGTTGCAGTAGCATATCTTTTTTTTAAATACATTTTTTTAATTGTCGCCAAGAATGTTGTTATCTCAGAAATACCCTGAAATATAATTATATTAATTTAGGACCATGTCACTTGCTCCTTTATCATAATATATATATATATATATATATATATATATATATATATATATATATATATATATATATATATATATATATATATATATATATTATATTGCAATAATTATTTCAGCAGCATTATTTAAATCCTTCATTGACTAATATTTATTACAGGACATATTACATGGACTGATCAATGAATTTGTTTAGAACTAATTAGTTTTCAAATCATATGGTTTTATAGTCATATCACAGTAACACAGGGGTGCAGGTAAATAGAAACTGTGGTGCATAGTTCCTAAAATAGTAGTAAAACACACAATGATAAAAGACAATAAATACAAGCAGAAATAGAAATATATAATTTCACACATAAGGTACACTGTACATAGATTATTGCACCATGGAATATAATCGTATACAAGCTATTTATTAAATGTTTTGTGGCCTTTCTTATTACTTATATTAATATCTAAATGATATTGGATCAACTAAAATTAAGTAATATAGTGTGCATATACATTTTGGCCATATTTTGTGTGTGGTTTATATGTGTGAATGTGGTTTATGGTTGTATGAAATCTATATGATTTATGTATACAGCATGACACCAAAACATATACCATCATAATGCAGCGTAATGTGGGCACTGGTGATTAGTGATAGAGAGAGATAGAGACTGTGTGTGTGTCAATGCGTGTGTGTGTGTGTGTGTATACATGTGCATGTGTGTGTGTGTAGGTGTATATGTGTGTGTATATGTGTGTGTGTGTGTATGTGTGTGTGTGTGTGTGTGTGTGTGTGAGTGTGTGTGTGTGTGTGTGTGTGTGTGTGTGTGTATATATGTGTGTGTGTGTCTGTGTGTCTGTGTCTGTGTGTGTGTGTGTGTGCAGCACAGCTACAGTGTGACTCATGCTGCCCTCAGTTAGCCAGCAGAGGCCACTCACAGCATGTCATACAGCTGACAGTCAGTTGCTACACTCACACACAGTTGCACACACAGTTGCACACACACACACACACACACACACACACACACACACACACACACACACACACTTGTCACACACTTGCTTTGACATCATCATGAAGGATTTTTAGGCACTCTATTCTCTGGCCAGTATACGTCATTAGCATTCCTGTAGTCCTTCATGAGAAAATTATGAAATAATACTGTAATATCACTGCACGCATGCTGTAAACGCTCCCTCCATATTTTATCCTTCTCCTCCTCTACCACAGTGTGAGCATCCCAGGACGGTCCCGGCGTGAAAACGCATCAATCACTCGCTCGTAAAAGCTGATAAATGATTTATCCATGAAAAAATATTAACTGCAGCGTGGACGATTGATCGGCTGATGATAAATGCGAGCGGTGCGGATTATAGAAAAGAGGAGAAAAGCAGTAAATACACGTGTCAGTCCGGCCCTGTGAACGCCACTCTCACACACATTACACAGCTGTTTCTGGGCCAGAGGGGACGCTCGCTCTTCTGCACTGTAATGTTCAGTACAAGGTCATGTTTTTCCTTTTTGTCAACAGCGTATCGCTTATGATAACATGATTAGTCCTAACACATTACATAGAGCTGTGTCTTATATATCAGATTTTAAAGATTTTATATTCAGGCAAATTATAAGACTGAGTGTAAATTTGAAACATTGATCCACCAGTATTTAAAATGCTTTTGCAAATGAACTGACTGACTGATGTTAAAGATTATATGGATATTAGTTTAACCAGTTGATACATTAATACACTAAGCTACTATACTTTAATTCTTACATTGTCCACACATTGTAAATGATGCGATGCTGCACATACAACAACAAGCTAGTCTTCCTCTAAAACAGGGGAAAATAGGGGTAAATATGGCCCATAGACAGATTTTGATCTGCCCTCAGCACAACTATAAAACATAGATTATTGGTGGCCCACTGGCACGTTCCAGTATTTCCTTTCACCTGACAGTAGCAGTAGTACATACATGTACAGCACGCTGCATCACTGTGTATAAGACACAAGATATTTCACAAACCGACAAATATTATTTGAAGAAAAACTTGCTATGATGTTCCACAGGTCTCATAAATGATTAGGCTCTTTATGTTCTAAAATTGCAGTATTATAAACAAAAGAAAATGCTCAGTCTATATTAAGTTCTGGAAAAAAATAAGAGACCATTTAAAATTATGAGTTTCCTTAATTTTACCAAATTGAAAACCTTTGAAATATAATCAAGAGGAAGATGGATGATCACAAGCCATCAAACCAAGCTGATTTTGCATTTTCTGAAAATACAGTAAATGCTCTAAATGACAATATTTTTATTTGGAATTTGTTGTCTGTAGTTTATTGAATAAAACAACAATGTTCATTTTACTTAAACATAAACCTATAAATAGCAAAATCTGAGAAACTGATTCAGAAACTGAAGTGCTCTTTTAATTTTTTCCAGAGCTGTAAATTCTGCTGTGAGCTGTGTTATTGTTCATTCATTTAAAAAACATGCTCTACTTTTAAACTAAATAAAATCACTGTTTAAATAACTGTGTTTTTCTTATTTTTAATATTGTTTTTAATCATTCATAAATAACCTTAATGAACCTTTTTTTATGTAGTCTAGTCTGACCCCCCCTGCTCTACATTAGCAACTCACCATACTGAACTCCTCCATTTACACACACTATTGACCAATTATCCAATGACATCACTAAAATACACATTTACTGCAGTTTACTATTGACAGTTTAGCACCAGCTGCACATCAGTCACACAATGTACTTAAATGTACTTACTGTATTAAGTGTATTTACTGTTCATGCACTTTGTGTTTAGCCATTGCACTAATATATATCTAATATCTGTTACTGCAGCAGAGATCTAACCTGACATTATTATTATTATTATTATTATTATTATTATTATTATTATTATTATTATTATTATTATTAATTACATTTTAATAAAGCAGTTATTTTCAGACAGACATGAGACAGGTATCAGTACTCAATTATAATTCAATTAAAATGTATAGTCATAAATAATATAAACATAAATATTCTAGGGAGGGGGGTAAAACATTTGTTTTTTTAATTGTTTAATTTAATAAATTATTAGATTAAAAAAACACATATTTTTGGGTTATTTGGAGTTTCAGTTTCTGGGTTTGATTTGTTCTCTTTGTTACAGTAAGGCTCTTCCAACCTCCCAAAAACACATGGTATGTGACGTGGGCATGTTGAACTGCTCACTGTGTGTGTGTGTGTGTGTGTGTGTGAGAGAGAGAGTGTATGAGCGTGTGTGTGTGTGTGTGTATATATACATTTTTTTATAAAATATTGTGATTCATTTTTACCATATCACCCACCCAAATTATGAGCTCAGTGTTTTTGCTTGCTTTTGATTTTGAGATGAAGAAGTGTGAGATGAGGAGAGATAGTCCACCCTCATGTGAGAGTGTTTGTTTAATTTTAATATAATACATTTATATAAATATGTATGCAGTATAATTGCTATTCAGATGAGTGCTATTACTTCATACAGGCAGTTAGTCAGGATAAATAATTTACACATTTACCATTTAACATTTAACATTTAAGGTAGTCTGAGGAATAACTACACACTGACTGTGAGTGTCAGAAACTGGTGGGTTACATCCAATATGCAAATTGTTAAACTACCCATAATAAAAGGCTCAATTGTTTTAAGTGTACTATTTAAAAGTATTTAAATATATCTGTGACTGAAAATGTTCACCTAACTCAAAAGTAGTTTGGTAATGTTTTAAAATATGTAATTTTTACATAAAACAGACTTACAGATTTATTTTTTTATTTAAACTAATTCAAACTAATTGTGTGCATTAAGAGTATTAGTTTATTTAGATGCAGTAAAACATGAATAATTGATGTATATTGTAATGAAATAGTTGAATCAGAGCTTGTTTCACCTGTTGAGACTGTGGTGAGTCTGGCAGATGCTGTGCTCTGTGTCTCTGTGTCAGAACACAGGTAGAGTTTTACACTGGTCTCCCTGTTCGACCCTGCGGCTCATCCTGCTGCCGTGATCCGCCTGAGAAATTAAAACAGGGAAGCGTTTCTGTCGGAGCAAAGCTCTGGATTTCCAGCCCAAATCACTAAGGAGGGACTAATGAAATCATCATAATCCCCCCATCTTCCCTCCTCTCTCCATCCACCCCCCCACACCCCCGGCCCACCACACTGCCAGCAGACAATCTCCAGCCTCCACATTCATTTACTATTCCACCTTTAACACAGACAAGAAGAGCCAAATCAATATATCACACTGCTCTGAAATGAGAGACAGAGAAATAGGAAGAGAGAAATAAAGCTGTGTGGTAATTAAGACATATGTGCTGTTTTCCTCTGCTGCTCATCTAGTCCAGAATGCTCCACACAAACGCCGGTTAAGTGGGGATATGATGCTGATGAGAGTGTAATTGATAACTGAAAAAACATTCTATTCCTCTCTCCCTCTCTCTCTCTCTCTCTCTCCCCCCCCCTCTCTCTCTCTCTCTCTCCCCCCCCCTCTCTCTCTCTCTCTCTCTCTCCCCCCCTCTCTCTCTCTCTCTCTCTCTCTCTCTCTCCCCCTCTCTCCCCCTCTCTCTCTCTGATGGTGTCAGTAGTATAGGGTTGGGGACACTCTGAATTAACCTCCTCCTGTGATGGCTCCCTGAGGCTGTGCTATAATTCTGTATACAGTAATACGGTAATGACATTCCGATAGTCATACGCGTCATAAACCCGCTCTGGTCTGATTTGGAAAGTGCAGAGGATCAGCTGCTCCAAGTCATGTGGATGATCTGTAATTTTATAATGAACTGCAGGGTCATAAAGAGCTCAGCACCATATTGGTTTTGTGTTTTTTTAACTAATTTTCAGGATCACATGATTTAAAATTGTGTGACTTTTCCTTTTCCTGTTTTATTATTTCTGTTTAATTATAATTTGAAATGACATTGCTAGAGCACACCATAATGATTTATATATATTTAATATATTTAAATATTATTTATATACTGTTTATTATTTTACTGAAAATAAATGACCATGGCCATTATTAGAAAAAATGGAAAAATTAAAATCTTCATGTACTGATGCTACAAAAAGGTAGTGCAAATGGAATTAAGAAGAAAACATAGGGGTCTTATTGTCTCTGCCATGAGTTGAATGAAATGAAAATAAATCAAATGAATAAAATGACAAACCTGGCTTTTTTATTTTCTCACAGTTTGCACACAAGAATACCAGCAGCTTCTGAAATAAGACTGTTCTCTTCTCTGTTAGTTTTTTTGGCAAAAAGGTCATTCATTTTTCCACTGGATGTTAAAATTGAGGAGATTTGCTTCTGATTTTTTATTGAAGCTCTGTGTCTGTCCTCTCAGCTTCATACAATCAATTTAACAATTGGAAGAACTTCTCTGGAAACCTAAGAGAGTCTTCAATCTTCACACATTTAACTATTGATCTAAATATATTTTAAATCATTTTCTTTTAATCTAATTTAATATTCTGTTTTAATATAATGCTATATTCTAAAGCTATATATTTCAAATAGTGCTATGCACTACATATATGTCTGAGGGAGTTCAGGTAGAAATGTATTTTTTTACATTCTTTTCTAATTTAATGTAAATAGAATCATAGATTTTTAAACAAATTCATTTTTAAAAACATATTCTTTAAGGGTTCCTTAAATACACAACATAAATAATGCCATCATATGGATGTATAACTGCTCATCATTTGTTTCATTTCAGTGTGTTAAATGGCTTTGCTTTATGGTTCTTTAAAAAAGAAACAAGTCTGATCTTCCTGTATGGGTTTTTTGGTAGTATAATGTTTTCTGAATGCTTGGATTAACATTCTTATAATGTATAATTTGTCAATTTTTTGATGTTCTAAGAAGACTTTTATTGCATGTTTTAAAACGTTCCGGTCGACGTTACTTATTTGAATGTTTGAATTTTTTGGGAATGTTACCTAAGTTTCCATAATGTTACTATTTGTTTTAGCTGAGAACGTTATGTGATAAATGTTATAATAATGTTTTGATGAAAAGCAATCCAGGAACATTATCTCTGTAACGTTACAGGCTAACCATCATGGAAGCCTTTAAAAATGTTGCTTAACATTATTAAAACATTCTCTGTTAGCCGGATTGTGTTCAAATGATCACATGACACAATGCACTGATTGCACTCATATTTATGTATATTTTCTGTGATATTTGAAGGTTTAAATGTAAAAATAGCATAAATAATACTCCTGCCTGCTGGACTCCATTGTGTGCACTACTTGACCAGTGGATAAAATTCCATTTCCATAGTGTTTCTCCGACTTCTCCGGAGCGCTTGTGTTTTTTTTCTTCATGTTTTTAAGGCCACGGGTAGTAAACAACCAATTTTTATTCTGGAGAATGGCTTCAGCCTCCGTCACCCTCCTGTTCCCTTTCTGCCAGCGGCGTGTGGGAGAGAGAGCCCACCACCGAGTGGTATTGTGATATTTTGTGCTGCGATAAGTCCATAAATAAGATTAATATGGTGTTGAGAAGGTTGTCGGTGGACCCGGCCTAAAGGAAATAAGTTGACTGTGAACAGACACCAGTGTAAACCGAATGAAGCGGTGGGTTCCCGGGCCAGATAATGTGATCACGAGCCCATGTAACTCAGCATGACAATGGGCGCTGCGCTGCTCACCCTCCACGCCACGCTGTTGAGAATGGATTACCCAGCTGCAGTGCCACACCGCACAACCATTTTCAACCTGCCACTGAGATAGCGGCCAGATTAAAGGCTGCAGGCGCGAGCACACACACTCGCGCACACACAAACAGACAGTCAGTCATGTGGCTATTTCACACATGGACCTACATGATCACGTACGCAAGGGTTAGCATGCTCAGCCACCACAAATACACACACACACACACACACACACACACACATACATTCAGGATGTGAATTCAGAAAGGTTGCATGCTCACCAGTTTTCATATTTATTCAAAAAGTGTCTCAAATATTACTTACGCTATCTATATATACAGCTCTGGAAAAAAAATTATGAATCAGTTTCTCAGATTTTGTTTTTATTCTATAAACTACAGATAACATTTCTCCCAAATTCCAAATAAAAATATTGTCATTTAGAGCATTTATTTGCAGAAAATAAGAAATGGCTGAAATAACAAAAAGATGCAGAGCTTTCAGACCTCAAATAATGCAAAGAAAACAAGTTCATATTCATAAAGTTTTAAAAGATCAGAAATCAATATTTGGTGGAATAACCCTGATTTTTAATCACAGTTTTCATGCATCTTGGCATGTTCTCCTCCACCAGTCTTACACACTGCTTTTGGATAACATTATGCCTCTTCTGTTTCAAAAATTCAAACACTTTCCTCTTTTATTTCTAACCTATATTCCAGAGGTTTACAATTTGTAAGTTAATGTAGAAAGCAGGGCAGGATATAATTTTTCTGTATGTATATGATATTATTCCGATTTCAACATAAGCAATGTCTGTACCTATAAAATCAGAAAATGAATTATCTCTTACAGACTGATTTTAGTTGAAGGCGATTTGTATATACATGATGAATCTACACACACAAGTCACCGGGGTTGTCACTGCTAAGTATATTAATGATTATGTAATTCATAATTACCAATTATTTTGACAGTTAACAAAGTAAACTAATAATCAAAAATGCTTTTAAAAGTAAAGCACTAATATACACTGACATGCCAAAGCAATATGTAAATTGACCAGGATGTGGGGTCAGGGGACAGCTTGTTGTGCGGTTTTATCTTTCTCTACTGTAATGAAATAAAGTCTGAGATCTATAAGTCAAACAACGCTTACGAAATTTGATTGAATACTTATCCTGGACCGTTCAGCGAGGTTTCCTTTTTGGGGAGTGTCCTTAGGTGTGTATTTTAGCCTGCTTCATAATGATTAGCAATTCATTTTATTTATTTAAGTTGATTTTAATTAAGTAATGGTGGCAGCTTCAACACATACACACACTTCTGCAGCCACAAATCAACACAGAGACTTTTACCTGAAAAGAAATCCCTCAATGAACACTGCCTGCCATCCATGTAAATGGTCCCACAGCACAGCTTCAGCCGACCCCCCACCAACCCCCCTCCCCACACACACACACACACTTTGGAAAATCCTGGTTTGCTGGCACAGTCTCTGTACTTCACGACTCTTCATCGGATTGCTGTATGGATTGTTATATTCACTGAAGTAATCCTTATTACCCTCAGTCCTCAGGGAGCCATTTACATCGATTTCTCTCCTCTGCTCATTTCTTTTCACTTTTTAATGCTCATTCTGTGAATCATTTGCTTTTCCAAACTCCAACACACACACCAACAACACTCTCCATACACTCTCCCTTCCCACACAAACACACACACACACACACACACACACACACACACACAGACAATACACACTAACACACACTTCTCTCTGACGACTGGCAGCCTGGTGTGGCTGCGATTTCAATAACCCGTGGGTCCGAGTGTCTTTATTTAAATCACTCCCAGCAGAATGGCAGACAACAAACCGGCGCCAATAACAAATCTCTGCAGCGTCGCACGCCACCGCAATTAGGTTAAAGTGTGATGGAAGGCGGGCGCTGTGTAATTTGGGCCCGGCGGGAGGTTTACGGAGGCCGAGGCGGGATGATAGAAGCGCTTGGGCGCGTGTTTGTGTTGTCTGCTGGTGGACCACTTCATTACTTGTGTGTGTAAAGCGTGAGCACGGTGGGTGGGAGATAGCCTCCCTGAGGAAGAGCGCTACTGCATCTTTCCCCCCGCTGACACCGCCGCATACATCACCACCCTCCTTCCAGTCAGTCGCACCCCTCCGTCCCTCCGCCGCCTCGCTTTATTATCCGTTTATTCCCCTCCTGCTCCCTCCGTCTCTTTCCTCCTTGCGCACTCTCCCTCCTTTTTTCTTTTTGCGGACCCTCTATTTTTGTCATTGCCGCTCCCCCCTCGATATATCTTCCTTCCGGCCGTAATGAGAGGCTTGGGAGAATGGAGATCCTCCCTGGTCGCCCATCACCAGCATTGAGAATCATTTACATCCATGATCCCTCATCATTACCTTTGTCCTGCCTTATTCATTACCTGAGGGTTCTCTTCCTCCACCCAAAACTCTCCACGTCCACCTCTATCCCTTCTCCTACCTCTAAATTTACCAGGTCTGTGTTCTACATCTACCTTTACCAGACTTCTGTTCTACCTCCACCTCCACCTTTATCAGGCGTCTCTTCTATCTTTACCTCTATCTTTACCAAGCCTCTGTCCTATCTCTACCTTCACCAGACCTCTGTTTTATCTCTATCTCTACCTTTACCAGACATCTGTTCTATTTCTATCTCTACCTTTACCAGACATCTGTTCTATTTCTATCTCTACCTTTACCAGACCTCTGTTCTGTCGTTATCTTTATCTTCATCAGATCTCTGTTCTGTCTTTTTCTATTAAACAGGCCTCTGTTCTATCTCTACCTTTACCAAGCCTCTGTTTTATCTTTACCTCTACCTTTACCAGGCCATTGTTCTCCCTCTACCAGACCCCTGTTCTACCTTTAGGTGTGACATGGGGGATTGTTCATGCATTCATAAATAAACAATACATACTAGTGTTGCTTCCAATGGTCAGTAGCTAGAAGTCACCAATAAGCAGTGTTGGGAGTAACGGCGTTAAAACTAACGGCGTTACTAACGCCGTTACTTTTTTTCAGTAACGAGTAATCTAACTAATTACTATGACTGTAACTATAACGCCGTTACCATTTCCGACACCCCGTTACTGCACGTTACTTTAGCAGCTCTATGAACTTTTTTTTTTATTTCGCTTTGCCCTGGTTAACCCCTCCTCTGTCCGGTGAACTTGAGCTTCTGGCCGCTGTGCCTGTGGTTTGGCGTGGTGAAGTGAGGCACAATTGTGACGATTTGCGTGCTCTAATCAATTCAGTGATTGCCGTGGACAACCCAAGTTCCGAATTAAGGACGTTAAGCTCTTTTTAGCTGCTCCGGTTTTTGTGGTGCTGCTGCTTTCTATTTTAGAGCTTAGATTCTCTGCCCGAACCCGACCTGACCCAAAGACCGTCCCAAAATCGGGCTCCTATTTTTATTTTATATAAAGCTCTGGTGTGATAATCACAATGTTGCTAAGTAACCAATTATTATTGTTCACTAAAGCGAACGAAATAGCGAAAATTGAAAGTGAAAAACATTTGTGTTAACTGAATCTAATAAAAACGGTAATTAAAAGGAAAAACATAACTATCTCGAACTGTATTTTGTGTTTATAAAACTAACTAAAACGAACTGAAATTACTGATAGAATACCCTCATTTTTGTGTTTAATTTATTTATAAGCGCTGTTGTAAAGCGGAGTTGTACAGCGGGAGTTGTTGTGCCGAGCGCGCGGCACTCGTGGTCCGTTAGTTCTTGTGTAAAGCGCTCGCGCTAGCAAGCCCACCCTAAAATGAACAGAAAAAATAAAAACAAAATAAAATTAAACTATAATAAAAATGAAAAATGTAATCACGTAGCTCTGGGCGCACGTGAACGCCTCCGCGTTTGACTTGCAGCATTGTGTGTAGCTGTTCTTAAAAATCATTTAAATTAAATAATAGTTCTATGCTTCTATGTTACAGTGTTAATTAACATAATTCTGATTATATTTCGCTCATTCAATCAGCCCGAAAACAGACAGTTTATGGGGCGGATCGGGTCAGGCTCATAATGACAGTTTATGGTTCGGGCTTGGGCAGAATGTGCACGGGCTCCGGCTGGGTCGGATTTTTTGGGCAGGATCTAAGCTCTATTCTCTTTTGGTGAAGCTGTTATATTAATACCATTTTAACGGGCATTAAATTGTTGTTTTTGTCCATTATTTTGTTTTATATATACATATTTCTTTTGAGTGTGGCTTGGTTTGTTAAATTTCATCCCCAGACGCGTTTTTCCGCTTTTTTCAGTATTACAAGTTTTAGTAATTTTCTTTGGTTGTGTGGAGAATTTCGTTTTATTTTTTTGAAATTCGTTAGATTATATTTTTGTCAACATTTTGGGTTTATTTTCGTTTGTTATTTTTTGTTATTTTTCTAATAATAATAGTAAATGCATAATTGATTTCCTTTTTTTGACGGGCGAATAATAAAAAGTAACGCGATAGTTACTTTTACTGGTAACTAATTACTTTTATAGTGGAGTAACTCCGTTAGTAACTCAGTTACTTTTTTGGAGAAGTAAGGAGTAACTATAACTAATTACTTTTTCAAAGTAACGTGCCCAACACTGCCAATAAGCAACATGTCTTTTGATTAATACTAATCAGTGATTCTTTATTATCAGTACTTATAGCAAGATTTTGCTGTAATGACTGATTAAATCATTTAAATCTTGAGGTCTAATGTAGATGTAGACTTAAAGAGAAAAAGAAAAAAAAAACATATGATACGGGCCCTTTAAGTGGCTTTGTTCTCCTCTTTTCAGCACTTCCTCTCTTTGTTTTCTCTTTAAACAAAAAAATCAAAATGATAGAACAGCTCATCAGGTGGACGCCACCCATAATGCTCAGCTATATGGCCAAATCCGTCTCCGTTTTCATCTTATCGTCTCTTTTTCCTGCTTTTTTAACCTAATGTGTTGCACCATCAAGACAATCAATACCATCGTAGCAAAAATATTGATATCAGATTCTTCCCAGCCTCTTGATGCAGCGTCCCATTGAATACATAGATTACCGTGCTGTACTCCCTCTCTCTCCTGTTGCCGTTCCCGAGCAATCGCAGTGGGCACGCAACCATGGCAAAGAAGAACTTAATAATCAGGGAGAAATTGATTTTGCAGAAAGGGATTCAGCTTTGATAAGGTATTAGTACAAGAGAGAGCATTCTGAATCTTCATTGAGCTGCTTTGATATGCACTGGAACTATCGTTAATAGAAAGAAAGAATGAAAAATGAATGGAGAGAATAGACTCCTGCGTTTTAGAGAAAGGTGCCACGGCCGCAGGTTGGCGTGATGGTAAAAGCTAATAAGAGAGGGAATTGATTTTGTGTTGGGTGAGGATGAGGCTGAAATTAGATAAAGGTGAAGATTCAGTGAAAGTTCATTAGTTTATTCCATGAAGAAAGATCTGCTCTGATGTTGGAGTTGGGTTGGGTCCAGTGAACAGATCTACAGGACTGAGAAAGATTCTGGAAGATGCTGAAGAGCTTTTTTCCTGTGTGTCCAAACTAAGAGAACAAACAACTATTAGGCACACAAATATTTGGACAGTGACACCATCATTATGATCTCAGTTCTACAAACTGCCACACTGGATTTGAAATAAAATGAATGAATTAATATTAATATAACCAATATTTGTAACAAAGCCTCTATTCAGGGACTTAAAAGTAATTGGACAGATAAACTTTACTATAAATAAAATGGTAATTTTTAGTACTGTGTTGAGAATCCTTTGCAGGCATTGACGGCCTAAAGTCTGGAGGCCACTGACATCACCAAACACTGGGTTTCCTACTTTGTGATGCTTTACCAGGCCTTTACTGCAGCTGTTTTCAGTTGTTGCTGGTTTGTGGATCTTTCTATCTTTAGTTTTTTTTTTTTTTTAAGTGAGTGAAATGCTGCTTGATCAGGTTCAAATCTGCTGATTGAATCGGCCACTGCAGAATATTCCACTTCTTTACCTTTAAAAATTCCTGGCTTTTGCAGTATGATTTGAGTCACTGTCCATCTGTACTGTTAAGCACCGTCCAATCAAACTTTTTGTATTTGGTTGAATCAGAATATAAAATTTATCCCTGTTTACTTCACAGTCCATCCTTCTGCTTCTGTCTTCTATCATATATTCAATAAACACTAGTGACCCAGGGCTTTTGGAAGCCATAACACCCATCCACCACCATGTTTTACAGACAATGTGGTGAGCTTTGTGTGGAGCTGTTCCAAAACTTCTCCATGTTTTCTTTTTCCCATCATTCCAGTCCAGGTTAATCTTAGTTTCATCTGTCCAAAGAATGCTGTTTTAGAACTGGGCTGGCTTCTTTAGATGTTTTATGGTTAAGTCTAATCTGAACTTTTTATTAATGGTTTTCACCTTGTGGTGAAACCTCTGTATTTACTTTCTTCTCTTTATGGTAGACTGGGATACTAATACACCTCCTTCCTGGAGAGTGTTCTTCACTTGGGTGGATGTTGTGATGGGTTTTTTCTTTGCCATGGAAAGGATTATGTTATTATCCCCCACTGTTGTCTTTTTGAGTTCCTGAGTTCATCACTGATCTATTTTTTACCAGAATGTACCAAACTGTTGGTTTGGCCACCCCTAACATCACCACTATCTCTCGGATGGATTTCCTGTTTGTTTGTTTTTTTCAGTTTAACAATGATCTGTTTCACCTCCAATGAGAGCGTGTTTGGCCTCATGTTGTGAGTTTACAGCAACAGCTTCCAAATGCTAATGCCACACCTGGAATCAGCTCCAGACCTTTTACCTGCTTAACTGATGGTGGATTAATGAGGAAATAGCCAATGAATCCCATAAAATAGTCATTGTCCAATTACTTTTGAGCCCCTGTAATGAGGAGTCTTTGTAGAAAAGTGGCTGCAATTCATAAAAGTTTCATAACATATTTTTGTTCATATTTTTGCTTAAATAAGAGCTTTTTTATTTCAAATCCAGTGTGGTGTCAGGCAGAGCCTAAATCATGAATATTTTGTCACTGTCCAAATATTAATGGGCCTAGCTGTATTTAGTTTTTTTTTTGTTTCTCTCTTGAGTTTCTGACATTAGAACAAATGCACTCAATTATACACACTGTGTGTGTAGCGATGTGTGCATAGTGCGTGTATAGTGTATAGTGTTTGTATGTGTGTGTGTGTGTGTGGCAGTGTGATGATGTGTCACTGGTAGCTCTGGCTGTGTCTCGGGGAGATGCGGGTGCAAGGCCTTTGGGCATGGTTCAGATGTGCGAATGCAGACAGCGGAAATGACAGAAAAACAAAGTGAAATGTGGAAAAAAATGTAAAAATGCCGACTGTATCATTTCAAACAGTGTGTGCTATCACAGTTTAATTTAAAGTTTAAGTTAAAGCTCATTCAAAAAACAGGTTTCCATTTTAAATAGGTTTTGGCCTAAAAACCTATTGGTATATGTCTTTTTCACTGCATGATCCAGCTTTAAACTGCATACGTGATTTCAGGAAGTGTTTCTGAGCACATGCAGTGATTTCAAATACAGAATCAGTACAGCCTGTTATTAATGCAGTGCTGCCTGAGGCCCAAAACATCACCAGCATCCAGTACAGACTGCCAGTCTTGTAGATGGGCTGTAGATGACTGTAGATGATAGAATATCTAAAGCCTTAAAAATTTTACATTGAGGAACATTTTTCTCTTTTTTAGACCTAGTCTTTGGTGAGATTGACTCCGCCTCTCTAAAATGCTCTTTTTACACCCAGTCATATGAGTTAGTTACAAATAGCTCCTATTGCTGGTGATTTATGTAGTTCCACTTACTTTTCCAGCCTTTTGTTGCCCAACGTTTTGAAGATGCATTGTTGCTGTCAAGTTTTGAGTTAATGTTTATTTTATTAAATAAAAAAAAGAGTCTCAAAATGTCTTACATTCAATATCTGATACATGTTCTTTGTTCTGTTGGGTCTGTGAGATTTGCAAATCACTGCATTCTGATTTTATTTACATTTATTTACACATCATTTCATCACCTTTGTTGCAATTGGGGTTCTGAATGTGGTAGTACAGTTTAAGTACAAAAGTCAAAGACCTGGTATCTGTTAAACTACTGGTCCAAGGTTTTAGAACACCCCCCAGTTTTTTTCTGTATTATCAGCAGTGCTGGTAATAAAGTCATTGCTAAGATAAAAAAAACAGCTTGTCTGGGTCATACAGCACTGCTACTGGACTACTTAACAATAGGGGTGTTCTAAACCTTTTAACTGGTAGTGTATGTGCAAGATAATGTTGGAGCATAGACATTTCCAAGAGCATGAGAAAAAAACTGTATAGAAACAAAGTTTCCCAAAATGAATATTTAAAACATAGGACTCCATTAAAATGGGACCCATACCTTCCATACAAGACAAATAGACCTTAAAACTACTCATGTGATACTGTACATCTGGAAGTGCAGTCAGTTGCCTGTTTACACCAACATACACCTACCTTATTAACCCTGCCTATTACCCAGAGTGCACTGCTGCTCTCACATCAGCATAAAGCACTGTCCTCTGTCCTCTACACACAGCGCAGCTCTACATCATATAAATGCCAGACGAGTCGGAGGCATTGAGGGATCGTTTCATTTGCAACTCTGAGGCCTCGGCTGATGTTCACCAGCAGATACAAATTGCTGCCTTTTATCTCTGCACACCAACAAAGCAAATTAACCCTTTCTTATTTATCTTCAGCCGTCGCCTGATGCTCCGCACGGCTCTGTAACATCTGCCCCTCTGCTGGCCTCAACACTGGGCTTGCAGTTACATAGGAAAGCATAATGACAGAAACAGGTCATCCCTCAGTATTTAGAGCTGTATTTAGATGCTTCAGTTCCGTCAGGTTAGATGGTGAATGTTGGTGAACAGTCATTTTCAGGTCTCTCCAGAGATGCTCAGTTGGGTTTAGGTCAGGGCTCTGGTTGGGCCAGTCAAGAATGGTCACAAAGTTGTTCTGAAGCCACTCCTTTGTTATTTTATCTGTGTGTTTAGGGTCATTGTCTTGTTGGAAGGTAAACCTTCAGCCCATTTCAGGTCCAGACCACTCTGGAAGAGGTTTTCTTCAGGATGTCTCTGTACTAGGTTGCTTTTATCTTTCCTTCAGTTGCAACCAGTTGACCTGTTGCTGCAGCTGAAAAACACTACCATGTTTCACTGTTGGGATTATATTAGACAGGTGATGAGCAGTTCCCGGTTTTCTCCACACCTACCATATGTAATTAACGCAAAAATGTTCAATATTCACCTTTTCAGACCAGAGAATCTTATTTCTCATAGTCTGGGAGTCCTTCATATGGGCTTTCATTTGTCTTGCACTGAGGAGAGGCTTCTGTCGGGACACTGCCATAAAGCCCCGACTGGTGGAGGGCTGCAGTGATAGCTGACTTTGTGGAAATTTGTTATCATCTCCATGCTGCATCTCTGAAGCTCAGCCACAATGATATTTGGGTTCTTCTTTATCTCTCTCACCAAGGCTCTTCTCCCACGAGTGCTCAGTTTGGCTGGACGGCCGGGTCTAGGAAGAGTTCTGGTCTTCCCAAACGTCTTCCATTAAATGATCATGGAGGCCACCTTGAGTGCTGCAGAAATTATTTTGTATCCTTGGCCAGATCTGTGCCTTGCCACCATTCTGAGTAATGCTTCATAATACAGCTCGCATTTTAGAGGGTAAGTACTGTGCACTTACAGAGTAAGAATGGTAGAACACTGTACACTACATAATACAGTCCGCTCCCTGTTGTTTCTGAGTATTTACTGAGTAAGTACTGTATACTTATAGAGTAAGAACAGTAAAAAGCAGGTGGGATGTGAGTTTATTGACCATTAATATAAAACCTTGTTGTTTCTGTGTATTAATAAATACATTTTCTGTAAAATCGAATCATTCCTAAATATTATTGTATTTTAGTCTTGACATACTTCTTCCTACTCCTGTTTTTAGTTGCTCCACCCTTGAAAGTTTTAAAATCATAAATCAAATAAATTCTCATCTTCTTTTTCAAACTCATAACATTTTTAGAATAATAATTCCCTGGAGTGTGACTGGAATGAAGCCTTCATATCTGCTATGAACAAAGGGCAAAATTATTATGTATTATTTTAAATGAAAATTGCACCACAAGTGCAAATTGCAGGTTGTCCTTTGCTTTATTTGTACCTACATTTAGGTAAAAGTAGGACCCCATAAATATTTTGTATTTACTGATTCATAGAGAACAGTACGCCGTAAGAAAAAGGAACTTACCCTCTAAAATGCAGCCTGTATTATAAAGAGTTCTTTAGGCAGTTCGTTCGACCTCATGATTCGTATTTGATCTGACATGCACTGTGAGCTGTGAGGTCTTATACAGACAGTGTTCCTTTACTAATTTAGTTCAATCGGTTTAATTAAACACAGCTGGACTCCAATGAAGGAGTACATCTCAAGAAGGATCAGAAGAAAGGGACAGCATGTGAGTTAAATGTGAGTGTCAAAGCAAAGGGTCTGAATACTTATGAGCATGTGATACTTCAGCTTTTCTTTTTTCTTAGTTTACAAATTTACATAAATTTGGGAGCTGGGTGTACATTAATGAGAAATAAAGTGAACTTTTTAGATTTTTGCAAATGGCCGCAATGAATACTTTGTGTACCTACTGTATTTATTGTGCAACATGAATACAGGATTCATAGATATATATTTTTTAAACATAGCTTTTGTTGTCTTGTGTGTGAATGACAGTATATTATTAAAAACACTTCTGCTTGGTGTGTAGAGTTGTAGTGGGTTGTGGTTGTGAGGTGAGCTGACTGGCACCTGTAGTGAGGATTACAGTTCAGATGATGATGAGCTATCGCTGGAGATCAGTGTTATTGCTGTAGCGCTACGCAGGATGTGAGGCTTTCAGTGTGGTGCCAGTCTGTACCTAATGAAGATTAATGCGCCCGGCCGGCGTCAACAAGCCAAGAAAGAAACTTTGCTCTCTCGCTCTCTCTCGTACATGTCTTCAGGGTCGCCTCCATCACCCCCTCGCTCGCCTCTCCAATGAAACCAGACACGTGTCACATCACTGCATGTCACCGGCCTGACGCCGATTGCTCACTGCTGCACACCAGCTTTTTCACACGCTGCATCACTGCTCATCGTCTCCCGGGGTTGCCAGACATGCACTTTTTTTTGTTGCTTTTGTAAAGTTGCCATTCCTTTTGCTTGTTGCTGTGTGTTCACCACAAAGTCTGAATTGCAGTGGTATTAATGTAAAATAGAATATAGTGCATGTATTGCTTTATTCACATGGTCAGTGACTGGGAGCAGTGTGCCTGTAGTCGAGGCAATGCTGCACATCCCCCTCATCCCAATCCCCCGCAATGCTGACCTGACCTGGCCACTGGATATCTTTTACCTTCTTTTTTCCTTCCTTCCTTTCTTTTATCTTAAACGCTGTGTTTACATCTCCTAGCGCCATGCAGACCAGAGCGTACACTTGGCTTAGCTAAACTGTGTCCAACAGCAAAACAGCGGGGAAAAAAAATACCTCTCCAGGATGAATGTAATATTGTAACATCGCATCTGACGGCTCTTTTTTCCCTCTCTTTTCGAGGCCGTTTAGGGTTGCTGGCTTCCACCAGCCTCTCTCACCCCTCTCTCGCCCCTCTCTCACCGTTAGCTGTGCACTTCCAGTTTCTTCCCGCAAGCCAGTGATGCCTTGTGACAGCAAGCGCTCTTGGCGGGGGCCAAGCACTGTCGCACCACAGCCAGCATGCTGAGAGAGAGATACAGAGAGAGAGAGAGAGAGAAAGAGAGAGAGATACAGAGAGAGAGAGAGGGTTCTACCCCCTCTGCCCCTCATATTGTGACACTGGCATGGCCGCTCACTCCGGTGCCGCAGCTGATGCTCTGTCCAGCCCCATCCACATCTCCTTGACGATGAGCGCTCTTGCCAAACGCCAGCAACCATAGTCACATCTGCTCGTCTCGGGCGGGCTGGGTGGCGGCCTGCCACCCGTGGCCAGTGCGGGCCGGAGGGCAGCCAGCAGCCACTGCCTCTGATCCACTGGCTGAGTGACAGAGAGAGAGAGAGAGAGAGAGAGAGAGAGAGAGAGATGGACAGACTGACTGGAGTACCTGTTGTTTCCTCCTCACTCTTTATCCCTGTTGACAGGCACTGGAGCTACACATGTCAACACTACATCAAATGCCAGCCTCTCAGGCTACCATCTCTTGGCTGCACTTTTTTTTTGCACCCTCCTCCCCTCCCTCTTCTCTAAACACCGCATTACATACAGTTTCTCATGTGAGACTCTTCCCACTCTTCCCATTTTTCCCAGTTTATAGCAGGAGGTTAACAAACTGGAACAAATGCAGAGAGAAAAGTCGAGCCTGAGCCAGAAGTTGCTTTATTCTGCCCTCTCTCTTTCTCTATTAGGAGTTATTCTAATTACATGTGTTAATATGTGTGTTAACTCACTTTGAGGCATAGAAGCTAAAAAAAGAAGTAAAAAACAGATTAAAAAAAATATTAGTTAATCATTCCCAATCATTGGATACAAAAATCAGCTATAGGGTAAGCAGTGTTAAAATTTTATACTCAATCTATTTTATTTAATTCTCACTTTTTATGTTTTTACTTTGTATTCATGAGAACTCTATGTTTTCTCTGATTGGTTGGCCAACCATCCAGAAAGCCCCAATTCAAAAGAGTTCCCAATCTGAAAAGCCATATAACTTCATATAAAGTCTGAAGAAATACTCTAGACTAAATACTGTATTATATAAAAAAAATATTTATTTTATTAGTTTTTTTTCTTTTGTTTACAGCTTTATAGAATATAACACTGTTTATATTAGGGCTGCCACCTAAATTGATATGTTTTATTAATGTTTTTTTTTTTGTTTATTGATCTAAAAAAGATATATACTTGTGAAAATTAATATTAGTAATGAATAAATTAGTGAATTAATAATAGAAATAAGATAATGAATTTAAGAAATGTAAAATGCAATGTAGTGGTTTCAGTTATAATATTTGTATATACAATATGGACTAACACCAGCAGATGACAAGTCTCTTTAGACCATCACTGATCACCATTAAATTTATTTCATTAGTAAATCAAGGAACCAGAGTCTGGAGGAAGAGTGGAGAGACACACAGTCCAAACTGATTGAGGTCTAGTGTGAAGTTTTCACCAATCAGTGATGGTTTGGAGAGACATGTCATCTGCTGGTGTTGATCCACTGTGTTTTATTATCAAGTCTAAAGTCAGTGCAGTTTTTCCCCGTAAAATTTTACAGCACTTCATGCTTCCCTCTGCTGACAACTTTTATAGAGATATGGATTTCATTTTCTAGCAGGACTTGGCACACTGCCCACACTGCCAAAAGTACCAATTGGTCTTATATAATATTCTTATTTTCTGAGACACTGATTTTTGGGTTTCTATTATGGCTGTAAGCCAAAATCATCAACAATAAAAGAAGTAAACACTTAAAATAGATCACTCTGTGTGTAATACATATATATAATATGAGTGTAACATTTTAAACTGAATTACTGAAATAAAGTATTTTTTTAATGATATATATCTTAATTAAAATAATGAATTCTTATTAGTAAAAGTTGATTTTCAAGCAAAATCAACTGTTTATGTCCTTCCTCAGTCCTACAGCGCATATATACTAAGCAATAATTTATTTCTTTTTTTTTAATTACATGCTACACATTAAAATGCAGGTAGTTAACTCTAAAACCAACATGATGCATATTTTTAAATAGATCTGAAAAAGCAATTGAATTATACAATAAACATTGTTAAATGTTAGTTAAATTCTGAACTAATTATTACATGACACATTAGTTAATGGTGCTAAATGTTTACTTATGTTGTAAATCAATTAATATTATAAATAAATAAAATAAGACTTTTTTTTAAATAGTAATGACTATCAATGACAAATGTCAATTAATCATTATTTACGATATTCTTTCATAACTATTGTTATTTAATGTACTCTTATTTTAAAGTCTTACTGGAAATGATCAGAAGGTCTGGTCTACGGTCACTATTCTTAAATGAAAATAAAGTGAATGGGCAGATTTAAATCCATGTATTCATTGAGAAATGTATCAAATTTGCAACAAATCTATTTGAATAATATAATTTTAATTAATTTTGCAGCCTTACCCAGAAGTGCTGCTATTTTGCTGCCTCCCTCTTTACCGCTCTCTGTATATTGTGTGGATGACCTCACGTTTAGGCCCGGGAAGCACGGACCGTATCGTCCACCTCTCCATCCACTCCATCCACTCTCTTTCCCTTTAATCATAGTGTCCTCATGTATATTGTTCGGCAGCCCCGGCTATTTTAAACAGAATTTATTTAGCCGGCTTCTCCCCTCTCGTAAAATAGGAGCGGGCCGGGGTGTTTAACCTTACCTCCAGGGTTACTTTCCACTCCTGCCTTTAAAATGAAGAGCGGCGAGCCACACTCTTGCAGCCTCTCGCGCTCTGAATGCAGACGAATTGAACCCGTGCCCTTCTCACTCCCAATGTGAAGTGCTGCATATTCCCCTTAATGGAAGCAGAATTACATGCTTTCGCCAGGGGAGCGAGGGAAGAAAGGAGAGAGAGAGAGAGGGAGGGAGGGAGAAAGAGGGAGAGGGGGACGAAAGAGGGGAGAGAACAGTGTGTGTGTGTGTGTGTGTGTCTGTGTGTGTGGGATGAGGGGGTCATAGTGTTTAGGTTTTCACGCTGGCACTCTGTTTTATGATAAATACATTGAGGTGCTCTGCGACTCTCCATTAGGACATTAGAGTCAGAGCGCACTGAGGTGATTAAAACCTTCACCTTACCCGCGCACGTGTGTGTGTGTGTGAGTGTGTGTGTGTGTCTGCATGGTGGTTTTACAGGCATGATACAAGGCTGTTAAAGTTTAGAGTTACTATTTTAATTTTACATCTTTTATATTTTTTAAACCAAACTATTTTAGACCATATTCAATGTTTATTTAATTTAAACAATGTTAAATCATATATTTTCTCAAATTCTATCCTTTTTTCATCCCAATTTGAAAGACACCTTTTCTCTTATGAGAAAAGTAAAAAAAAATAGTCCACCCTTCCTCTCACAGACTCCTCTTTTTCAACTGCTGCTGATGCAGCATCACAGTACACTCGGAGGAAAGCACCGGATCTCCAGCTCTGATACATCCCCTAACAGACACCTGTGCTGACCAACATTACATTAGGAGTTAGTGATGAGGGGAGAGAGCACCACCTACAGTACCCAACCAGAGAGAACCAGCATGAGCAGCTGTTTGACCTGGGACTCAAACTCAGGAGTGTTATGTGCTTTTAACTGTCTGTGTGCCACAAAATAGATATTTTTCAGGGAAGCACATGCACATATTAAACAACTTCCACCAACTGAATAGTGACAAAACAGAGCTTTACTGTATTTCATCAGAGATTATTACATACCGTAAATGTATGATATTCGTCTGACACTTCTATCTGAAGGAGTTTAGGTTTGAATCTTATGACACGGGAGGGTGAGTAAAACATTTCCCGTGACTGTCATGCCAACTTTACAGCTAACAATTTTCAAGTGATTTTAGGTCGCAGACGAGAGTCTGCATCTTGATCGTTCAGTGTAAAGTAGTTAGGATGAAAAGTTTTAGTCTTTTTCTCGCCCTGGCTTTTAGATAAAATCAACCATTTTTAATATTATCATGAATCTTGAGACTTGGCTCACGCAAATAGTAACGAGAATAGGAGCCAATAGGAGAGCTACGGCAAGCCGCAAGGCAAGAATATTCTACAAACAATTTGAAAAGAACACATTATGCAGTTAATATGTCTTATATGATCCTACTTTAAAATGTACAGTATTTTAAACACAAGTAGCACTTTAAAGTAATTATATTTAAAGTTATTTTATTTTGCACTACTTTGTACTATTGTGCAGTGTTATTTTTAATACAAACAATTTTAATAAATACACATTTTGCAAGAATAATATTCTTTCTTGCATTAATTCTATCTAAACCAATGACAAATGTACAGCAGTGTACCTTGCTGTACAAGGTTGTAGCAAAAAAAGGGGGTAAAAGAAGCTTATAGGCAGTAAAACACAACATGTATTCTAAAAAAACAAATATGCCAGCCGGCTAATCTGCCAGAAACTCCTCCTGATGTTCTACCAGTCTGTGGTAGCCAGCGTCCTCTTTTACACTGTTGTGTGTTGGGGAGGCAGCATCAGCAAGAGGGATGCTGGACGACTGGACAGGCTGGTGAGGAAAGCTGGTTCTGTGCTGGGATTAGAGCTGGAGTCCTTAACACCACTGGCAGAGAGGAGAGCCCTCAGCAAGCTGCTGAACATCATGGACAATGTTCACCACCCTCTGCACAGCACCATCACCAGGCAGAGGAGCTCATTCAGCGGCAGACTGCTGTCCCAGTCCTGCTCCACAGACAGACTCCGAAAGTCTTTTGTTCCTCAGGCCATAAGACTGTTCAACTCCTCTCAGCACAGCAAACTAAAGACTCTGTGAAACTTTTTCATTCCAGCCACTCTGGCCACACCATGGACACACCCCCAGCTATGGACACACTCTCAGACTTGCTGATGCCTAGAACACTTTTTATAGTTCTACCATATTTTGCACTAGTAGTTCATTCACTAGTTAATTCATCTACTGTTTACGTATTTTTTGCACTGTTTACGTATCTTTTGCACTGCTTAATTTAATTTAAATTATTATATAACTGTGTATTTGCACTTTCTGTTTGGCTGACATCAGTTATCCTCACATTATGCACATCAACTGGTGTTCACTGTCTATTGTGTTCAACTGCACTACCTCCATTCTCCATCTCCATTACACACACACACACGAAGACTGTACATTTACACTGTATATTCTATTTCTTATTTGATTGTATTTATATGTATCTTTATATTTTATATTTTATCTTTTTTAACTTTGTGTATTGTGTAACCTGCTGCTGGATGCCAAGAATTTCCCCCCGGGGATCAATAAAGTATCTATCTATCTATCTATCTATCTATCTATCTATCTATCTATCTATCTATCTATCTATCTATCTATCTATCTATCTATCTATCTATCTATCTATCTATCTATCTATCTATCTATCTATCTATCTATCTATCTATCTATATCAAGAACTAACAGTGTGGCAGAAAAATAAACTGTTGATTGAGACAAAAGTTGGGAGTCTCTGATAAATCACAGTATTAATAGTCACATTATTTGTAACTTAATATGTAGTATGCATTGCATTTAAACTCTACCAGAAGCCTGATGGAAATCTCAGAAAGAATCTAGTTGCAGTTTTGCAAATAGTGATCCCAAATAAAATCTTAGCCTGTGACTTAAAAGTCTGTGACTTTTTTTTTAGATGTGAGAGGGAGTCTTTTCAGAGTCTTAACAGAGTCGTGTAGTCTATGGACAGCATTACTGGTCAGTGTGGTGTGCTTACCTGGACCAGCATTCAAACCCTTGTCTGTTTTGATCAGCTTCTAAACTGAATTAATTTTTAAACGTATTTAAGACTACTGCTCAAAAGATTGTGGTCCCTGCAAAATTTAAATAAAACAAGTAAACATTTGTAAGGTGCAATATCAATGAAAAGAACTGTGAACTGAACCTTTAGATGTTTTTTACGCTGAAAAGATTCTGAATTAAGTGAGTTGCTTTAATGTTGTTCGTTGAGGGAATAATTTATGATGTCAGGGCGTGATCTCTGTGCATGTGTCAACTAGCATAATTATGTTTTGATATAAATAAGATTGGTGGCTGTGTAGTGCAGCACTCTTTTGGCTGTGAGTTTGCAGACAGTAACACACGTACATGTTTATACTGTTATTTATGTGTTTACAAGCTTTTTTTTCTCTGTTGTGAATTAATTGTGAAACGCTTTTAACAAGCAGATCTGTATGTAGAAGTGGGAGGAGCCATGAAGGGGCAGTAAATTAAATATGATGGTGAAATATATGGGGAAATATATATTCAGACAAAGTTTTCTCTTTAAACTTTTTTAGACATGTTTATCTTAATTTTTATTTTATCTGCTTTATCATCATATTCCATTTATCCTAATAATATTTAAAATTTTAATTGGAATATTTCATATTAGTTTGCTTACAGTTTTTCTCAGTCGATTTGGTACTTTTCACAGATCAGAATTGAAGTTCTTAAAACAGTTCATTCAATCTCTACATCTCCCTGTCACTTGTGCACATCATAATTAAATTTCTCATTGTGTTTCACATTTTGCAAACGTCTTTGTCATTATTGCTAATGTTCAGGTCATGTTTTTGCATTCTCCATTGCTTATGTCGTGCTCATCAAAATGTGTTGTTCTGAATAGCTATGTAATTGTCTTACCCTCCAAAACATTTAGGCTTTAGGTCATTGCGTCGGTCATTATATGCTGAACAGGTTAACATAATCTCTCAGGCATCATTTATACATTTCTATAAAACTTTGTTGGTAAAGTTGGTAAAATCCTGGTCTTAAAACGGCTGAAGCTGGTTGCCGGGTGCAGCCAAATATTGGAAGAACAACTGTGTCTTCGATCGTTCAAAAGCATTATAAGGGATGATATTCAGTGTGACGTGAATGAAAACATGTGGCCCAACAGAGAGGAGAGTCAGAATGCATAATAAATCACTATAATTGCTTAAATTGTTGTCTCAGGTTGTTTTGAATGTTTACAGTAAGTTTCTAATGTTGTAGTTTTTTTTTATTTGTAGTGTTATGTACAGAGTGCTGCCTAACAGCTGTCTGTCTTTCCTGAACTTCTGTCAGATTGTTTGGTAACGAATTGCAGTGCAAACAATACAGTAAAAGAATATTACTCAAAATGTTTGATTACAGTCCAATTTCTTGCTGTCAGTCTCCCACATACAGTCATGATTAACTATGTTTTGTGTAAGTTTGTATTTTATATGTAACACGTAAAGTTTTAATAGATTTGATTCGAATCAAAAGTTTGTTTCCATCAGAATATACTCACACTGTTACACTGCTGATAACATGACTGAGTATTTTGACTGCCTTGTTCAGAGGCAAGGACACACAGACTAGGCATTCTGATGGCACTGACAAATTGTTTGAAATTAATATTTGCTTTTGAAGCAAAAACACAGAATTGTGAGTGAGTTACGAGCTTTTGCAGGTATTTCATTGAGTTTTGCTGTTTGCACTAACTGTTTTGAGAAATGCACTTGTTGTGAGGCCAATGTAAACCATGATGTAAGAAATGCACCAAATCAACTGAGAAAAACTGTAATTTGATTATTTTTAAAATGTTTTTAGCTTGCACATTTCCCTTGTTGCTCTGATCTATGGTAAGTAAATGTCTTTTTCTTTCTCTTTTTGTAATTGCTCAGCTACAATGACGGTAACCCTCAATTGACCTCAGAATCAAAAACACATTTTTAAAAGTTTTAGTTTTTTGCGTTTCTGCCATTAAGTTTACTATGTCTGTTCATACGTTTTTTTCCCCAGATTCTGATTAACGGACTAATATGCATGGCTATATGTGAGCCTCTCAGACTAAGTTTGATTGTTGGTGACCAAGCAAATCTAACATGACAATAATAAAAGCGTAAAATTATGATTATAATCACTAAGGATGTTGACATTATTAGTTTTTAATTACATAATTATTAAGGTTTTTACCTCATGATCAGCCCAGAATTTTCTTTGTTTCATATTTAGTTTGGAATGTGTTGCAGGACTGAAATGCAGTGGATGTAGTTTGGGTTGTTTTTTTTAACAAGGCTCCTCCTATAGGCCAAGAGAAAAGGCTCACTGTGGAGCTGCTGTTCCTCCAGGTCCTCCCGCGAGCCATGCGTGGTTGTTTTGACTGGCAAACATAATGAAAAAGGGCTTGTGCATTTGCATGGTTGAAAGTAAACATTAGTTTAGACAGACACATTTTTTTAAAATAAGTTTTATGCTTGCAAATGCAGCTAGATCTTGTACCAGTTTATGCAGCTCATAGTAAAACGCACTTTACAACAAATCTGTGCCAAATAAGTGGTTGTTTAGTTAAGGAAATACACATAGCTGGACTGAACTTCACTTACGAAGTAAGTTGTCTAGCCATTACCTAAACGACAATGTTTAGCCAGAGAGCAAACTAATTAACTATCTAACATTCCCACTAGCCATTCAGCTATCCAGCAATTATCCAATAACAGATGAACAAACAATGACTACCACAGTGAAAACACAAACATGCAGAGAAAGAGAGAAATCGTCCCAGTGTTTCTTAGGGTGTTTTTACACCAGCACTAATTGGTTAATTTAGAACAAACTCTGGTTTGTTTGTACCTCTTAATGCGGTTTGATTGAGCAGGTGTAAAAACAATAATTGCACTCGGGTGCGGATCAAAATAACCAGACCGAGACCAGTTAGAGGAGGTGGTCTCTGTCCGGTCCCAAACAACAGTTTACTTGTGGTGAGAACATGATCTGACCCAGCTATCAAATACACTCCTTTTATTTATGCTAAACTGCTGATAAGGTGCAGTTTAATCTAATATATTAGCCAGATAAGATAATTACCACAGCTATGAACAAACGCTATCTCTGTTCCATGCTGTTTACACGCTGTGTGTGTGCTGTGTTTACTGCTCACAGTCACGCAACTTTGTTTATTATGTGTACATCTGCGTTCCACATCCATGTTTACTTTCTTGCTCCCATGGCAGAGAGCTCTGGCCAATCAGAGAAGATAAAGCGCGAGCATGGTTTATGGTGAGCATTTTGGTGCATTTAGGTTTATGCCTGTGTGAAACCAAACAGAAGACTCCAAGTAAACAAACTCATCAACTGATCCGGCCCCTGAATTCACCTACAGACCACAGGAAAGACCAAGAAAACCTTCATTCACCATAAAATGATTTATTTAATCATCTAAAACAGAATAAAACGCAATTATTAACCGAAAAATGTTGCACACTGTACCTTTAATAAACTAAATTTAGTTGACCAAACAAAGTTAAATGGCAATAATAAACACATGGTAAATTACAAATGGTAAATTAAACAGCAGAGTGCAGCCTAAACACAGTACTCCAGTGCTTTTTGTCAAGATGTATCTTGCTAAGAGACATTTATCCAAGTATTAGAGTGTTCTGTATGCTTTTTTGTTGACCCTGTATGTATAATGTATATTTGACCATGTGAGGATTTCTGATAACTGCATACATGTTTTTAATTGTTTGTAGAGTTCGAGTTTACTTGTTTTAGAGTGTTAATATCAGGTTTTTTTAGAATGGTTGCATTTCTAAGTCTTATGCTGTAATATCGGTTAACAGTATTGTTGGTGTGCAGAATTTTCTCCCTGCTGGAAAACAGATATTCGTGCTGCAGTTTTTTGGAGACACCAATTATCATATCAGTCAGCCATAGTACGAGCGTGTGGTTGTGTGAATGCAACAATGGGTAAATTTATTTCCCCCATCTTTCGTCGGCCGTCCGCGGAGCAGAGCCTTCCCCGGCAGTGTGCTTCTGACAGCCTGATAGTTTTGGAGTTTCTATTAGGCATATTGCATGGTTGAGGGCGTCCAAAGATTGGTTACATTTTGTTCTGACGGCATTAGCGCTCCTCATAGGACCCATCAGCGGCTGTCGGCCGGCTGCTGTGATCTATGATTCCCCCATCATGCTCTTATAAATCACGCACTAAAAGCATTTTCCCTTCCATATTCCCCTCCGTCAAATTTATGCTGTTGTAAAAAAAAGTGTGCAGGGGGGTAGAAATTACTCACTGACGCCCCCCTCCCCACTTTCTCCCGTACCCATCCTTGTACATTGCAATAAAACACCGAACAATAGCAGGCATTTAAATGATAACGCCTCTCCTTCGGCGGGTGCAGTAATTATGAAGGTTTTTAGGGCTGAGGGTCTGCTGGAGTGCGCTGCCGTGTTCCTGAACCTCTGAGAGCGCGCCGTGACCCTGAGGCGTCGGGCAGCATCCTAATTACCGCAGCCGGCTTGACCACAAACAATTTCTGTGGCAAGTTGAGCACCATTTATGTGTCTCCATCACTAAATGCAAATCAGCGAGGCGCTGGAGTGTAACGTCTTTCAAATCCTATCGCCTCCCATCCCGGGCCCGCCTCGCCCTGCCTCGCTCTACCTCGCCCAGTTACAGCGGGCCAACTCCAGTCGTGCTTCACTTGCTCTGTTATTACCGCCAATCTCAGAATTAACAGTCGCTCTCTTAGCCTCTCACTCACTCTCTCGCTCGGTGTGTAGGGGTGAGGGTGTGTGTGTGTTTATAGGTAAGCTGTCTGTATTCAGTGTAACAATGAAGAGGAATGTTTAGTCTCTTACATAAATACAAGTATTTATCAATATCAGAAGACTTGATTTTCTACTCTATTTTTTTTTTGTTTCAGTCAACTACAGAAGTACATTGCTGTAAACACAGCAGCCTAAGTATAATAACTAACTGAAAAATAGCAATGGATGCTGGGAGATCAGATGCTTAGTGAAGGACACGGACAGGTCCTAGGTGTGAAGACCTGTATTTTCTTACTTTTATTGCTATTTTATTGTATGATATACATTAAAAAAAAATATATATATATATATATAGATAGATATATATATACAGAGAGAGAGATAGATAGATAGATAGATAGATAGATAGATAGATAGATAGATAGATAGATAGATAGATAGATAGATAGATAGATAGATAGATAGATAGAGATATTGTTTTCGTTGCCACTATATGTTCAGTTTAGTAAGTTATATTTCTCTCAGTACATTTCAACATTTCTTAGATAATTGACTTTTACTTCTTCTTTTTTACAGTAAAATTGTTATTTAGGATGTAAGACAATTTAGGAAAACAGCAGCAATTTACCAGAGTATACTTTATCACTGCCATCTGCCTATTAGCACAGGCACAGGTTAGGGCATTGTAAGAATTCAAACTTACCAAAATGTCCAATAATTGCATGATATGTTTTTTTATATGTTTATGATATATTTTTTGTTTTAAAAAGTGGTGAGAACAACTTTGTTTAATAACACTTGAAGTCAATTGTCATCCAAAATCTCCTAAAATGTAGCTTCAGAAAGGCCAAATAAGTGGGAGTTTATGTGATATGATGCTATTTTAAGTCATTCTAAACAATTAAATAAGCTCAATTGTCACACATTATTTAGCTATTGATTTTAGGCCATTTTATTCTGGATTAAGTTTAACAACATTGGTTTTATTTGCATTATATTTAATATTTGTTAACAATATTTTAGTTCAGATATTCTAAATCCTATTTTGGAACAAATTAAATGCAAATCCATGTAATAAAGTGATTTGCTTCTCTATTAATTCTCTAATTATTACTGCAGAACCTTTTCAGCTTATGTTGTTTTATAATTTGACTGAACAAATCCACAAAGCCGACTGGCTTTCAGACAGGAAGAGATATTGAAAACAGAACATTAAGGGTTTTTTCCCCATTATACAACAAATAAGGATCTTTATAAATGTTCATATTCTTTTGGCAGTACTTCAGTAACTACAGGACCTACACAAGCTTTGTCTGTGCATTTGCACATTGCAGTCAGCATTGGCTGCAACGTAAATACAAATAAATACATACACTTCTGGAAAAGAAAAGTTTTTTTTTTATTTTACCAAATTGAAAACCTCTGGAATACAATCAGGAGGAAGATGGATGATCACAAGTCATCAAACTAAGCTAAATTTTTGAACCAGGAGTAAAGCATAAAGTTATCCAAAAGCAGTGTGTAAGACTGGTGGAGGAGAACATGCCAAGATGCATAAAACTGTGATTAAAAATCAGGGTTATTCCACTTAATATTGATTTCTGTACTCTTAAAACTTTATTAATATGAACTTGTTATCTTTGCATTATTTGAGGTCTGAAAGCTCTGCATCTTTTTTGTTTTTTCAGCCATTTCTCATTTTCTGCAAATAAATGCTCTAAATGACAATATATTTATTTGGAATTTGGGAAAAATGTTGTCGGTAGTTCATAGAATAAAACAACAATGTTAATTTTACTCAAACATTTACATGTAGCAAAACCAGAGAAACTGATTCAGAATTGTTTTCCAGAGCTATAAAATTAAATAAATACATATAATAAATATATAAGTGATCTCCAAAAACATTTGGACATATAGCTTGCTAATTTTCTAGTTGGATTTATGTTTAATGTTATATTTATATTCAAATAAATTATATTTCCAGTATTGCTTAATAAGTTAACTTATAGCAGCCTTTTCCTGCAAGATGTGCCTTGGCAAACTCACTGTAGACCATCCAATCACAGTAGTGCTTGAAAAATATTACTATTATTTTTACATGGTGCTCATATATAATAAATCACTTATCGTGCTTTTGCTTCCTCTTCACAAAATAGGTCACCCATGATGCTAACAGCCAATCTCAGCCGAGTTTGAGTCGCAGTGCTACCAGGGACAGCAGCCAGTATCTGCAGTAATGAAGTGGGTGAGCTTTAATGCTAAACGCTAGGCTTGGCAGGTTTAGAGCTGCAATGCTAACAGACAGAACAGCCAGAGCTGGCAGGGTAGGAGGGTATTCATCATTAATTATCACGTTTGGTATCAGTTAAATCAGTTTACTAGCTCTTCACAAACTGGCAGTTTTCCAGCTGCGCTAACTTAGCCTTATCATTTGCTTGTTTACCAAAAGACTGGCTGCTGCTTTCAGGTTTTGTGATCTTCAGTGGCTTTGTGCTTTCTTGATTTAGTGTTTTACATTAAAACTACTCCCTAATCTGCACATTTTAGTAGATTTCCAATATAACGCCTCCTCTGTAAAGGTTTGGTAATGAGTGGATCAGTTGAATCAAGTGTGTTGGGAGTAGGAAAACAGGGCAAATATAAAAACTGCAGGCCATGGCGACTCCAGGACCAGGATTGATAAATACTAATGTAGAAAACCAAGGACAAAGTGAATAACACAGTTTATTGCACTTTTAAAGGCTCAAAAGCAGCTAGAGCTCATGGTTTTAGTTTTCTTCTAACCTAAACATGCAGTAAATCACCTTCAGATGTAGACAGCATTACCACATTTTCACGTTCACCACCACAGGAGGCCATGCTACCTTTAACAAGCTGCAGATTATAGAACCATCAGCACAGATGTCACCAAGCACACACACACACACACACACACACACACACACAGCACACACAGCACACACACATCCACATCTGCGGCTGAAGAATAATCCCTATGGGTCAGCATCAGGCCGGGGCTGGCCGCTGCCCTCAGAGAATTACCCAGACAAGGACATTGTCGGCCCATCACCACCGGGGTGTAAGTTTGCAGCCCACTGCGCTATCTTCGCCGCTCGGCCCCAAATACAAAACGCGACGGGAGGGGGGTCCTGACCGCATGCCCTGACCCCTCTTCACTGCCCGAGGGCGCTTATAGGGAGGCTGCTGAGAGGCTAAAGAGCTGATTAACTTCCTCTGCAGGCAGGAAGTACCCAGCAAAACAAGGAGAGGACATGACATGAAGTCAGAGCAAAGTTTTCACCCTGAAGGGCTGCGAGGAGAACAAAAGCATTTAAGAAAAACACACACACACAGAAAAACAGAAGAATAGCATCTGCTGACCTCCAAGAAATACACAGCACAGAGCACTATTTATTTTTCTAGTTTATTTAGGTGTCAAAAAAATTATCAGAACGTGTGAAAATGTTTAGATTAATATGTAAATAATGAGTTTCTTTGATTTTACCAAATTGAAAATGTAATCAAGAGGAAGATGGTGTCAAACTGAGAAGAGATGGACGTAAGTGCAGATATATAAATATTTATTAAACAAACAAGATAAATAAAAACAAAAAACTGAAAACAAACATGAGTAGCACAGAAACTAAGAAAACAAAACTGGGAAGTAAATATACAAAGATGAAAACAAAACTAAGCTTAACTGAACAAACAACAAACAAAATGAACAAACCTAGCACACTTGCTAAGTTCACAAAACAACATATCTGAAATGAAAAAACACAGAGATTCTAAGGAACACAAAATACAAAACTGGTACTCGAATATACAGGAGACAAGGATACAAAAGACTTGACCCAGCAACAGTAAATGTACAGCTTGTGTAGGAGTATAAATGTTAGTAAATACTAACACTGATACAGTCTTTTATGTCCAAATAGCTGCAACACAAGTGAGTACACCTCACTGTGAACATGTCCCAATTGTGCCCAATTGTGTCACTGTACTTCCCCAGTCTCATGTGACCCATTACAGTTTCAAGGTCTCAGGTGAGAATAAGGAGCAGGCCTGTTAAATGTGGTGTTTTGAGTGCAACTGTCTTTTATTGGGCACTGGATATTCAACTTGGCACTTGGAACTTTCTGAGGATGTGAAAAACAGAAGTGCTTCAAAGATGGTCTAGGATATAAGAAGCTTTCTAACACCCTAAAACTGCTGTAGCACAATGACCAGGATCATACAGCAGTTTTTCAGGACAGGTTCTGCTCAGAACAGGCCTCTGCAGGGTTAACCAAAGAAGTTGAGTCAACGTGTTTAGCGTAATATCCAGAGTTTGTCTTTAAAAGAGTTGTATGAGTGCTGCCAGCATTTCTGCAGAGCTTGATGAAGTGGGAGTTCAGCTTGCAGTGCTCAGACCATAGACCAAACACTGCATCAACTCTTGTGCATCAACTCTGATGCACAAGAAAGCCTACCCTACGCAGTCCAAGAACTCCATGCCCAAGCGGGTTAATGCAGTGTTAAATAAAAATAGTTGTGACACAAAATATTGACACTATGGGCATAATTTGGACAAGTCCACTGTTAGGTGTACTCACTCGTGTTGCCATCTTTTTAGACATTTATTTCTGTGTGTTTCAGAGGACAGTGAATCCATACTGTGATGCAGACATTTTATTAGCACATTATTTGTTTAACATAGGTGTCAAGTAACAAAGTAGAAATACTTCGTTACCTTACTTAAGTAAAATTTTCGCTTTCTATACTTTAGTGGAGTACAAATTTTTTAGACTACTTTTTACGTCTACTTCTTACTTTTTTACGCAGTTATTGGTACTTTCTACTCCTAACATTTTTAAAAATAGCCTCATTACTCATATTTCATTCTGGCTTTATTTAATTCTGTATGGTCAACATAAAATAAAACCCAGATAAATTGCACCTTCGTCTGTGTGTAAAAGATTTTTAGAACATCCCTCTGAAGTTGAACTTTTTTAGCACCATTTCAGTACTTACAGTCATCTCGTCATTGGGGGGTAGTGCACTATAGGCCCCTGTAGTGCAGCCTAGGCTTCTGTTTATAAGATCATTTTTCCCCTTACATTACTTTTGCTTTTATACTTTAAGTAGTTATAAAAGCAGTACTTTATACTTTTACTTAAGTAAAAAAATGTTGATGAGTTGATGCTCCAACTTCTACAAAAGTTTTTTTGAAACCCCAGTATCTATACTTCTATTTGAGTAATGAATGTGAATACTTTTGACACCCTTGTAGTTTAATGGTGTATATAAAAGTAACCTTTGTGCAACATGCAGGAACTACTTGTTTTAACTCTCTCAATGTGCTTTACAGCCTGACTGTTATTTGGCTTTCACACATTTCTTCATTTATACACTTACTGTACATCACTCTGCTCACTACTGGAGATGAGCTGAATATTGTGATAGTTTGGATTTCGTCAGAACTGGGAAAAGCCCATCTGTTTAAGTCCTAATGAGCCTTTTAGCCCCCTGTCCTCTCGGATCGTGTCGGTGTAAGTTGAGAAGGGTCGTCATCCTCTCCTGAAGCAGAAATGCTAAAGCGCTTAACCCTCTAATGTCAGGGTGTCATCAGGGCAGAGGGTCCGGGAAAGCGGCACGCTGCCATGCTCGCCATCGGCGGGTCCAAACGGGCGCTGTGCCAGAACTTCAAACTTCACTGCTTTTTCAGGGTTTCCTCTACATGTGACGAGGCTCTGTCCTGTAGTGCTGTCTGTCCATCATTAACGGAGAGATAGGACACAGCATTTTTACAGTATTACCTAATCTTTGTGTCCCGAGCTGAGGGCAATGTCCCGACACAGCCTCTGTTAATAAGGTGAATTAAGGACTTATGTGTGCAACTTAAACTACTCCCACCTTATAAACTCTTATAAACACTATAGGGCCAAAAGTCTGTGGCCATCTACTGATCCAGTACATATATTAATAAGGATTCTGATCCCCATTTAGCCTTAAGAGCATTAGTGAGGTGTAAAACTGGTTACATGCTCCTTCACTGTTTGGTTAGGAGAACATTTTCTGAATGTTACAGTTAGTGTTCTTACAGCCTTCAATCTGTGAGGTTTGCTTTATGTTCTTAATACATGTTTTAAGTTCTGGTAACGTCACTGCAACTTCACTTTTCAGTTTTGGGAATGCTAGTTTTAACTTTTTCATATTTTCATGTTAGTATTCTTCCAGCTAGGATCGTTATGTAAGAAACCTTCTAATAATGTTATAATGTGATGCAAACCATTATAATGTTACATGTTTTCAGAATGTTCTGGAAACATTATTTTTGTAATGTTACAAATGTTACAGGCTATCCTTTCTGGAACCTTTTCAAAACGTTGCTTAACATTCACTGTTGACATTCACGGCTTAATGCCTGGGAGTTTAGTTTTTTACTCACACATTACATAATCAAAAGGATAAAAAAATGTTACTGAAAATTATGATATTATGTACTATAAATTATAATTTCCAATAATTTCTATATACATACTCTAAAACTACATTGGACATGCCACCTTACTATCAATAAAAGAATATATGAGAGATTGAAAATGATCTTTGACATATTTCAGAAAAATGAACCAATAAATTTGTATGAAATTTCAAATGTTTCCTTTTTTCAAAGACTATTAATTAATGACTATTAATCATGGAAAAATATTTAACAATATTTTAAACCCATAACTGTAATACCAGTTTAATGGATTAACATACTGTACGTGTTTAAATAAGTTTCTATCCGTTAAATTTTATGAGAGAATAGAAGAAGAATGTAAAAAATACGTTATTCAGTTTTCCAATATATTTCAGATTGATAAGGATAGAAAATGTTCTGTAATAATTTAATTATTGTAATAATTAGGCAAAATAATGAGCAAAAAGTTTGGTTGATTCATTGTAACTCTTCTAGCAGGAAACAGCTAAATTGAGAAGATAAATTGCAGAAAATGGTTTTAACTTTAAATATTTTGTTTTAAATTTGAACATGGAAAATTGCAAAAACTTAATTGTTTTTTTTTTTATCTGTTTTTGAGTTCTTCATTTTTGCCCAACACAACCTGTATTTTATTTTGTTACAAAACACTTACCACCAAACAGACTTAAAATGTAAGAGATAAATGTTAGACAGGCTCTACCCTGGATCTGGATCTAACAGGCTCAGTTGGTTCAGCAGCTGCATCAGGTCTCAGTAAGTGAGAGTAAACACAGTAAATAAGGTTTCTGAATCATCATGAACAGTTGTTAAAGTGCATTAATGTTAATAGCTCCATTTCAGCAGACACCTCACAGCTCTCGACCCGCGGCGGCATCACCCGAAACGACTGCACCCGGCGCAGCCTGGCACATCTGAGCAGGACGGCGAGGGTGAGGGAAGAGCCGGCGAGCAGATGTTTATTCCTGGTGTCAGTCTTCACAATATGGCAGGCAGCACACAGGTGTGGAGTGAGAGCGCGCGTTATTTACCGCTATTAATCATACCGGCGCATCACTCACAGCCTCAATAGGGCCTGGCTTCCCTCAAAGCGCCAGGAAAAAAATAATTGGGTGTTAATTAGCAGCGCTGGGACTATCGAAATGTCCTTTATGGACTTGATGTTATGAATTCATTCAAAGGCTGACAGCATGGATAAATACATTTCTCATGTAAACATTGCTTATGTAATGTAAATGTAATAGATTTTAGAGTATAAATGGAGCTGTAAAACAGATCGTATAAAATTAATTTCTTTATCAGATTAGAGACTGTGTGACAGTCGGGACAGGACAGGACAGGCAGGATGAGACAGACATGAAGTAAAAAAAAATTAAGTTAAAAAAATACTTGGATGGTCCATTTGATGGCCTCATTGATGCTCAACTAACATTCAACTACATGTTTATTAAATGCAATTAAACTAAAAGGTGAAAGTAAATGATCCTCTATTGAATCTAATCCTACACCCAACTCTAACCCTTAATCAACCCTAAAATCTAACCCTAACCTTAACCTTTAATCAACCCTAAAATCAAACCCTACACCTAACCCTAACCTTAACCTTTAATCAACCCTAAAATCTAACCCTACACCTAACCCTAACCTTAACCATTAATCAACCCTAAAATCTAACCCTACACCTAACCCTAACCTTAACCATTAATTAACCCTAAAAACTAACCCTACACCAAACCCTAACCTTAACCATTATTCAACTCTAAAACCTAACCCTACACCCAACCCTAACCTAAACTATTAATCACCCCTGAAATCTAACCCTAAGCTAAATTTTAAATCTCACCCTAAGCCCGATCCTAAAATGAGTTAAAAAAGTTAGAGTTAGGGTTAGGGTTAGGTGTAGGGTTAGATTTTAGGGTTGATTAATGGTTAAGGTTAGGGTTAGATTTTAGGGTTGATTAATGGTTAAGGTTAGGGTTAGATTTTAGGGCTGATTAATGGTTAAGGTTAGGTGTAGGGTTAGATTTTAGGATTGATAATGGTTAGGGTTAGGTGTAGGGTTAGATTTTAGGGTTGATTAATGGTTAAGGTTAGGGTTAGGTGTAGGGTTAGATATTAGGGTTGATTAATGGTTAAGGTTAGGGTTAGGTGTATGGTTAGATTTTAGGGTTGATTAATGGTTAAGGTTAGGGTTAGGTGTAGGGTTAGATTTTAGGGTTGATTAGTGGTTAAGGTTAGGGTTGGGTGTAGGGTTAGATTTTAGGATTGATTAACAGTTAAGGTTAGATTTTAGGGTTGATTAACGGTTAGGGTTAGGTGTAGGGTTAGATTTTAGGGTTGATTAATGGTTAAAGTTAGGGTTAGGTGTAGGGTTAGATTTCAGGGGTGATTAATAGTTTAGGTTAGGGTTGGGTGTAGGGTTAGGTTTTAGAGTTGAATAATGGTTAAGGTTAGGGTTAGGGTTGGGTGTAGGGTTAGGTTTTAGAGTTGAATAATGGTTAGGGTTAGGTGTAGGGTTAGTTTTTTGGGTTAATTAATGGTTAAGGTTACGGTTAGGTGTAGGGTTAGATTTTAGGGTTGATTAATGGTTAAGGTTAGGGTTAGGTGTAGTGTTAGATTATAGGGTTAATTAATGGTTAAGTGTTAAGGTTAGATTTTAGGATTGATTAATGATTAACGTTAGGGTTCGGTGTAGGGTTAGATTTTAGGGCTGATTAATGGTTAAGGTTAGGTGTAGGGTTAGATTTTAGGGCTGATTAATGGTTAAGGTTAGGTGTAGGGTTAGATTTTAGGGCTGATTAATGGTTAAGGTTAGGTGTAGGGTTAGATTTTAGGATTGATTAATGGTTTAATGTGATGTTTAAGGTGATTTAATCAACCCTAAAATCTAACCCTACACCTAACCCTAACCTTAACCATTAATTAACCCTAAAAACTAACCCTACACCAAACCCTAACCTTAACCATTATTCAACTCTAAAACCTAACCCTACACCCAACCCTAACCTAAACTATTAATCACCCCTGAAATCTAACCCTAAGCTAAATTTTAAATCTCACCCTAAGCCCGATCCTAAAATGAGTTAAAAAAGTTAGAGTTAGGGTTAGGGTTAGGTGTAGGGTTAGATTTTAGGGTTGATTAATGGTTAAGGTTAGGGTTAGATTTTAGGGTTGATTAATGGTTAAGCTTAGGGTTAGATTTTAGGGCTGATTAATGGTTAAGGTTAGGTGTAGGGTTAGATTTTAGGATTGATAATGGTTAGGGTTAGGTGTAGGGTTAGATTTTAGGGTTGATTAATGGTTAAGGTTAGGGTTAGGTGTAGGGTTAGATATTAGGGTTGATTAATGGTTAAGGTTAGGGTTAGGTGTATGGTTAGATTTTAGGGTTGATTAATGGTTAAGGTTAGGGTTAGGTGTAGGGTTAGATTTTAGGGTTGATTAGTGGTTAAGGTTAGGGTTGGGTGTAGGGTTAGATGTTAGGGTTGATTAATGGTTAAGGTTAGGGTTAGGTGTAGGGTAAGATTTTAGGATTGATTAATGGTTAAGGTTAGGGTTAGGTGTAGGGTTAGATTTTAGGGTTGATTAACGGTTAGGGTTAGGTGTAGGGTTAGATTTTAGGGTTGATTAATGGTTAAAGTTAGGGTTAGGTGTAGGGTTAGATTTCAGGGGTGATTAATATTTTAGGTTAGGGTTAGGGTTGGGTGTAGGGTTAGGTTTTAGAGTTGAATAATGGTTAAGGTTAGGGTTAGGTGTAGGGTTAGTTTTTAGGGTTAATTAATGGTTAAGGTTACGGTTAGGTGTAGGGTTAGATTTTAGGGTTGATTAATGGTTAAGGTTAGGGTTAGGTGTAGTGTTAGATTATAGGGTTAATTAATGGTTAAGTGTTAAGGTTAGATTTTAGGATTGATTAATGATTATCGTTAGGGTTCGGTATAGGGTTAGATTTTAGGGCTGATTAATGGTTAAGGTTAGGTGTAGGGTTAGATTTTAGGGCTGATTAATGGTTAAGGTTAGGTGTAGGGTTAGATTTTAGGATTGATTAATGGTTAAGGTTAGGGTTAGGTGTATGGTTAGATTTTAGGGTTGATTATTGGTTAAGGTTAGGGTTAGGTGTAGGGTTAGATTTTAGGGTTGATTAACGGTTAAGGTTAGGGTTAGGTGTATGGTTGGATTTTAGGGTTGATTAATGGTTAAGGTTAGGGTTAGGTGTAGGGTTAGATTTTAGGATTGATTAACAGTTAAGGTTAGATTTAGGTGTAGGGTTAGATTTTAGGGTTGATTAATGGTTCAATTTAGGGTTAGGTGTAGGGTTAGATTTTAGGGTTTATTAAGCGTTAAGGTTAGGGTTAGGTGTAGGGTTAGATTTTAGGGTTGATTAACGGTTAAGGTTAGGTGTAGGGTTAGATTTTAGGGTTGATTAATGGTTACATTTAGGGTTAGGTGTAGGGTTAGATTTTAGGGTTGATTAATGGTTAAATTTAGGGTAAGGTGTAGGGTTAGATTTTAGGGTTTATTAAGCGTTAAGGTTAGGGTTAGGTGTAGGGTTAGATTTTAGGGTTGATTAATGGTTAAAGTTAGGGTGAGGTGTAGGGTTAGATTTCAGGGGTGATTAATAGTTTAGGTTAGGTGTAGGGTTAGATTTTAGGGTTGATTAAGGGTTAAGGTTAGGGTTAGATTTTAGGGTTGATTAAGGGTTAAGGTTAGGGTTAGGTGTAGGGTTAGATTTTAGGGTTGATTAATGGTTAAGGTTAGGTTTAGGTGTAGGGTTAGATTTTAGGGTTGATTAATGGTTAAATTTAGGGTTAGGTGTAGGGTTAGATTTTAGGGTTGATTAACGGTTAAATTTAGGGTTAGGTGTAGGGTTAGATTTTAGGGTTGATTAATGGTTAAGGTTAGGGTTAGGTGTAGGGTTAGATTTTGGGGTTGATTAATGGTTAAGGTTAGGGTTAGGTGTAGGGTTTGATTTTAGGGTTGATTAATAGTAAGGGTTGGGGCTAAATGTAGGGTTAGATTTTAGGGTTGATTAATGGTTAAGGTTATGGTTAGGTGTATAGGGTTAGATTTTAGGGTTGATTAATGGTTACATTTAGGGTTAGGTGTAGGGTTAGATTTTAGGGTTGATTAATGGTTAAATTTAGGGTTAGGTGTAGGGTTAGATTTCAGGGGTGATTAATAGTTTAGGTTAGGGTTAGGTGTAGGGTTAGATTTTAGGGTTGATTAAGGGTTAAGGTTAGGGTTAGATTTTAGGGTTGATTAAGGGTTAAGGTTATAGGGTTAGGTGTAGGGTTAGATTTTAGGGTTGATTAATGGTTAAAGTTAGGGTAAGGTGTAAGGTTAGATTTTAGGGTTGATTAATGGTTAAATTTAGGGTTAGGTGTAGGGTTAGATTTTAGGGTTGATTAATGGTTAAATTTAGGGTTAGGTGTAGGGTTAGATTTTAGGGTTGATTAATGGTTAAAGTTACGGTAAGGTGTAGGGTTAGATTTTAGGGTTGATTAATGGTTAAGGTTAGGGTTAGGTGTATAGGGTTAGATTTTAGGGTTGATTAATGGTTAAGGTTAGGGTTAGGTGTAGGGTTAGATTTTAGGGTTGATTAATGGTTAAGGTTAGGGTTAGGTGTAGGGTTAGATTTTAGGGTTGATTAATGGTTAAATTTAGGGTTAGGTGTAGTGTTAGATTTTAGGTTGATTAATGGTTAAGGTTAGGGTTAGGTGTAGGGTTAGATTTTAGGGTTGATTAATGGTTAAGGTTATGGTTAGGTGTAGGGTTAGATTTTAGGGTTGATTAACGGTTAGTGTTAGTACTTTAAATTACTTTAAATATAGCAAAATAAATTAATAAACAAAACTTAGAATAAGAAGTTGTTTCCAAATATTTGACTGGACATTTTTAGTTTAGTTTACCTGTAGGTCTTCAGGTGTAACAGTTATCTAAATTATTCATTATAATTCAAGAGAGAAATTGATATGGACACCATCTTTTTAAAATGTTATTTATTTTCTACTCTTGTATTATTAAAACAATTTTATTATACATTGTATATGTTTTACCTGCAGATCAGGGATATTTTCTACTATATGTTTAATAATAAATCTTTCTGTGTAAATGGTCAGGCTGCTAATGCTGCGTGCAGGAGGGGCTGGAGAATTAGCCGCGGGCTGTTTGGCAGCGTGGAGGAACTTGAGGTTTTAACAACTCATTTGTTTTACTGATTTGTTGTAACTGATATGCAACTGACAACTGGACCATGAAAAGTCCTGCTGGTCCCAGTAAAGGCAAGCCTCATTGACTCGGCACACCTGACATATAGAACAGCAGATTTCCCCACTTGACCCCCACCCCCCCCCCCCCCAACACCTCCCCACACACCACCCCGCGCTGCTCCTGTTACCAGCACACTTCTAATACACATCATCAATACACATTAACACCCATATTACTGCAGCTCAGCACACACACACACACACACTCACACTTTAACCAAATCACAACTAAAAACTAAAGAAAGTAAAAACGCCTGGCAGAATGCTCTAAACGTGCAAGAGCTAGAATAATTACTGATAATAGACTATATTTTTATATTTTTTGTGAATTTGCCATTGAAGTTTTTTTGAATCCATACAAATTAACTGGAATGCAATGGCTTTTCACATGTATTTTATTGTAATTTTCAGTGTACAATTTATATTTAATAAAAAAATAAATAATTAATATTATGGTCTTATGTTCCTGAAACACGTATTTCATAGTATTTGCATTTGTTGAAATTTACATTGTAAATTGTCTGAGTTTGAATAAAAACTATGTGATTGATTGATGGTGTTTTCTAATAGCATAACTGTATAGTATCAACCATTATAATATTACATTTTGTGACTGATTGTGCTACATTTTAAAATAGTAAAAAAAAGGGTGTAAACTTCATTGTTTTATTGTACTGTAATTTAGAATATTGTTAGAATTGTTAGAATAATGCTTTCTTTTTTCTGATGTCTAGGTTTTAATTTCTGGCCCCACAATCTAAATTTCATAAAATAAGTAAAGAAGAAAATTTTATTCGTAACAAAAGTAGATTTAAATTTTTCGTAAAAAAAAAAAAAACAGATTGTGATGGGCAGAAATGAAAAATAACTGACTTTTATGCTTCAAATTTTACTTTAGATTCAATCAGTCAGAAAAAGTAACGGATGAGCATTTATGCTGAGCCAGTATTCCAGTAGTTTCAGTAATGTATCAGTGAGAGAGCAGAGTAATGCTGTGATTATTATGAGTATTCATTTGTAAAGCTACAGTATGGGGTAAACAGCAGGACGGGCTGTAATTACTGTGTGAACGGAGCACCACTGGATAAATGAATGAACAATTAGGGAAGCAGAAGTCGATACACACTGACACACGCCGGCCTCCAGCTCTCACAGCCTGCTCTCCCTGCTTAACTTATTTAACCATCAGATCAGCCACTCGCTACTGCCTACTGCCCTCCATCTCTTTACCTCTACCTCCTTCTCTACCTCTCTCTACCCATCTCTACCTCTACCTCTCTCACAGCCTGCTCTCCCTGCTTAACTTATTTAACCATCAGATCAGACACTCGCTACTGCCTATTGCCCTCCATCTCTACCTCTCTCTCTACCTCTCTCTATACCCATCTCTACCTCTCTATCTCTCTCTCTCTACCTCTGCCTCTCTCACAGCCTGTTCTCCCTGCTTAACTTATTTAACCATTAGATCAGACACTCGCTACTGCCTACTGTCCTCCCTCTCTACCTCTCTCTCTATCCATCTCTACCTCTCTATATCTCTCTACCTCTATCTCTCTATATCTCTCTATCTCTACCTCTACCTCTCTATATCTCTATCTCTACCTCTACCTCTCTCACAGCCTGCTCTCCCTGCTTAACTTATATAACCATCAGACCAGACACTCGCTACTGCCTACTGCCCTCCATCTCTACCTCTCTCTACCTCTCTCTACCTCTAACTTTCTCTCTCTCTACACCTCTCTCTCTACCTCTACCTCTCTCACAGCCTGTTCTCCCTGCTTAACTTATTTAACCATCAGATCAGACACTCGCTACTGCCTACTGACCTCCCTCTCTTTACCTCTACCTCTCTCTACCTCTAACTTTCTCTCTCTCTACACCTCTCTCTCTCTACCTCTACCTCTCTCACAGCCTGTTCTCCCAGCTTTACTTATAAAACCATCAGATCAGACACTCGCTACTGCCTACTGCCCTCCCTCTCTACCTCTCTCTACCCCTCTCTTTACCTCTATCTCTCTATCTCTACCTCTACCTTTCTCACAGCCTGTTCTCCCTGCTTAACTTATTTAACCATCAGATCAGACACTCGCTACTGCCTACTGCCCTCCCTCTCTACCTCTCTCTACCCCTCTCTTTACCTCTATCTCTCTATCTCTACCTCTACCTTTCTCACAGCCTGTTCTCCCTGCTTAACTTATTTAACCATCAGATCAGACACTCGCTACTGCCTACTGCCCTCCATCTCTACCTCTCTCTCTACCTCGCTCTCTACCCCTCTCACTACCTCTCTCTCTACCTCACTTTCTACCCCTCTCTACCTCTCTACTCTACCTCTCTCTCTACCCCTCTCTACCTCTCATCTTACCCTTCTCTACTCTACCCCCCTCTACCTCTCTCTACTCCTCTCTTTGGCTTTCTACCTCTCTACTCTACCTCTATCTCTACCCCTTTCTATCTCTCTCTACTTCTCTCTTTACCTCTCTACCCTACCTCTCTCTACCTCTCTCTTTACCCTTCTCTACCTCTCTTTCTCTCTCTCTGCCTTTCTCGCAGCCTGTTCTCCCTGCTTAACTTATTTAACCATCAGATTAGACACTCGCTACTGCCTACTGTCCTCCCTCTCTACCTCTATCTACCTCTCTACCACTCTTTCTGTTTCTACCACTCTCTATCTCTCTCTGCTTCTCTCTGTTTCTACGTATCTCTCTACCTGCCTCTCTATCTCTACCTCTCTCTCTATCTATTTCTACTTCTAACTCTCTCTCTCCCTCTCTATCTATACCCCTCCCTACTTCTCTCTTTACCTCTCTCTACCATTCCTTCTCTACCTCTCTCTGTCTGTACCTCTCTCTCTCTCTATTGCTACCTGTCTCTCTCTGCATTTTTCTCTCTACATCTGTTTTTACCTTTCTCTCTTACCTCTCTCTCTCTCTCTCTCTCTCCCCCACAGTGAGTAATTGTCTACACAGCAGTGACAGATGTGCAATATCGTCTCTTCTTTCAGAGGAAAAAAGAATCCGCAGTTTGTCCGGCGTGTCAGTTCCCTCTTTTTAGTGCTGCAGAGGTCCTGCCCCCATTATGGCTGATTTAGAAATGGAGGAAGCGCGGGGAGCAGATGCCGGCAAGAGCGGAGAGCGCTAGTTAGCGGTCGGGGCCTCATCTGCATTCCGCCATTCACTTACTGCAAAGAAATTGTGGCAGGCCCCTCTGGCCAAGGAGATGAGAGTTGGGGGGGGGGGGGATGACAGTGCCTTGATTTGTTGAGAGGGAGAATAAATGGGTTTTTCTAAAGCTGAGGAAATATCGCCATTACCAGCCAATTTATGTCTTTTTATCTGTTCTTCAAACATGTCACTTTTGGTACTCTGGCATGGTAATTACATGGCGTCCAAAGAAAAGTGAGGAGGGGGTTAGAGAAAGGAGAAGAGAAAGAGTGTGTGTGTGTGTGTGAGAGAGAGAGAGAGAGAGAGAGAGAGAGAGAGAGAGAGTAAGAGAGAGAGAGTGAATGTGCAGGGTGGTTTATATGTTCAGATGAGCTTCAAAATCCTCTAATCCTGATAAATACCCATTTATGATACTCCGGGCTGATAGACTCATTTTAATTTTGAATGGCCTGCACTGCCTGTAAATAGGATCTAGAATTGGATTCCAGAGATTATGATTATCTTAAAAGCAAATCACAATTTGGTTATTTATTGCCCTCTGTCTAACTATATAAAGCCAAAGGGTCATGGTTACTGACTGAAAAACAGAGATTTTAAACAATAATATATTACCTTCTTGTTTTTCTACATTCTGAAGAGTCTGCTGTTTGCATACAGGCAGTGATCATGGAACTTTATTTTTTTATTTTTTTTGCATAATAGAAGAACAATAGGATTGTATAGAATATGTTATGATATATATATTATGTTTATGAATGATATAACTCTAAGTCTGATTTATATTAGTTCAGTCAGTAAAGTAACCTTTTAAAAATCTCAAATAGCTGAACATTGCCCTCAATAGCTAAACACACCTCTCGACTCAGTTTAAGAACTAACAGTACAGATCTTTATTTATTGTACACAGAGACATTAATGTGGTTAAAACAGTATTATTTACTTTAGTCTATAAAAAAAGCAAGGACACGGTGTCATTGATGTGAAGCACCACTCACTAGTATCATGGTAACCTCGAGTCCCCGGCTCGGCTGAAGTGTGTAGGTTAGAGCAAAATTATAGACAACCACCTCACACCTCTACCCTGAGAACTGCTGGGTTAATAACACACACTTATGAGGGGTTCGGATGCACAACGATCGAGCACTTCCAAAGAATAAACATATATTCAACATTTCTCTCTTTGGGGAGACAAAAAACTAAAGTGTGTATTTAGATTTAGATATTTCCTTGTTCATCAAGACACTTAAAATAAAATAATTGCAATAGATAAGAAAATGTGTGAGAAATGGTCAATATTTGGTTTTTCATGTTAATGGCTCATAATAATAATAATAATAATAATAATAATAATAATAATAATAATAATAATAATAATAATAATTTAATGTCTGAACCAAACTCACAGATGTGGGAAGGTATTTATGCTGAAGTTTATGTTCATAAATGCAGAAAAGGTCATGTGACACAAAACATTTTTGGCGCTGAGTGTTAGTATCAAGTGTTTATAGACAACACAGTCAGTCATTTTAAGTAATAAAACATTACATGCACTTATAAATAATGCTAAATGCAATATATTTTGTTTTTGGTAAGAAACTGTTCTACAAAGTAAATACTATTACATTTTCTAGTAGATGTTTTGAATGTGTTATACAGTACTGTTTCAAAAAACCCAAAAAACTGCAGGCTGTATATATATATATATATATATATATATATATATATACTAAATCTGTAACACTGAAATATACTGAAACAAATCCCAACTTCCCTAGTTAAAGAATAAAATCCTATTTGGACTGGATTCATCTTATATGGGGAGCTGAAGTGTAAGAATCGTTTACTACTTTACTAAAATTCTAGGTCTAGTAGATTCAGTAGAAAGTGTTCTCTAGGCAGTAGGGACAGTTACTTCGACAAATGCAGGAAAAACTCTTTTAATACCCTTGAAATTAGCCCATTGGCTTAAAACTGTCTCTCATACTAGAGAGTCCATATCATGTATACGTCTTGTACTGACCTACATATGTGCCATGAATAGATTTAAACCAAAATAAAGGCAAAAGGACAAAAGTTCTGTCTAAATGATGATAAAAACTGTGCAGTGCTACAGGCAGCCTCGTATTAACCATTTATGTGATAACATTTGGTAGTGTGCACTTCATTTGTTAATTTGTTATAAACAATTTAGAATTTCTCTTTGTGTTAATAGTTTGCATGAAGTTTAAAAAAACAGTGTTATTCTCTTTTCTCTATAATTTGCTAATTCAAAAACTTTTCAAAAGGGAAAGTTGGAATAAATGTGTTATTTCATCTGCTTTTCTAGAAGCAGTCTGGCGGTAGGGGCGTGTGAAGGTCGTTCGAATATGATATTTTTTCATATTCTGGACTTTTCACACCGGGAACAGAAAATGCCACGGATTTGTCTCACTTGTACGATTTGAATTGTTCTAGGCTGCACTCTTTGCAGGATTGAAAGAGAGCTCTCCACTAATGTCTCTTTTGTCTTACTGCTCCTTCAGCTCTCATTTGCATTCGGCAGGGTTATTACAAGCACTAGCTGCCCCGATTCATCATTTCCCAGAAAGCTCATGTTCTGAAAAGTCATAGAAGAAGTATTAAGTGGCGATGGCCTAGCGATGAATTCCGCCTTAGCGGTGGCAAAGGCAATTTCACCCTCCTCGTGTGTCCCATTCATGTGGCAAAGAGGGACTTTTCAACATGACTAAATATGTTGGGTCCTGTCGCGCAGGATCCGGTGTGAACACGCTCCGTTACTCAGAGAAACAATGCCTTCGTCTTTGAACGTAGCAAGATTAGTTAGCGTGTAACAGAACAGAGGCTTCATCTAGCGCCGCGCTAGCGCTCTGAAATCCTGTTAGCCTTCTATCTCACTCCTCACCCACTTACATATTGTCAATGTGTCCAGACTCCACTATTCAAACAGGAGCCTCAGAAATTAATTTGAGCCATTATCTCAAGTGTTTAAACTATTAAACTCCTTGTGCTCGAGCATTGTGGGTAAGCTGGAGGCAGTGAAAAGGTGGATATTTTCTCTATTTCTCTTTTTTTCCCTCCTCACCCAAAGCCTTTAACGTCATTAATTAGAGTCACGGTAATGAAGAAGTGATCTATTGTCACTCTGCCACATTGTCTGGCATGCTAATGAGATTGGCTGGTGGGTTGTTAGCGGATGCTAGGCTATTTGGAGGAAATGCAGCTTGACATTGAACAGGATTAGTGTGGGAGCCTCCTGCCTTCTTAGCAGTGTCTGTGCAATTAGCCCAACACCTGCTGCCAAAACTTCACCTACTCGGACCTACAGTCATGAAGTCAGTGGTGCTTTAATTGATTCGGATTTTCCTTTTTTGTAAAAAAAAAAAAAAAATCTGTTTTGTAATTTGCATAGTCAAGTGTTTATTTGCTTAGTTGTTGTCTTTGTATTAAAAAAATACAAATATGTAGCTAAATGAGTCTTTGAATAAAAGATAAAAGTAGTGGTATAATATGTAATAAATGAATGAGATGTTATAGTATGTTTTGTTTAAACATTCATATTCCTGTAAAGCTGTGCTTTCACTATGATCTGAGAGTATCAGTTGTAAAAAGCACTATATAATAATTTGATTTGATATACAGAGTGCATGTTTTTGCAGGTATCGCTGCACAGTAGAACAGTGCACCACCACTCCAGAGCCTGATCAAGCTTCGTAAATGTTTTCTGCAGTCGAATAGGGATTTGATCTGCCCTTCTGGCATGAACAATTCTCTATTAAAGCTCTATTAAATCTTCTAGATCCCAATTTAAACTCCACCTACCTCTGAAGATCAATTTCTAAATAATGTTACAAACTAAAGAAATGGATGCCCGAAAATTATTTCCTCTCCTTTTATAGCTTCTCCTGCTTTGTAAGCATCAGTTGTGGTGATATTCAGAGTGCTAGGCAGCTGCCTAGAGGAGCCCATTGCTACTAATTGTTGGGGCAAGGGTTAAGGAATCAGGGTATTTATAAAGCTTTAAAAATTGCCTCTCTTGGCTCTTTTTATAATTACAATTGTGAACGCGCCATAGGCCTAACCTACTTATTTAGCCCTTTAACTGGTCATCAGCCAGTTGTGGGACTGAAAGTATCATTACACACTTCTATAACTGAAGAATAGCCCCAATCAGTTTGCACAGAAGTCTCTGTAGTTACTGAAAATTACACATAAGTATGTATTAAGTCTGAGAGTGTTCACTTTTTGACATAATCTGGCTTCATGTGTTTTTTCCTTCTTCTAGAATGTTTTTGAGAAATAGGGTTTTTGGATGACAGAAGGCAACAGAAGGTAATAGTAAGAACATAACTGTCAAATCTTTAATATTGATAATATCATCTGCTTCTTCCTCGTCAGTGTGACATGAGGTCTAGAGTCTAAATGGAGGCAGTGGGTGCAGGGCAGGAATACCCCAGATCAGGGGTACACACTCACACCTAGGGGGGCAATTATAGCATGGCCAGTTCACATACAACGTATTTTTGGCAGGTGGATGAAAGTACCCAGGGGAAGCCCACAGACACATGGAGAACACACCAAACTCCTCACAAACATTGACCAAACCCACCACCTCAGGCCCCTTACTCCAAATCATTATTTCAAAAATTCAGTATTGCAGACAGTTGATTTTTAAGTATGGCGTTGAAGCATGCTATAATCCAGGGGTATTTAATTAGAATTCAGTACGGACCAGTTAGAGAAAATTTAATCAGGCCAAGGTCCGGACCGTTGTCATTTTTAACTTGTGTTATGTATAACACAGGATATAACAATGCTATATCCTGTATACCAGGGATGGCATTAGGCGTCCTGCGTGTCAGATGTGGCCCGCAAGCATGAAGCATCTGACCCGTAGGGTTTTGGAACTATAATAAAATGCCTCTCTGGCCAGATTTTGTATACATTCCTTCCCTCTCTCTCTCACAATCCAATTACTGCAGAACATCACTTTTAAGCAAATACAGTCATATGAAAAAGTTTGGGCACCACTATTAATCTTAATCATTTTTAGTTCTAAATATTTGGGTGTTTGCAACAGCCATTTTAACTCAAAGTAGTAACTACTTACTACTTACTAACTATTTTTTACTGACTTACTGAAGCACAAAATCATTGAGCTTTGAACTTCATAGCCAGGTGTATCCAATCATGAGAAAAGGTATTTAAGATGGCCAATTGCAAGTTGTTCTCCTATTTGAATCTCCTCTAAAGAGTGGCATCATGGGCTCATCAAAACAACTCTCAAATGATCTAAAAACAAAGATTGTTCAACATAGTTGATCAGGGGAAGGATACAAAAAGTTGTCTCAGAGATTTAACCTGTCAGTTTCCACTGTGAGGAACATAGTAAGGAAATGGAAGACCACAGGGACAGTTCTTGTTAAGCCCAGAAGTGGCAGGCCAAGAAAAATATCAGAAAGGCAGAGAAGAAGAATGGTGAGAACAGTCAAGGACAATCCACAGACCACCTCCAAAGAGCTGCAGCATCATCTTGCTGCAGATGGTGTCACTGTCACTTTGGTTTAATGCATATTGCACATTTTCTGTTAGAACAATAAACCTCATTTCAATCCTGAAATATTACTGTCCGTCAGTTATTAGATATATTAAACTGAAATGGCTGTTGCAAACACACAAATGTTTAGAACTAAAAAATGATTAAGATTGATAGGGGTGGCCAAACTTTTTCATATGACTGTAAACTGCGCATTTTACCACAAGTTAGTGTTAGCTTGTGCTAAATGGCAAAACATAAACTAGAAGCTAGTTTATGCTTAATTATAATAGAAGCAAAATTTACTATTCAAATGTTCTTATATCTCCCTCATCTGCTGACTTGCCACAATACAAAAGCTAGCAAAACGTGAGTGCTGTGCTGTTAAACGCTGCTCGCTTTTTTCTGCTAACGTGGTCTGTTACACAGAATGCTCCTGTTAAGAGTTTACATGCCCTGAAAAATCTAATTACTGAGCTCATATCCAGCTCTCTTTATCAGATTTTTAGACCTTACTCTGATCTGTAAAACAGGAGTATGCTGCTTACATGACTACTTCATTAATCAGATAACGCCTGTAATCTGACTATAAACAGATTTTTGAGTGAATGTTTTTATTAAGCTCTGATTGAAACTCATGTGAGTTTATACATTTTGAAAGAACTGTGATTTTGATATGAGAAGCACTGACAGTCAAACAAAAACTTTTTAGTAATTTAGAAACAATAGATTTGTTTAAATAGATTTGATAGCTACAATATGATATGCAAAGCTACAGTATAGCATTGCACATCACTTCTGATTAATATGTAATGTTATATTATAGTATTTTAATATCCTGCATGCTGACAAAAAAAGTTCAAAAAGCAGTTTTAAGATTGAACAGAGTGTGTACCTTGTATAGAATTAGTAATTAGTTTATGTGTGTGGGTTTGTGTGTGTGTGTGTGTGTGTGTGGGCACATGCATGTTTAGACAGGAGGGGCATGCGCTCCCCTCAGCCATACGCACTCCTCATGCTCCATTTAAGACGATGATTATTTGCTTTTGTTCTGCTCTCCGTAAATTATCATTATTCCTCTGACAGCTTGTCGGCCGGCGGTGCCCGGAGTACCAGGCAAAGTGCTTTAAGAGCTGCCTTCAGGCCAACTGTGCCAAACCACGGCCTTCTCCCCGCTCTCCTCCTTCCACAGTAATACACCCTGAACAATCCTGACAGCGCCGCTGATTCAGAGCTGTAAAACTATTGTTTTAAGTGTGAAATCTCTCAAAAAAACGATAAACGCTGCCTTCCATCCCAGCGTCTGCATGTTTTGACAGATTTCTTTATCTTATTATTTGCTATTATAATAAAAGCTATGAAACTTTTGATTTTTAAATAATGTGTTTTAAGGTCTGTAAAAACAAAAGATTTGTCATATATTAACTCTGATACTGACTTAAACAGTCATGAAGCATTCTTTTTGTTAATGCCTTCTGTTTCTTGTTTAACATTTTACACAGCTTTAGATAAAAATGAAACTCTGAAGGTTTGAGACCATTAGTGTTGCTCAGTTTTAGGACCGTATGTTATTTGTTTTACCGTATTTTTCGGACTATAAGGCGCACTTAAAAACTTTTAATTTTCACAAAAATTGACAGTGCGTCTTATAATACGGTGCGCCTTTTGTATGGATTTTACCCGTCAGGTTGTAAGGAGCAGTAAACACACACTCCGTGCAGCGTTATAGAGAGTTTCAGTGCTATACAGAGTCCAGAGCCGTGCAGCTCCGAGGCTGGAGCAGCAATAGCATTAGCTAGCTTATTCACTGTTCAGAGATCAGTATTATCTAAATTATCTAAAGTAAACACACACTCCGTGCAGAGCCGTGCAGCTCCGTGGCTGGAGCAGCAATAGCATTAGCTAGATGCTAACCGCTAAGCTAGCTAGCTTTTTCACTGTTCAGAGATCAGTATTATCTAAATTTAGCACTTTTAATACTGCTGGAGCAGTATTATTAGAGTTAGATGCTAATCGCTAAGCGTTCACCGTTCAGAGGTGAGTTATCGGCCTGTAAGTCTGTGCTGCTTTGCCTGGCTAGCATTAGCTAGATGCTAAGCGCTAACTCTCTCAGAGGTGAGTTTTATCAGCCTGTAATCTGCTTGTTTACCGTGTTAAAACAAGCTACGGGGGACGAATCGCTAGCTAATATCTCACTGTCTTACCAGAACACGCAGGATTACTCAGTGTAACGCTGTCGTTTAAGTTTGGGTTAACTTTACTAGTTTAGGGGACTAGCTAGCGTGCTAGCGGATAGCTATGCTAACGCTGGTGCAGCAAGCCTTAGTGGAAATCTGGAAATCTAAGCTTACTGTAAATAAACTGAAGCACTTTACTCACCCAAATAAACAGTTTTCAGGAGAGGAATCTGTGTAGATTAATATCCAGCACTCGTTTGACTTTGAAAGAGCTAGATTTGTATACTGAGACGCTCCACCGGCAAGACACCCCCCACCACCCCCCTCCCCCCCCGCGTGGGGGAAGGGAAACATGGCGCCACCCCTGTTCACTTTGATATAGGCACCCTTTCTAGTGTCACTTAACGCGGCTTATAATGCGATGCGCCCTATGTATGGAAAAAATATCAGAAAATAGGCGTTCTTTGATAGTGCGTTTTATAATACGGTGCGCCTTATAGTCCGAAAAATACGGTATTTGTTTTCTGTTTTTATCTTTTCCCATTTTGTTCTCATTTTTTTTCTTTTTCAGATGTTTAGATATTTGATTTGTTGTAAGATATTTGTGTGATCAATTCAAATAGAGGCTTCATTCTTTGAAATTGAAGACAGAAAGGATGAGACTAAGTTTCGTCCCTCAGGCTATTCAGATGCTGAACCAGGTTAAACTCTAAATTACATCACGTACACTGCACACTTGTTATTCACACTTTTTGCACTTTTTTGTTGTATTGTTGATTAGTGTACAGAAACAGTTGTTCACTGTATGTTGTACTGTGTATAACTATGTGTGTGACAAATACACTTTAAAACGACGTTCTCTCTACTCATCACTCTAAAGGGTGATGTCAATCAGCACAATGCGTCTGTGAGCTGATGTATCAGAAACGAGGTGTGCGCTTTCCTCCAAGCATACTGTGATGTTACTCGGCAATGCTACAATCAGCAGCAGTTCAAAAAGAGGCAGAGTCTGACTTTACATGTATCAGTGGAGGCATGTGCTAGTAATAGGGGGAGTCCTAATGAGTGAGTTAAGAGAGGAGAAAATGGGATAAAAACAATAGAAAAAATATATATATAAAAACAGCACAAACAAATAGTCTATATTTAAAACAAGACATGGATGTTCATCCAAGAGAGTCTGATGAGGATTCCTCTCACTGGCTATCAGTGCAGCATGGTCTTTAACGTACCTTATGATGAAAACATGTATCTTCATCTTCTTTGTTTGTTTAAGTGTTGTTTTTAAATCTAACATGGTGCTTTAATTCTAACCTGCACAAAAAATAGAAATCAAACAGCCTGGTGCTGTATTTTTTTTATTTCTTTTAGAATTTAGTTAAATGATTTTCATCATATAATATCTAATTATCTTGCTTATCTGAAGATTGACTAGGGCATAGTAGAGTAGGGCATAAGTAGAATATTTTTATAAAAGAAATAGTAAATACTGATTATGTATAATCCTCTATTGTGTTAATGTGAGTGTGTTTCCATTGTGTTAGTGGGCTGCTCTAATGCCACTAACATCCCCCCTCCCACCCCCCCGGTCCCGTCTCTTTCTCTCTCTCTCACACAAACACGCGCACACACACATTTGTGTCTGTCCCCTCCTCTCCTGGAGCTCAGCAGGCTGGCACGGGCTGACCCCGAGGTGCTGAGGATTGTGGGTAGTAGGATTACCTGTGGTGGCGTGGCGCGGGGCTTCCTGTGAGAGTCGGGCGAGGCTGAGCAGATGGCAGCGGCCTGGCAGCCTCTGCATGGGGTGAGATGGCTCCTCAGCAAATGCCAATGTACACATCAAAGGCTGCGTGTGCGTGTGCACGTGGGCCGGTGATGGAATGTTATGGCACAGTCCTGCCGAGGTGCCATGTGACAGCTGCGTGTCACAGCTAACTCCCATTATTCTCAGGCTGCCGTGTTTGTCTATGCAGTCGTTCACTGTGCTGACTGCGCTTTAGCTGCACTGGTGCAAGTAGCTCCAGAACAAGCAGAAGAATGATGCAGAAGAATCAAATACATTAACCCTTTAACTTGCACTGAAACCACCTGGTAGAACTCTTTAAGATTAAACTGCTATAAGAAAAACTCATAACAGCCCATTTTCACCTGTTTGTCCTTTTCCCTCTCTCTGAATTGAGTTTGCAATGCTGGTAATATACACTTGTCACTACAGCTCTACAGAAAAAATAAACCACTTCAGTTCATGAATCAGTTTCTCTGATTTTGCTATTTATAGGTTTATGTTTGAGTAAAACTAATATTGTTGTTTTATTCTACAACATTTCTCCCAAATTCAGCCCTTCAGCTTGATTTTATGGCTTGTGATCACCATGGTAAAAACAAAGAAACTCATCAGGCATTTCCTATTTACATAATTAGATATAAGATGTTTAAATGTCACTAAAGAATCCTGTTCATTTTATAGCAACAGCAAAAGCTATCTAAATAGGTCTGCTCATATTTGCATGATATTTTAATTGAAAAGATAAAATGCTTGTCCATGTTATATTTAAATATGTTATATATTTAATCAAGTACACTTGATTATATTCCAGTTTGGTTTGAGCTTTATGGTTCTATATAAACAGTCAAGTCCCCATGGTAGAATGTGGTAAAATAACTCTAACATGGTTTCAGATCTCTTTCAATATATGAATTTCTATATATTTTCTATCTCTAAAATGAGCATATCCCCCCATTTGATCCTATTGTATACATTAAAAAGAACATCATTACAAATTCTGTAATAAAGGAGAAAAATACAAAAGAAACACAAATGACACAAAATAAAATAGTTCTGTATTAAAATCCTACTTTAATAAACAAAAAAGGCAAGTATGGAGCTAAAAATATTCTAAATACACTGACCTGCCAAAAGTCATAGAACAGGAACTAGTATGTCATGACTTAAAAAAATGTCCACTGTGGGTGGCAATGCCTTCTATACTGTATTTCTGGTACACATGCAGACTGAGGAATGTTAAATACCCGCACAATTTAGCACCATACCAGTAATCGCTCCAACTCCTATAGTTCCCATAAAAAGTTCAATCAACTTCATTTACAAGATATTCGTATAAACAACACTTCAGGATAAATGTACATACTGCTATCCCATTACTTTTGGCATGCTTTTTTGTATATTCTTAAAATAAATATAACTAAACTTTAAACATTATATGTACACTTAAAGTAACTTTTTAACGCGCAAAAGTTTGAGCTTTTAAATATTAAATATAAATGTATAACTCTTTAATCGCAAAGGAATAATACTTTTGATAAATCAGCAAATATAGTTGCTTTTTGTGTTGGCTTAAAGGCAATAATGAACTAAATAATTCTGGTTTCATCATTTTTTTCTTACTTGTAGCAATTTAGAACATAATATTACACAGAAGATGCCACTTTACCAGCATAAATACATTCATGCTTGAGGATTCAGCCAAAAAAAAAAAAAACAGGAACAATCCTCAGCAAACGTTAATTAAGTTAATTAGGGGTGAGAACATGAACCCACATGTCAATGATGGATAAATGAAAGCACCCAATGACTTGTTTACTTAATTAGTGATGGAGAATCCTTTATGTGAGGCCCGGCCAGGAGGAGCCATTGATTGTCATTTAGTTGTATATAGATTACTGCTTGGCTGGAGGATCTTGGATCTTGAATAATCCTTCCTCAGCTCCTTCTCTTCTTCTGGAGGCTTGATGACTGTTCCACTTTCCTCTCTGTTGTGTTTTTTAGACAAATGATGTTAACTCATCTGACAGCATGAGATTATAAATTGGCTGGCACTCGTACGTGGCTGTTATATGGGCCGCTTTACGCTGCTCATTAGCTCTGCTCTGTAAGTGTGTGGTAATGAAGGAAGCACTTCTACGTTAACATCTGCACGTTTTGTAGCAGCTCTCAGTTGTGTGTGTGTGTGTGTGTGTGCGCGTGTGTGTGTGCGCGGTAAGGAAAACAACCGGTAAACATCTGTCCTGTCTGCTTCAGTGCTGTCATCTATCAGAGCAGGAGGGATAAAGGCACAGAATGGAACTAACTCCCCTCTTTCCCTCTGTTTAACTTCCTCTCTCTTCTCGCTCAACTTAACTCAGCTGATAAACGTGTCCATCATCAGTGGTGATCATTATAGAGTTTGTTGGGTTTCAGTGCCTAAATTAAAAGGGGGCATTCAACCAGCATTAGTCACCATTTGTTAGAAATATTCTCACAACAAAAATACTTTATTATTTTTAAAAACTTTTTTTTTTATTACAGAGGATTAAATTAATGTCCTGGAACTGCACTAGCTACCTCTAAAGTGCTAGAGATCCAGACTTGAGTAAAGGTAAAAGTACTCTATCAAAAAATGACTTCAGTAGAAGTTGAAGTGTTCTTTAAGTTCCACAATTATTGTATTTTTCACGCATTTAAAATGCTTTAATTTTCTCAAAAAATGGTCAGTGTGCCTTTTATTAATCCAGTTCATTTTCTGTATTAATTTTACCAATCAGGTTGTAAGGAGCAGTTAAGAAACACTGCTGAAGTGCAGCTTTATACAGGAGTTTTAGTTTAGTTCTCCAGCACTGGGGCTGGAGTAGTTTTAGCATTAGCGGCTAACCACTATTTCCCCATTCAGCAGTGAGTATTATTGGCCTGTAGTCTGCTCCTAACCCCGGCTAGCATTGCTGGAGCATTATTAGCATTAGCCATTAACCGCGCTATTTCTTTTATTGTTCAGATGTGAGTATATTGGACTGTAGACTGTGCTGTCAGTTTGCCGCTAATGCTCCAGCCTATTTCTAGAGAAATTTGGGAATCTAAGCTTACTGTAAATAAACAGAAGTGCTTTACTCACCCAAATAAACAGTTTTCAAGAGAGAAATCTGTGTAGATTAACATCCAGCACTCGCTTGACTTTAAAAGAAAGTTCCTTTTTTTCTTACAGTTTTGTTTACTTAGCTTAGCTTTACATAACTTAGTTAGCTTCCCCCCACCCCCACTATCCAGCGGTGAGATCTGCTGAATTAGAATGTCTCTTAAAATGCACATTATAATCCGGTGCACCTTATGTTAGATACTAGATGTTGTTTGATAGTGCACCTTATAATACGGTGCGCCTTATAATAGAAGAACATGTTGAGTAGAAGTTTTTTAATGTTTTTTAAGTTTTTTAATTTTTTTATGTTTTTGTACTAAATATTGCAAGCAAACTGTATTGTGTAGTTAATACAGAAAGAACCTGGGACAGTGTCTTGGACATTCTCTTGGACAATCTCTCTCTTCCCCTGCTTTTCTTTATCTTATCCCTTGTCTTCCTGCACGGACGTACCCCGGGCTCTCGGACTGACAGGACGGTTCCCTTCTCTCCGCCGGTGCGCATTAGAAAAAATTACAGCGCTGACGTTTCTTCATTAATCACGGTGGCGCAGTGACGGCGGAGCGAGGCGACAGGGGCCCTGGCAGCCGCGGGCGCCCACCAGCCGCGCCCCAGACGGCATCCGCTCAATGCCACAGCTGTTGCTGCCGCCGTTGGCCCTGCAAACATATGACTCCTCCACCCGCACCCCCTCCGCCAGCACCCCGGCCCAGCCGCGCTCCAGATCAAACCCGCTCCATCCCGGCTTTAGGTCGGGAGGCCCGGGGTCTGCCGGGACCCAAAGATGGATGGATAGGTGGATGGATGCGTGGAGAGATGGAGGGATGGAGGGACGGGTGCCTGTGAGGATGGACTGCTGTACGGGCCGTTCCCCCGCGCCAGCTTGAGACGCTGGGTCCTGAGAGAGGGCCTGTCTGCTGTCAGGCTCTGATGGCTGAGAGGTGCTGAGAGGCTGGAGATGGTGTTTTAATTAGTGAGTGTGAACGTGGGCCTGCTGCGGGCCTGCTCCAAATAGTTCCTCAAACCCAACATGCGTGATACACCGATTCAAACTATGTAAAAAGCATAAAAAAATGTAGGAGCAGTTTCAGACAGAATATTGTTAAAAATAAAGACTGACATCTGCATGTCAAGGACAGATCATACTGCCAAATTGATGTTGCTCAATTTCTAAAAAAGTATTAAACGTTTTCTAAGGTCTTTTTTTTTACACAAACCTTGGTGTGGGCTCTCTGGATTTTTTTAGGTGTGAAAAAAACCTTATTTACACTTTTTACACTGATTTTATTATCCAGAATGCTGTTAGGAATGTTTAGAAAGTTGTAAAAAGTTTAAAGTAGAAATATGTACTAGAGTTTAATATGAAAATATGTACCATAAGTACCATACTCACCTAAAACAACTAAAGTGGCTTTACTGCTCCTTACAATCTGACTGGTAGAATTCATACATTAGGCACACCGGATTATAAGGTGCACTGATGAGTTTTGGGAAAATGTAAGAATTTTAAGTGTGTTTTATAGTGCGAAACATACGGTAAGTCCATGGATAAAAGTGACTTCCTGAGGAAAGAATGGGTTGCTTTTGAAAAGTGGTTCAGGTGAGTTTTGAACAGGGCCTCAGTCTATCTGTGTGAACACAGCACTATTTGTGTGTATGCTCTCAGATTTATGTGTGTGTGTGTGTGTGTGTGTGTGTATCGATCATGTCTAGCTCATGTGTATGTGAATCATTTGTGTCTGTGTGTGTGTGAATGTGTGTGTGTGCGTGTGTGTGTGTCCAGCAGCTTGTGTGGGGGATCTACATGTCACGGGCTGCAGGCTGAGGTGCCCATGCCACCACTGTGTGTGCTGTGTCCCGCCATATGGTAGAGACCACTGGGACCACGCGGGGAATCAGGCCAGATCGCTTTCTCAAGAAACGCACCCCCCATTCTCCCACACACCATCACACACACACACCCGCACGCTCACACACACACCCTCACACACACACACACTTCTATACGTGAGAGGCCAAACCTCCATCCTTGGAGCAGTTAAAAGTAGGACAGGCTGAAGGAGTGGAGCGACCACAGGCCCAGATGTAAGACGCACGAACACACACATAGACACACACACACAGTAGAGACATCTCCCCCTGGTCTCTCCTTATGACCACTTTATTACTGCCCTCTCCCTCTGCCCTCCTAATCCTTCCTCTCTCCCCTGCCCACTATTTATAGTCCACCTACCTATTTCACACACACACACACACACACACACACACACACACACGGACACAAAGAGACATGTGACGTTGTATTATAAAATTCTATTTAGCCTACTCTACTTTCCAGTCTGCTGTAGTGGTGATAAGTGAAATAAGTGAGGTACTATAGGATATAATATACTCCAATAAATGAACTAAACATTTTAATAATTAATCCAGTTTGTTTTCAGCTTTGTTGTGGTTTGTTTGGGAAGGTATGAATACAGTAATTACCTCTTGGCAGGAGGTGGTCTTGGTTACATGATTCAACCTTAATCTTATCAGGAATACTTTACAGGTTTGAGCAGAGTGAACATTATAAAACATTTTACAACAGTTTAAAAATGTTTCTTGAGGGTTAGTCTTATTATTAGTTCTGAAAACATGTAACATAATGGTTTGCTTTATTTTTAATGTTATTAGAAATGTTTTCAATGTTTTTTTACGTTCCCAGTTAGACAAATACTAATAGATTAGGAAACGTTAAATTTCCTAAAACATTGACACAAGCAACATTGCAACAATTATTAAAAGATCGTAGGATTAAAAGATCTTACATAAAAGCCTCTAAGAAGATTTTTTTTTATGTTAATTGGTACATTTAGAGAAAATTCTACTGAGCAAAAATAATCAGCTAGGTTTTTGCAAGTGAAGTTTAAACTGTACAGTAATACAGTATACACCCGTCCAGCACACAGGATTAAAGCTTTACAGGAACACATGCAGGATTATTTTGTAAACAAAACCAGAATATGTTCTCTTGGTATTATTATAATCTTAGGGTCTTCATGAGGAAAAGTAACCTGGATTAGTTTTCTCAGCATCTTGAAGGAGTTTCTGGAGGTGCTGAACAATAGTTGCTGCCTTTCCTTCAAGCTGTGAAGCTCCAGCTCATCCCAAATCACCTCAAATCACCTCAATCTCAGTTCATCAGTGGAGGACAAACACATTTTTTACTGTTTACTACGTAATTACGTGTCCTTAATTGTTTTCATGTCTTTAATATTAATCTACAATGTAGAAAATAAAGAAATAAAGAAAAACACTAGTACTGTATATATCACAAAATATCATATTGAAATGGTAATGTTTTAAAGTATCAAGACATATATATATATATATATATATATATATATATTTTTTTTTTTTTTAAAGAGAGTTGCTTTAAAAATAGCCACATCAGACCTCATCCAGATATTTTCTGTGTATCTGTTTGTGTGTTGGGGTCTGTGGGGGCAGGAGTGGGAAGAAGGATGGGGTTTGACTTTGTCTAAGGAACTCAGCTGGATCCTGCAAGGCTGTCCTATCCGTCACCCACCTCCCCTCCCTGGCAGTGGCCCGGCCCATGCCAGGTGTCCCTTATGGCACTGACAGGGTCATAAACACGCTGCCAGATTTAGATTTTTGTTTTTTTGTGGTGGGATGTGTTGGGATGTTTCTGATGTTCATGACTCCAGTCATGATTTACAAAGTTGAATACATAATCGCTGCATAATGCTTCCCTATCAAGAAGTGAATTAAACACATATCTGAGCCATTAATGAGATACAGAGGCACTTTAAAATTATTAATACTGGGAATACTGCATAATAAATGTTGAATTGAATGCATGCTAGCTCCCTCTGAGAGCTGCCCATTAATATGGAACATTTCCTTTTAATTCCTCAACATGTTCCTGATTGTAGTGTTTCAGAAACATTTAGAAGCCTCGTGAAACATTTCTCAGCTGAACGGCTGAGCTGTTAGCTCTGTGGCGGCATCCTCCCACCCGGACCAATTCTTCTCCAATGGCTTCTTCTTCTTCTTCTACTCTGCTCGTCACCAGATTCTTCGACTAACATTAATTGCGCTGTTAAATGCGACTCTTGCGCCGCTTCCTCGTCCTGCAGCGTGTCGTTCGGGGACTCGTAAAGCCGGAGCAGATGTGTGGCAGTGGCAGGGTTTAGGGATTACCTGCCTGCACAGTAAAACTATGAGTGAGGGGAAGTGATGGGGGTAGAAACAGTAACAGAGCTGTTTTATGTTGCAAAGGGAGCAACAGTGGTCACAGAAAGCGACACAGAGGCAGGGCATAATCTGTGTGGTCATTTAAAACACCCACCCCTGATGACCAGATACTGGCAGGGCAGAGTTTTTTATAGTATTTATTAATAGAAAAAATAATTATTTGTTTAAAGCACACCTTAGCCAGCTGAGTTTAGGTAGTTTTGCTTATTTGTAGTATTTGCTATATAGCGGCTCTGTGCATTCACACACTCACAGTTTTTAATGTGTTTTTCATGATAATTCTGTTTTTCTCTAGTACAATATTTTATCTAATAATTCAATCTGACCAAGCTAAGCTTTCTCTGCTTTTTCAGAACACTGCACAAGTAGGCTATCTAATATGATGTCATATAAAACCAGAGGTGGAAAGTAACAAATTACATTTACTCACGTTACTGTAATTGAGTAGATTGTAATTTTTAAAGTAGTTTTTAAAAATGTACTTTTACTCAAGTACATTTTGACACAAGTAATTGACTTTGCTACATTGGAAAACTCCAAGTTACTGAGTAAATAGAAAATGCTGGGAAAAAAAAAAACAATTGTCTGAAGCTGAGAGCTCTCAGCTTTCAAAACTTCCACATCAAACCTAAGAAAGGTACTTTATAGAAATAGAAAGTTATATGTATATTCTAAATTCACTGGTTAGCTGTGGATTTAATTTATAAAGAGCAGTAATCTCTGTTCATATGCAGCTACACAGATTATATAATCTCCTGTATTTAGTACAATATCCACCACAATAATAAACCCTTTATTAAAAATTGTACAACCTGAGCAAATTCTTTAACAGAATTCTGCCTTCAGGGTTTTCTAAAAAACAGTGAAGGTTAATGGAGAGGAAAGGTATTTGTTATCCTGTATGTTAATTAATCGACTAAGTTGTATAAAGGCCTAAATTAATAGTATATTAAATTCACTGAAAGCTGTATAAAATGCGTCTGTCTGTGTGATGTTAGCAGGCGATTGAGGCAAATATAACCTAAATATTTTAGCTAATGATCATGGATTACATAGATCCCGTTTAGACATTAAACAACGCTAAACTAAACTGGAGACATATCAAACTGCCTCGATTAGCTAACAAGTTAGTTAGCTGAGCTGCGCTACGTTACGTGCTTAACCAGCGTCCACAAACTGAGTTTACCTTTCTGAAAGTCTTGGTGGTGAGAGAAATTCCTCAGGCAGCGCAGCTGAACTTTTCTCAGCAGTGTTTATTACAGTTAGCGGGAGAGATGCTCTGTGAATCAGCTGTGCAGGCTGGGGTCTGTGCACTCGGGGGAACCGGTTTTCTGTCGAATTATGCTACCCATCAATATGTGCTTCTTTACAGCACTGCGCATGCGCCGACCAACAGTTTTTTTTTTGTATGATTTTATGTTTTTAATGATATTTCCTTAAGTTTTTTTTTTTGAAACGTTACACAATCTGCTTTAATGTTAAAAAACATGTAAATAGCAGTAAAAGCATAGCAATGGTAAGTAACAAAAATAATAATGAACTGTAAAACTATAAAATTACAGTTTATATTTACCTATATGACCATAAACTTTTAACAGTAAAGAAAAAATGGATCATAGAAACCTATACTACTTGTTCTTGAAAATGTTTTATGGGGTGGTCTGAACAAATACTGCCTGAATGGTCCAAATTATTATGTGGAATCATAATTTATATATATATATTAATGAATAATAATTAATTTATGATTTGTTGTACTTTTTAAAATCAAATAATTAAAAGTAACTATGTAACTTTTACTCAAATTACATTTTAAATTGAGTACTTTTTTACTTCAACTCAACTAGATTTTTAGATGGGTACTTTTACTTTTGATTGAGTAGAATTTTAGCAAAGTAAAGGTACTTTTACTTAATTACAAATCTTCAGTACTTTTTCCACCTCTGTATAAAACCCAAAAATACATTCATTGGTCTTTTAAAAAAAGCTTTTATGTGGACACAGAGAAGCTACCAGCTGTAATTAATCATGAACACTGACATGCATAATAAGAAACACATAAAAACACAGAGCAACAACAGCAAGCACACCTCAGAAAATACTGTACTACAGTTTTTATGAAACACTGACAGATGTGTTCAAACCTCGGGAGCAGATGGAAAATCATGAGCATGCTGTGAGAATAGAAGAATGAAAATGACATTTTACTCAAACATGTCCTATTAATTCCCACAGCGACCTCATGATTTCTGAAGCTTTAGAAAATCCCAACCCAAGCCGAACCCACGGTGTGGGAAACGCGTGCCCTTCCCCGCGCTCCTCCGAGCACGCTCATTTTACTCCAGCCACCACATTAATAAAAGATCAAAGTTGAGAGCTCCTCTTGATCCTCAATGGGTTCTTTTTGTGTATGTGAGCCGTAATTACAAACACTGCATGATAAAATGAATATTAATACTAAAGGAGCCTGGAAATGAGAAAGATTCAAATTGAATGGCTTCTTTCCGAGGCTGAGCTCATTTCATGCTTTGGCTACTCCGAGCGGATTCACCACTATACAAAAGGCACACGTGCCCTCGTGTTCCGTAATGTAAAATTCCATATTCAACACAGTAATGTGTCTTTGCTGTAAAGACGGATATTGAAGTATTGAAGTTCAGCTATATAATGCCTGCATTATATCCTAATCAGAACATTTCATACCTGAGCTGTAGACAGTGCGCATAAACAGTTCTGTTCAAATGTCGGAGCCACTGTGACATAAAAAAGCTTTTTTTCACATTTTACCAGCTTTCCCAATACACTTTTCCTGTAACAATGTTCTCTTTGTAAAACAATTTTAAATTACAAGAATGCAGTGTTTATTGAGATGTGTTAAATAAATTAGTTGTATTTAAATTGGCAGTTTTAAACAAATCTAACCACAGAAATAAAAATAGTATTCTATAATAACATTCAATGGTTTCTGCAATGTTATACATAATGAATGTTGTTATGCATAAAACATATATTATAAGTCCCCAAAATATGCAATTAAACACATGTTAATGTATGAAATAATGGCCGCTATTTCCATTAAGGTTATGCATTTTTTTCTGTAGTAAAATGTACTATTCTTTTATTTAATTTCTGGCAAAAACAGCCATAGAGTAGTAGCAATAAGTTAGATAATAGGAGCATACCGGAAACAATCGGAAACAACCATCCACCTGGAGGACAGTTAGTCTTAATTAGTGGTATGTGCAACAGAACATTAATATGGATGTCCTTTGTAATGGACACAGGGATTGAAAGGGTTAATCAGCAAGCCACCATGTTCACCTGGTGCTTAGAAAAAAAAATGTAGCAGTAAAAACAAGTCAACCCTTTTTGGGAACCTCTCTGGTGAGAATGTGTGATTGCACAGAGCATACATAGTAGAGTCTTCTTGAGTTCAGTCTTCTTTCAGAGTGGATAAATCTGGTTATTTTTAGGACTCATATCACTTTCTTATTTAGCTCGCCGAATCTTCAGGTGTGTTTAAAGATGTGTTATTGAGCAGATGAGGACTAAGTCTCAGGTGAAGACTAAGATGTTCATAGCAGCTCTTGTATCAGCGCCATTAGCAGCACCATGGCTTCTTAGCTTACCAGCAGCCTACCAGACAGTAAGTCTAATATTTTAAAATGAACATATTTGGCCTTACAGGGATGGTTGAAAAGCACACAGATGCCAAATGTTAGAATAGTTTGCCCCTCCCCATACAGGAACACTACTCCATTAAGTTTAAAAGAAACTTATAGTAGAACTCCGTTGTTCTCAGTCTATGTGGAGTCTATGTATGTGTCTGTCATTATCAGTACAGTGATGGCGGCACCCGGGATGTAAACAGTGGTTTTTAATAAGCTTCTTGTGAACTCTTTAAGTTATTAATGCCTCGCTTTGAATGTCAGGGCTCTTCGGATTCTAGCAAGGAGGTGTGGACCTACTTTGAACTTGGATAACAGAGGAAATAGCGATTTATGCCCCGATATAGCTGGGCAAAAAGCACAAAATTACTGGATCTTAGAAAGCTGTAGGAGAGTGGAGGTGTGCTATTCAACAATTCAACAATTTTTATCATGTTTTACTACAGTAAAAGTCCATTTTATACCAGAGTTCTCCTTTAATGTCTGCTGCCTTAAGTAATCACGTGCCATTTCAAACACAAATTCTTTCCATTCAATCTGTGCACTGTCCAGGAACCTCACAGCTGATCTGATCAAAGTCACTGGGATGTCTCAAATCCTGCACGGCCTGATATAAAGTCACTGGAGAGAACTTCATTTCCGATACATCAGAGAATCTGACTGAAAGACGCGTGTCATGGCCCATAAATCACCCGTCTTCCGTTCAGTTTACTGTCCTTGTCCCGGAAGCAGATGAATATGGATGCTCTCGTCGGTCAGGAAGGAGTGCTGCCGGACTCCTTGAACCAACGGTCTCCTCTAATTACTCCTGACCTCTTCCGGAGTGGAGGGAGTAGGAAGAGTATCCAGCTCACAAATCACGGCCTGTGCTGTTGTTGTGTGTGACAGGAGGAGAGGAGTGCGGTGGTGATTTAGTGCAGTGACTGGACACCTAGAGAGCTGGGCAGGAGGCAGGAGGCGCTGCACAGCAGGGGGGAACTGCTGACCTCTACAGGGCACTATCTTCTCGGCAGTGGAGCGTTCTGAACACTGGGTGAATAGTACTTTAATGCACAGGTGGCATCATGCACTGTGATACTACTATAGTTTACGTCTCTCTTTAACCCTTGTGTGGTGTTCGGGTCTGTGGGACCCGTTTTCATTTTTCATCAAATGACACTAAAAAAATATTTTTTCTAACTCAAACTCATTGGCATCAGCTCATTTTTTGTGAAAAACATATATCAAAACACACTTTTGATAAACACACACTGTACACCCACCTACCCCCCCCCCCCCCCCCACTCATTTATATTACATACAGTATGTTTGGCCAAGGGCTAATAAACGTCGCTTCATTTGTAAATTTGAAACTAAACAAATTTTCTACTCATATCTTGAGTTTAATTCATTTTCTTTTACATTTTATTAAAAAACTAATAAAAAAAGAGTAGCACTTTTTGAAAGAAATGTAACATAAGAAAGGTAAAGGGCAAATATTAACCATATAAGCTGTTTATATTGCTTGCAATTTAGGTGAAGCAAGCATGTGTAAAGCATTTTAATGTAAAATTGCTTAATTTTGCTGAATTAAATACAAGTAACAAAGTAAACGAGTAACAAAAATATGAACACCACACAAGGGTTAAGGACCAATCAAGATTATATTTTTAGTAGTAAATGATAAAAAAAGATCAGGATGTATCATCAGATATTAAGAACTCAAGCACTGTCATCTCTTGTCAGCAGAGCTATAGTCAGTATTTTTTAACAGAAACTGTGCAGTACATGACAGAAATCTGCCTGGCGTGGTCTTTGACTCCGTCTGCTGCTTATTTTCCCTAAAACTAACGCCTCCCTGGAGGTTGCCAGGATTAAAAATACAACAGCTGTGTTGCAGCAATGGAAGCTAGCAAGTTCAAATCCATGCGTCTTATGTATGAATTTTACCAGTCAAGTTATAAGGAGCAGTAAAGCCACTCTGCTGAAGCAGAGCACCAAGACTGCAGCAGTATTAGCATTAGACACTAATCGCTAGCCATTTCGCCATTCAGCCTGTAGCCTGCATGTTCACTTTGTTAAAAACTACGTGGGACGAATTGCTAGCTAATATCGGCCTGATTTACAGAAACACTCAGGGTTCCTCAGTGTAGCGATGACGGGCTGCATTTACTAGCGCCAGTGCTTAGCCGCTGAAGCTAATTCTGCTACACCCAGCCTTAGTGGAAATCTAAGCTTACTGTAATTAAACGGAAGCATTTTAGAGAGAGAAATTCATTCTGAAGAGAAATCACCACCAGCATCGAGACCTGCTGAATTAGATGGAAAACGTGGCGACACCCCTGTGTCTTACTAGTGTCGCATAATGCGACCAGAAGATAGATGTTCATTGATAGTGCTTGATGTCTTGAAACTCAGGTTTGAAATGAAACCAAATAGTTTATTAACTACACAAAATGTTTAAAAAAGCTTTTTGAGCCATAGATTCAATCAAATGGCTGACTCTTTTCACAACACTACCTATATGGGATCTGACAACATCTTGTGTGTCAGCAGCACTTTATGGCATGTCAGTACCAGTATGTACTGGAAATGGCTGTATCTGGAAAGTCTAATGAATATGAATTTTATTTAAAAGAACCTGCACAAGTGCTACATGAGGCATTACTGTCTATTTCACCCTCTATATGCTCTTAAACACTAGTACTGTACCATAAAAATCAGCTAAAGGCATGCATGAGTATTTGACTTCACCATAGTGCTTAGATCAGGCCCCAAAAAATCCAGCCCGTTCCAGCCCGAGCCTGTGGACATTCTGCCCAAGCCCAACAAAACCCATAAACTTTTGTCATTATGATCCCAAGCCCAATTTAGACCAATATTTTCTTTTAGCAAGCAGAGCATTAAAAATATTTGTGCTGTTTGAATGAGCGAAATCTGTTTAGAATGATGTTAATTAACATTGCAACACTGAAGAAGCATAGACCTGTTATTTAGGAAAAATGTTTATTAAGAACAGCTACACACAGTGCTGCTAATCAAGTTTGTAGCTCACGTGTGTGTGAGCCCCAGAGCTGCAGAATTCTTACTTGTGCAACTAAAAAATAAAATGTAAAAAGTAAAATGTAATTATCACACCATAGCTTTATATAAAATAAATCTAGCATTAAAAACAGACGCCTTTGTCACAGACCATTTTCTTGCACAGGCACAAAATCTAAACTCTACTGATTCATCACCATGTAAAACTGGAGGCTATTTTACATCAGGCTGTAAAACTTGTCACATGACAAGTTGAATGTGGGTCTGTGAAAGACTGGGATTTGTTCCTAAACCCTGGACTGGTGTATCATTATCTACATTTTCTTCTCTAATGTCTTTTTACTGACCTAAAACCAGTTTTTGGCCTACCTGATGTGCATAGTGTGCTATAAGATCTTTTAAAGCTGGATCTTTCAGATCTGAGAAACTGTAGCTGATAGTGACTGAGTGGGGACTTGGTCAGTAGATTGGGTCTCATGGTCTAAAACTTTAGTTCTTGTTCTGGTTGGTTCATTTAAATCAAAGGCATTCTACCAGCTGAACTTTGCCTTCCTGCTTCCACCAAAATATGGCGTTATTTCTGGAATATTCCCATAAATCACTTTGTCATTTATGCATGCGTTTTTATTTAAGGACATCACTGATTTAAATTGAGAGGCGTTTTATAAATAAACACATTACGGCGCTGCTGACTTTAAAACAGGTCCTTTTCCTCCCCTCACTAGTTTGACACACCTATAACTCACAGTGTGTGTCACGGTGGGTGAGTTATGATGGCCGGTGCATGTTCAGATCTGCGCGGTGTGTCCTTGCCCATTCACCATTAAACTTTGTCCATTTTTTTTCTGGCAGACATTGCATTAAAATCTTACACAGATTTAACTTCCATCAGTGCCAACTTCAAATTATCCTCACCTGGAATAATGAATTATTATTATAGGCATTGTGGGGAGTTTGGTATTAGAGTTTTATAAGAGGGTGTGTGAAGATTAGTGTGATGTGTTTTTAAAAGAGGATATTTCCAGAACAGCGAGTGAATTTGGGCTCACTACAGGGAGTGCTGGTTGTACTTGCAAATGAGGGTCTGAGAGGTGTTATCTTGTAGAATCAGTGGGTATAGGCCGTATATTTGATGTAAAGAAAAAATATCTTTAGAAAATCCCTCACTGTGCCTTTAATCCCCTGTATCACTTCCAATATATGAGTGATGAATGCTCTGTAGTTTAAAAGCATTTACATTTCATTACTGGCTGAACACAGACATGTTCCATCTCTCTTTCCCTCTCTCTCTCTCTCTCTCTCTCTCTCTTTCTCTTTATACACTATCGTTTTCCTTTGTCTATTTCTCTTCACTGTGTCTTTCTCTTTATGTATTTGATTTCTTTGTATATATGTTGGGAATGCGCAACCTGGAATATTTATCAACAAAATTAATTGCCACATACTAAGTGAAAAGGCTGAATTATTTACACAAAACACTTATTTTAAGTATATTTTGCAATTTGGTATGTCTGTTGGAATAGTAGATATTTTTAAACTGTAGTTTTGTACTTGCCTTTCTGTGAATGATCGTGTATGTAGCAAAATGTTTAATTACGGACAGTTTCAGTTTATGCCAAATAAGTAGGTAAATAAATAAATACATAGACATGATTTTGGACACACCTATTACTTATTTCACTCAGCACCTAGTCATGCAGTTGTAACAAAACAGGGGGAGCAGACGAGGAAGCAGAGGAGACGGGAGACTTATACGCGGGTAAGACAGACTTTAATAAATAACAAATAAACAAATAAACAAACAGGGGAATAACCAATAAGTATATGTACAAAAACAAACAGGGAAACCAACAAAGAGCTAAGCTAAACAGATAAGCGACTAAACTAAACAGATAATAACAAAACAGGGCTAGGGAATATATACAAGGATAAATACGTGAGTATGTACAAAACAAAGAAATAAAGTGACTAACAACAAACTAGAAATAAACAAGAGCGTGTAAATACAAGAGCAATAACGTGACGTAGCAAAACAATAGCAATAACGAGACGAGACAGAACAACGTGGGAAGGTGCAAAGACCGACAAATAAACATGGACTAAAGTGTACTATATATAGGAACATGAAACACTGAACACCTGGGGAAAGGGCGGAGCTACAAATTAGACACACATGACGGAAAACTACTGGAGAAACACACTAGGAAACGGGGAAAACACAGGGAAACATAGCGAGTGCGTGACAGCAGTCTGCCTTACAAGAGTTCACTGAAGGTAAACATGGAGATGGATAAAGCATAAATGTATGTATGTATATATGTATGTATGTATGTATGTACGGTATACGTATGTAGAATGGTCTGCAAGTAATCGTCAGACATCGTAAATATTTCATGAAATGCAAACATCTCATCTCTGATTGGCTAACAGCACTGTGATGCTCTCTCCACAACTCTGCAGTGGGCGGTCGCAAGCCAAGGTGGGCGGGGCCATGAATCCTAATTTATGGGTTGACCTGAGTCTGAAATTTCACTCGTTTTTCTGACTACTTTCTTTAATTGGCTATTGCAGGCAATGGGGGTAGAAGAAGAGTTTGAGGGCAGAGTGAGCTATGCAACCACATGTAGCCAGGTGGTGAATTGAGAATACACCTTTAAAATGTGTGTCTGTAACTTTAAGAAACACAATCAGAAGTGTTGTCACCCTGAGAGAGGAAAGGGAGGAGCTAAGAGCATGGTAGAGAAGGAGGCTCAAGCTGCAGTGAATGGTGGTGCTCCATTTTAGGATCCATCCTAATGAAATAAGAGGTAAAAATCAGGAAGTACTGAACAATATAAGGTTTAATTGGCCTATAACAGTAGTAGATGCCTATATTGCCTTTCTAAACATGTATTTTGGATGAATCACAACCAGATGCGGGCAGATGGCATTGTTTCAGTGGGGTAGTGTGCTCCTCGTGTTCAAGCCTTGTATTTTTCTGGGTTACAGAAGCTGTTTGTCCAAGTTCTCTTGATGAAATGCTCAAGTCTTGTTGAGTAAAGCTGAGTAAATTGAGGTGAGCTTAAAAACAAATATGAAAAGAGCTCTGTTAATTGTATTAAGGTGGTATTAATGTTATTTATCTATTTTCTGTAATTAGTGCCACTACCAAATACTGTACTGTGTTCTTAGTTAGTGTCTTTACAGTGTATTCATTTTTATTTTTATTGTTTTGAGTACAATTTAATCAGAATAAAATACCCAAAAAAGTTCTTTTGTCATTTGGTGTGCGTCCTTTCCCCGGTGACAAAAATTGGTACCAGAAGTGGGGTTTCTGATAGTTTGGTTAGGTTTCTTAGGTAATACATTAGAACAAAGTACAGCTGTTTGGTAGTGGTGAAGTGTCGCAGGTTCGAGAGGGAGAGAGTGGAACCAGGACCTGGTGGTGGTGGTAGAGGACCTAGAGACCAGACGTCGGACTGCAGACGGAGTTGCAGAGACGGTGGAGTGGAGGACTCATCGCTGCTGGCTGCTGCTGTTCATCTTCCTGGACTGATCCAGAAACCTTATCCTTTATCTGGCAAAGACTATTTTTCCTAAAATGTCTGACCATTCAGAGGAGGAGAGGGACTCTGATAATGGGGTTGAGCCAGAAGATTCGGACATTCAGAAACAAATTGGTGAACTGAACAGAAAACATGCTGTAGCAATGGCAACCATTGATTCCTTGAATAGGATGCCTGATAGAACATATGTCTATGTGCCACGAGAGCGTCATATCACTCCATTCACTGGTGATTTTGAAAAAGATGGAAGACTGGTAGATGATTTCATTGAGGAAACTGAACGCAGTCAGTCTCCTCCTGAGCAGTATGACTTTGTTCTCTCTTTGTTGCGAGGGGCTGCATTAGAAGAGGTACGTTTACGAAGTGATAGTGAAGTAGACCAGGTTAGTGACCTGTTCACCTACCTTCGGGAAGCTTTTAGTGATAGGCGTAGTGGGGCTCAGCTATTGCATGACTTTTACAGCCGCAAACAGAGAGAGAGTGAAGGCTTACTGGAATTTTCACATGCCTTATCACAAGCACTTAACAATGTATTGAGACAAACACCTGATGCAGTACCAAATATGAAGGTAGTATTGAGAGATCAGTTTGTCGAGGGAGTTCGGGACCCTGCTGTAATGGGTTGGGGAGCAGTAGCTCTCCAGCCCAGAAGGTTGTAGGAACCAAGTGCAGAGCAGCAGATCTCAAAGCAGGTAAACCCAAGAAAAAGGGGAAAATAATAATAATAATAATAATAATAATAATAATAAGAAGAAGAAGAATTAATATATAATCGTGAATATATATATTAATATTATATAATAAGATTTTATATATATATATATATATATATATATACAATTATTATTATTATTATTAAACCCCGCTCCACGCGGGGATCAAACTCAGGCTGTCGCGGTCGCAGCCCAGTGCTCTAACCGCTGCACCAGCGAGCGGATTGGGATGCGGCCGCTTTAATTGCCTTTTAAAGAGCCTCCGCCGAAAGGGGCGGAGCCACGAAAACGGGCGGAGAGTAAAAACGGGTGGAAAACAAAAACCTCACGCCCAGCGTGAGTGAAAGAGAAGGGGAGAATGTAAACAAGACTCGCCGCGGAAGCTAACGGCTACCTCTTATGGAGCGAGGTAAAAACAAAAGAGCTTCCAAACTAAACAAAGAAGTGAATTGGGGTGCTTTTGGATTAAAGGCTGTTCCACCACAGAGGGGAGGAACAGCGGGAGAGAGTGTAGGTGAGCAAAACCGCGTGCTTCGCGGCTGCTACACACACACACACACACACACAGGAGAGAGCACACAGCTCTATCTCTAGCAGACTCGAGAGAGAGGAAAGGGACAGAGGAAGATACTTTTGCGGGAGAGGCACGCCAGCGATGCTGATCAATGCTCTCTCCAAAGGGACAGCGGGAAAAGAAAGAGAAAAGAGCCGAGGCTCACTCGAAAAAACGGGCATAGATTCGCTTTCACGAGCTTCAAAGATCCAGCGCCGAGTGGCTGGTTGGCGCTGCTTATAAGCTGTTGAAAGCAGGTGTTGATAATTAGCCAACTAACCCTCGGCGCTGGCCTGGCGCGCCCTCCGATGCCCTGGAGGACGCCTCGATCGGGCACCAGCCCTTACAGGACCCCCCCCCCCGAGGGGCGGCACCCGACGGCCCTAAACCCGCCGCACGGTCTCGCCGAAAAGCCCTAACCAGTTCTGGGTCCAGGATGTGTCTAGCGGGCACCCAGGACCGCTCCTCCGGACCGTACCCCTCCCAGCCCACCAGGTACTGGAGGCCCCCGCGTACCCTTCGGGAGTCCAGGAGCTGACGGACGGTGTAGGCGGGGGCACCACCAATGGTGCGGGGACCCGGGGGAGCGGCCGGACCCGAAGAACAGAGGTAGGGCCTAAGGCGGGACACGTGGAAGGTCGGGTGGACTCTTCTAAGGGCGGGTGGCAGGGCGAGCCGGTATGATACCGGATTGATCCGGTGAAGAACTTTGAATGGCCCTACGTACCGCGGGGCCAGTTTACGTGGGGTACCCCGCAACGGGAGGTCCTTGGCCAATAGCCAGACCCGTTGGCCAACCCTATATGAGGGGGCGGGCCGCCGCCTCCTGTCTGCATGGCGTTTCTGGGTCACCCTGGCAGACAAGAGGGCAGCCCGTGCCTTCCTCCAGGCTCTGTGGCAACGTCTGACCGTCTGGTCGGCCGAGGACACCCCCGTAATAGTCTCCTGTCCGGGGAAAGCAGGCGGAGCATACCCAAACTGGCACTCAAAAGGTGACATTCCCAAAGATGAGTGCCAGAGTGTGTTGTGGGCATACTCCGCCCACTTCAGTTGGTCGGACCAGGTAGAGGGGGCAGAGGAAGCCAGACAGCGGAGGGTCCTTTCCAGATCCTGGTTGACCCTCTCTGTCTGACCGTTGGACTGGGGGTGAAACCCAGAAGAGAGGCTGACCTCTGCCCCTAACAAACGACAGAAGGCACCCCAGAACCGGCTGGTGAAGTGAGCCCCACGGTCTGAGACTATGTCCGATGGTGGCCCGTGGATTCGGACCACCTGGTTGAGCAGCACCTCTGCTGTTCCCTGCGCGGATGGCAACTTGGGAAGTGCCACAAAGCGTCCTGACTTGGAAAACCTGTCCACGATGACTAGTATCACGGTCAAGGGACAGGTGAGACCAAGGACGTAAGGGAACAGGCAGGGGGTGCAACAGACCCGTGGGCTTGGTTCTGGGGTCCTTACAGCGAGCGCAAACCTCACAAGCGGCCACATGGGAACGCACGTCTCTCTCCATATGAGGCCACCAGAACCGGCGCCGCAGGTACTCTAGCGTACGTGTGGCCCCTGGATGCGCTGTCTGGGGAGAGGCGTGACCCCAGTCGAGTACCCGCCTCCTGAGGGAGGATGGTACGAAGTCTCGGCCTGGGGGACCTTTCCCCGGGTCAGGATCGGTCTCTTGGGCCCATCAAACAGCATCCAACAGAGCCCAACGGAGGGGTGCCAGGATCCTGGCCGGGGGAATCACGGTGGCTGGTTCCACTGGAAGAGGGAGGGGCTCCCATTGGCGAGAGAGGGCGTCCGGTTTGACGTTCTTGGACCCAGGACGGTAAGACAAGATGAAGTCAAACCGGGTGAAGAACAACCCCCATCTGGCCTGGCGTGGATTCAGACGTTTGGCCTGCTGGATATAAGCCAGGTTCTTATGGTCTGTCCAGACCAGAAAGGGGTGTTCAGCCCCCTCAAGCCAATGCCTCCACTCTTCCAGGGCAAGCTTGACGGCCAGAAGCTCCCGATCTCCTATGTCGTACCTCTGCTCGGCAGGGGTAAGACGATGAGAGTAGTAGGCGCATGGATGCAGTCTGCCTCCAGGCCCCGATCTCTGGGACAAGACTGCTCCTACGCCCACTTCAGAGGCATCCACCTCCACGACAAACGGAAGTCCCGGATCAGGCAGCTGGAGAACTGGGGCCCTGGTCAACAGGCGCCTGAGGGCGTCAAACGCCTCCTGGGCCTCTGTGGACCAGCTGAACCGCCCCGAAGTCTTCCTCATCAGGGCAGTCAGCGGGGCGGCCACAGAGCTAAAGTTCTTCACGAACCTTCGGAAGAAATTAGCAAAGCCCAGGAAGCGCTGGACCAGGCGCACCGAGGTGGGCTGGGGCCAGCTCTTCACTGCCTTGATCTTGGTGGGATCCATGCGCAGTGTGTTGTGCGACACAATAAACCCCAAAAAGGAGATGGTCTGCGCATGGAACTGGGACTTCTCAAGCTTGACGTAGAGGTGGTTCTCCAGGAGCAGCTGAAGCACCCGTCGGACATGGCTGACGTGTTCGTCGACAGACCGGCTATATATGAGTATATCGTCTAGGTAGACAAACACGTAGCGGTCCAAGGCTTCCCGAAGAACCTCATTTATGTACCCCTGGAAGACGGCCGGGGCGTTCATCAACCCGAACGGCATGACCAGGTATTCATAGTGCCCGGACGGAGTGATGAACGCCGTCTTCCACTCGTCACCCGCCCTGACCCTGACCAGGTTGTAGGCACTGCGCATGTCCAGCTTGGTGAAGATTGTGGCCTGCTGCAGTGCCTCAAAGGCGGATGACATGAGGGGCAAGGGGTAGCGGTTCTTCACAGTGATCTTGTTGAGGCCTCTGTAGTCAATACAGGGCCTCAACCCACCGTCTTTTTTGCCCACAAAAAAGAAGCCGGCGCCGGCCGGGGAGGTAGATGGCCGGATAAAACCTAAGGCTAGGGCCTCCTGGATGTAGCCCTCCATTGCTCGCCGTTCAGGGCCTGAGAGGGAGAACAGCCTCCCCCTGGGGGGGCTAGTCCCAGGGAGAAGGTCAATAGCAACGTCGCAGGGAGGGTGGGGGGGCAGTACCTGGGCTTGTCTTTTGCTGAAGACCTCCCGAAGGTCTCGATATTCCCTGGGTACTTGAGAGTGATCGGGACCTTCGGGGTCGAGGTCCACACCTTTAGAGGCTCTGGGGGACCGAAGACAGGAAGCTTGACAGGCTGGCCCCCACCGTATGACCGAACGGGTCAGCCAGTCAATGTGGGGGTTGTGCCGCTGGAGCCAGGGAAACCCCAACACCAGCTGCAAGTCGGGAGCATTTATGATGTACAGTGCAATTTGCTCTGAATGAGCCCCGACTCGCAGCGTGAGGGGCCGTGTTTGTTGGGACACCACTCCTGGCTCCAGGGACCGCCCATCAATGGCTGCTATGGGTAGGGGTTCATGTAGGCGGACCAGGGGCAAACCAAGCTCTCTGGCCCTGGCTGCGTCCATGAAATTCCCTGCCGCTCCAGAGTCTAGGAAGGCTGGTAGACGAACCTCCACAGACCCCCACGCTAGTGTTGTGTTCAGGTACACCCCTTGGGTTCGAGGGGGCCCTGGTCGATCTGTTAGGGGCCCTGGTCGATCTGTTAACAGATGCTGACTTTTGGCTGCCAAGTCAGGACAGGTAACGCGCTGGTGCCCTGGAGCCCCGCAGTAGAGGCACCTCCCTTCACGCATACGTGCCTCGCGTTCTTGACGGGGAAGGCGAGTGTGCCCCAACTGCATGGGCTGGACCCCGTGGTCAGGTGGGCCCTCGGTGGCCCCTGATGGCCCACTACCCGAGAATTGGCCACGAGGCCCCCGGGGGGTGGTACCCGAGCCCTGCACCTTGCGCCTCTCCCTCAAGCGGTTGTCCAGCCTCTGGGTGAGCTCAATGAGGTCGTCAAGGGATGCTGGAGTATCACGATGAGCAAGCTCATCCTTGAGTTCCTCATTGAGCCCATGGTGGAACGCGCTTGCCAGAGCGCTGGGGTTCCACCTGCTTTCAGCCGAGAGCGTGCGAAACTCTATGGCGTACTCTGACACCGACCTCCTACCCTGTCGTAGGTTCAGGAGGCGGGTCCCCGCCTCCTCTCCTCGGACTGGAAGGTCGAACGTCCGCATGAGGGCTGCCGCGAATAGTTCAGCGGTAGCGCAGACGTCCGGTTGGTGTTCCCACACCGGGGTGGCCCACGCCAATGCCCTTCCAGAGAGGAGGGAGACGATGTACGCCACTTTAGCACGCTCCGACTGGAAGCGGGACGGCTGAAGCTCAAAAGCAAGGGAGCACTGCAGTAGAAACCCCCTGCAGCCTCCCGGCTCACCCTCGTACCGCACCGGGGGCGGTAGTGGGGGCCCCACTCGAGGCCCCACAGAGGGTGCGGCAGCGGCCGGGTGTTCAAAACGAGGGGACTCAGGCCCAGGCTGGGCTGGCTGTGCGGGTGGGGGTGGATTCGGGGCAAGCACAGCAGTCAGGCCCTGCAGCTGGGCCAAGATCTGCTGCAGGACCTGCTCATGTCGCCCAATGACTGCCCCCTGGTTGCCCAGGGCGAGCTTAACCTGCTCGAGATCCGACTGCTCTGCTGGATCCATGGTGGGCTGGATCTTTCTGTAATGGGTTGGGGAGCAGTAGCAGATCTCCAAGTGCAGAGCAGCAGATCTCAAAGCAGGTAAACCCAAGAAAAAGGGGAAAATAATAGTAATAATAATAATAATAATAATAATAATAATAATAATTAATATATAATCGTGAATATATATGTTAATATTATATAATAAGATTTTATATATATATATATATATATATATATATATATACAATTATTATTATTATTAAACCCCGCTCCACGCGGGGATCGAACTCAGGCTGTCGCGGTCGCAGCCCAGTGCTCTAACCGCTGCACCAGCGAGCGGATTGGGATGCGGCCGCTTTAATCGCCTTTTAAAGAGCCTCCGCCGAAAGGGGCGGAGCCACAAAAACGGGCGGAGAGTAAAAACGGGTGGAAAACAAAAACCTCACGCCCAGCGTGAGTGAAAGAGAAGGGGAGAATGTAAACAAGACTCGCCGCGGAAGCTAACGGCTACCTCTTATGGAGCGAGGTAAAAACAAAAGAGCTTCCAAACTAAACAAAGAAGTGAATTGGGGTGCTTTTGGATTAAAGGCTGTTCCACCACAGAGGGGAGGAACAGCGGGAGAGAGTGTAGGTGAGCAAAACCGCGTGCTTCGCGGCTGCTACACACACACACACACAGGAGAGAGCACACAGCTCTATCTCTAGCAGACTCGAGAGAGAGGAAAGGGACAGAGGAAGATACTTTTGCGGGAGAGGCACGCCAGCGATGCTGATCAATGCTCTCTCCAAAGGGACAGCGGGAAAAGAAAGAGAAAAGAGCCGAGGCTCACTCGAAAAAACGGGCATAGATTCGCTCTCACGAGCTTCAAAGATCCAGCGCCGAGTGGCTGGTTGGCGCTGCTTATAAGCTGTTGAAAGCAGGTGTTGATAATTAGCCAACTAACCCTCGGCGCTGGCCTGGCGCGCCCTCCAATGCCCTGGAGGACGCCTCGATCGGGCACCAGCCCTTACACCTGCACTTAAGAGAGAGCTTAGGAGGTGGGTTAGAAACAAACCTGATTCTTCGATGGTAGAAGTACGCGAGGAAGCTTACCTATGGAATATGGACGAGCCTACTAATTCAAAACCATCTAGAACTAGAAGCAAGGTGTCTGATTCTGAGAGGGGTGCATGCTGTGCTGTAGTAAGTGTTAGTGAACACAAACCATTGACTTTGGATGACGTCATGCAGGTTGTTACTGAGCAGGGAAAGCAGCTTAGTGAGCTAACGCAGGCAGTAATGGAGTTGACCACTCAGAAAACTCACACGTTCAAACCCGTCTCTAAGACAAGGGCTCCACTCAGATTTACAGATGATGGCAAACCTATCTGTCTGAAGTGTCAGAAGGAGGGACACATTGCCCGAAATTGTCCACAAAAACGGCATACTAAAAATCCGGCATTTACTGATGCACAGGGAAACGAAAGGCCCCGGTTGCTGTGAGTCGGGCAATTCAGGGGCAGACTACAGACTCACCTAAAGCCAAGTTTAGCCAAGGTCAGGTGTTGGAGCATGCGGTAGGAACTTGCCCTACAATAGATTAGGGAATAGGGAATAGATTAACATTGGGAATGTTCCTGTTTCATGTTTGCTGGATACAGGCAGCCAAGTTAAGGCTTAAATTAACCGCCGCCAATGGATTTGATATTCCCTACCTGGGCTATTTGGAGTTAGAGATGGATACCATGGGTATTAAAATCCCTGATTGTGGATTTTTAGTTGTGAAAAACCCTGAGAGTTCTCAGTCATCCCTACCTGCTATCATAGGCATGAACATCATCAGCCGTTGTCGTCAGTTAGTTCAGGCTGAATTTGATAGAACTTTGGATGCAAAGCTAGACTCAGATTGGAGGACTGTTTTCCAACAGATGCATACATGTGATGTTGACAAGACAAAGATGGCTCGAATAGCAGGAAAAGATTTTGTACATGTCCCAGCTGAATCAGTAGTCACTGTCATGGTCAGAGGTTTCTCAGACAAGTCACCAAACCAAGGTTCATGGTTGTTGGAGCCTGGTAAACTACCATTACCAGGAGGTATTGTAGTCATGCCTTCTTTGGTTAAGGAACACAGACATCAGGTTCCAGTGCAAGTAGTTAATCTCTCTAGAGAGGATGTGTGGCTCAATCCAAGAACTCACATAGGTGTCTTGTCACCTGTACAGTGCATTACCAATAATCACTGTGAAGCAGCACTGTGAAGTAACTTTTCGGCGCATTTCAGCCAATACAGAGCAGGTGTCAGTGGATTTAAAAGAGTCTCAAGAGCATCAAAAGGTGTCTGATATACTGAGTAAGCTGGATGTAGGTGGCACTGAAAAAGAACAAGCAGAGTTAAGGGCCTTACTTGGTAAAGATTCAGATGTGTTCGCTGTTGGAGATGATGAGCTAGGCTACACAGAAAAGGTGAAACATGAGATTGTGTTAGTTGATGACACTCCAGTGAACCTTCCATACCGTCGTATCCCACCGACCCAGTACAAGGAGGTCAAAGATCACATTTCTCAGCTTCTAAGGAAAGGAGTGATTCAGGAGAGTACCAGCTCCTATGCTTCACCTGTGGTAGTAGTGAGGAAGTCTGATGGTAGTATACGACTCTGCGTCGACTATCGCAAGCTAAACTTAAAAACTAAGCGAGACGCATTTCCTTTACCTCGTATAGACGAAAGTTTTGATGCTCTGAGAGGTGCAAAGTTCTTCTCATCTATAGACCTGGCTAGTGGATACTTTACGCTCATTATTAGGGTTCTGTAGCTATTACCGAAGATTCGTGCAGGGGTTTTCAAAGATAGCTGGTCCACTGCATGATCTGGTAAATAACCAGTAATAAGTAATAAGGCTGTGGATGCACTCTCTAGGCACCCTTTAGCAGGGGAGCCGAACGTTGCCTCTGAAGATTTGGAGTATGATGGTTGTGTGGCTATTTGTAATTTGATCAACAAAGGAACCACACTAGGGCAGGAACTAGTAGATGTTGGGCTAGAGAGGTGCGAGGTTCGACAAATTCGAGCTAGTGAGGCAGGTCACCCTTTGGCTGGGTTAGATCAGGAAAATACACCTACTTTACCAGGCTATTCTAAAGATGAGTTGCGTTCTTTTCAGGAGCAAGATCCTGTCCTCAGCATCTTTAGGTCCTTTTGGGTCAGAGGGAAAAAGCCAAACAATAAGGAGAGGAGAGACTTTTCTAAATCTGTACTGTCACTTCTGAAGCACTGGGGTAGAATTAGAGAGCAGGATGGTCTACTGTACAGAGTAGTGGAAGATCTGAGGCAAGCTGAATGCAATCAGTTGCTGTTGCCAGCTTGTTTAAAAGTTCTTGAGAGTGTACATAACTCTATGGGTCACCAGGGCATAGAGAGGACAATGCAACTGTTAAAGCCAAGATGTTTTTGGGTTGGGATGTATGAGGATGTTGAGCAGTGGGTAAAGAAATGCCAACATTGTGTACTTACCAAAATGCCTCAGCCAAAGATACGTCCACCTATGCAGTCATTTTTGGCTACCAGACCATTAGAGGTAATTGCTGTAGATTTTACTCTGTTGGAACCAGCTACAGATGGTAGAGAAAATGTTCTGGTTATCACAGATGTGTTCACGAAATTTACACAGGCTTTCGCGACTCGAGACCAAAAAGCAGACAGAACAGCAAAAATCCTTTTAAAGGAATGGTTTATGAAGTATGGTGTGCCCGAGCGTCTGCATTCAGACCAAGGCTGTAATTTTGAAAGTGAATTGATTGCTGAACTTTGTAAACTGTATGGTGTAAAGAAAAGCCGTACCACCCCTCATCACCCTACCGGAAACGCCCAGTGTGAGCGCTTTAATAGGACGCTACACGAACTTTTGCGCAGTATCCCTCCAGACAAAAAGCGTCGTTGGCCTGAGCATTTATCTGAAGTTGTGTATGCATACAATGCTGCAACGCCAATTGATGCTTTGTTAGGACAGACTGCAGAGGTATCAGCAAAACTGACTGGTTAGCTGCTCACCAAAGGCGACTGAAAGAGGCACATGCACGAGCTAAAGAATATTCTGAACAAAAAGCTGCCGAACGCATAGCTTTCCAGAATGACAAAACCTATTGTCCACCAGTTGGTGTTGGTCAAACTGTGTATCTCAGGAACAGACCACAGGGACGAAATAAAATACAGGATGCCTGGCAATCTATTCCTTACAGGGTAGTGGAGATTCAAGGGACAACTTACTCTGTTGAGCCAGTAGAGGGAGGCCCATTGAAAAGGGTTAATAGGGTTGACATTAGGCCCTTTGTATATACTCCAATTCCTACTCCTAGAAAGAAAAGTAATCTTCCTAGATCTGAGACGACTACTGTTAATGACACTGAGTTAGATCCAGAATGTATTGAGGAGGGTGTGGTTTTGGAAGAGATGTGTGTTCCAAGGTTGCAGATAGAAATGGACCGTCATGCTGTTCCCTCTTATGACAGGACAGAGTCAAATCCGACCAGTGTTGAGGTTGGTCCTGAAGCAGAGACAGTGGAATCAGATACTGGGTCCAATCTTGAGGTTCACTCATTACCTGTGCCTACTCCTCGTAGGAGCAAAAGAACTAATGCAGGACATCATTCTTACCTGCATCATGAATCCAGATCCATATTAGAGTCCGTCCCACTTGATTCGGTGACAGTTTCACAAATATTATCCAGCTTGGGTACAGCATTTTTCAGAGAAGCTGTGAAAGAGGTAAAGAAATCTTATGAGGTCACCGAGGACGTTGACTCCTGAGCAGGGGAGAATGTAGCCAGGTTGTGAATTGAGAATACACCTTTAAAATGTGTGTCTGTAACTTTAAGAAACACAATCAGAAGTGTTGTCACCCTGAGAGAGGAAAGGGAGGAGCTAAGAGCATGGTAGAGAAGGAGGCTCAAGCTGCAGTGTATGGTGGTGCTCCATTTTAGGATCCATCCAGAGCCATCCTAATGAAATAAGAGGTAAAAATCAGGAAGTACTGAACAATATAAGGTTTAGTTGGCCTATAACAGTAGTAGATGCCTATATTGCCTTTGTAAACATGTATTTTGAATGAATCACAACCGGATGCGGGCAGATGGCATTGTTTCAGTGGGGTAGTGTGCTCCTCGTGTTCAAGCCTTGTATTTTTCTGGGTTACAGAAGCTGTTTGTCCAAGTTCTCTTGATGAAATGCTCAAGTCTTGTTGAGTAAAGCTGAGTAAATTGAGGTGAGCTTAAATACAAATATGAAAAGAGCTCTGTTAATGGTATTAAGGTGGTATTAATGTTATTTATCTATTTTCTGTAATTAGTGCCACTACCAAATACTGTACTGTGTTCTTAGTTAGGGTTTTTACAGTGTATTCATTTTTATTTTTATTGTTTTGAGTACAATTTAATCAGAATAAAATACCCGAAAAAGTTCTTTTGTCATTTGGTGTGCGTCCTTTCCCCGGTGACACACAGTAAACTTTTGAAGCAAAGTCTATTACTGGTTTAAACTCCCCCAGTTACAACAAGACTCCCTGGAAGTTCCTTACTATTCCATTTCACCTTAAAAAGTTAAGCAGTTACTTTCTAGTGGTAAGATAATATTTCAAAGTTTCAGTTCCACCTTAAATGCTGCCACTATATTCTAACAATTACTCTAACACAGGGTTATTTGATTTTTTTGTTCCACCCATAGACTGTGTATAGCTGGACAGAGCACCGTCTCTTAAAAGTGAAGCCACCACAGGTCGGGCGCCCCCTGCTGTTCGGTTTCAGAAAGCTGTGTAACCCCACCCATCCCCATAGGTTTCAATGGGAAAACAGACAACTTTTAATCACGTTTTTTTTTCTAATATACTGTAATTATACCTCCATTATTTAAATGCAGCAGCTAGTGTAACCTCTGCTTATATTGTCAAATTTTTATATTCCCACAGAATTCGTTTTTAAAAACGTTATTCAGCTCTATTCAAAAAGGTGTGGTTATTGTAAAAGGGCTGGTTATGGGCGGGACTGATACAGACTGTCAGCTCCGCTCTGCTCTGCAGTCTGTGACCTCGAGGCAGCCCTCAGGGGCGGGGTTATTTAAATGAGTAGGCTGTCTCAAGTTTTGACTGGTACTGTTAGACATATCTTAGTAAATTGTCACTAAATGTGCTTATAATATTATAAATATTCACCTATGTTTAAAATAAAAACGTGTCACATCAAAAAAATGATGTAGTGTGGTGTAATGTAATAATGTAAAAGATGTAATGTGTAGCTGTCCAAAAACATTGTTCACATGGTGTATATATAGCTTCTCTCTCTCTCTCTCTCTCTCTCTCTTTCTCTCTTTGTGATCTCTCTCTCTCTCTCTCTCTTTGTGATCTTTCTCTCTCTCTCTCTCTCTCTCTCTCCCTCTCTCTCTTTGTGATCTTTCTCTCTCTCTCTCTCTCTCTCTTTGTGATCTTTCTCTCTCTCTCTCTCTCCCTCTCTCTCTTTGTGATCTTTCTCTCTCTCTCTCTCTCTCTCTCTCTCTCTTTGTGATCTTTCTCTCTCTCTCTCTCTCTCTCTTTGTGATCTTTTTCTCTCTCTCTCTCTCTCTTTGTGATCTTTCTCTCTCTCTCTCTCTCTCTCTCTCTCTCTCTCTCTCTCTCTCTCTCTCTCTCTCTCTCTCTCTCTCTCTTTGTGATCTTTCTCTCTCTCTCCTTGAGGCCAAGATTTGAGGGTGAAACTTCACCTTGACCCGGGCCAGAGGTGACCGGGCGAACACAAAAAAATCTGTTTAAAAATAGCTACTGATCATGGCATGGCGGGTGTGCATGCGTGTGTGTGTATGTGAGTGCGTGTGAGTGTGTATGTGAGTGTGTTCGTGTGTGTGAGTGTGTGAGCCACAACATAACTGCAGGGCTGTGCTGGCTCTCCTGGCCCTTTCTTTCACATGTGATTTGGGGACGACGGGGTGCAGAGCTGTAGTGTTGCAGACAGTGCTGCTCTCGGGCCATGTGCCGGCTGCAGTGCACGCAGACCGCGGCTAAAGCCGGGAGACATCCACACCAATTGGCACTAATTAGGAGACCCGGACTGGTTTTGGCCACATTCATGTCAGGAATACTGATGCCAGCCGAGTGCTGAGACACTGCTGCTGTCACCACTAGCACACACGCACACACACACACACACACACACACACACACACACACACACACACACACACTGTCATAGACTTCGCTTTATAATAGATTCTTCTGTACATTGTCCTTCTTTAAGAAAAAAGGTATTTTAGAAATGATTATAGTTTACATTGAAGAAATGAAAATAAAAAAACTGCCAGTAAAAATTGATTTGTTTAACTAAATAAAAAAAAAAACTGTCTGCAATTACACCAAAAATACACAGTGTTAAAATGACAGTGTAAAGTTTGTTTGAATATCTGGGAATTATACTAACATCCCTTAGTGTTAAACAGTCCACAAAGTCTCTGTAAAAAAATCTACTTCTTACAATGTGTTGTGTTTTACAACTCTTGAATTTTTTTCACTCCCAGCATGCTCTGCGGCCACCCTTCTTCTTTGTTTAGAGGCTTTTGTGTTGTTTGTGGAGGTAATGTGTGTGTTTATGTGTTATGTTTGTTTGTATGTAAATGGAATTTAGTAGTGGTGGATCCACTGGTGGAGTATTATTTACCCTCATGGTGTTGGGTTTGAGGGTGGATAAGGGTCTCCACTGGAGAGATGGTGTGTAATGAGAATCACTGCTTGTTTGACTTTTATGGTCTCTTTTGTTCTAAATAAAGCTTGCTTAGAATAAATAGATCATTTATTTTGTGGTATAGTTATCATTTCATATACTCTACTACAGATACTCTGATGTTTTCGTGTGTTTTAGGACAGTAACAGGGTGTAGGTTAAAAAATAAATTTTAAATCTAGAATCAGGCTGATACATGTTACAGAGTTAATATGCTGTTAAATTAACTCTAAAATATTAACTTTTGTGCTAGATTTGTTTTATATTGTAGCAAGTAGGATCTATCTGTTATCCAGGACATCCACTGTTAATTTCTTTTTGTGACAAAAAACGTAAATTTAAAAATGCTTAACACATCTACTATTTAATGTGGTTTCTCTCAATTCTTAAAATCCTACTGCTATTTTGCTCTAAACACTTTCCAAAAGTCTGTTTAATGCAAAAGAATGTCAAACGAGCGCTAGATGTTAATCTACACAAATTTCTCTCCTAACATTTGTTTATTTGAGTGACTTAAGCACTTTCTTTTATTTACAGTAAGCTTACATTCCCAAATTTCTCTAGAACTAAGGCGGGTTATACTCACCCCTGAATGGAAGAATCCTTGCATAAAGCACACTGGATTAAAAGGTGCACTTACAATTTATGGGGAAATTAAAGGATTTTAAGTGCGCCTGAAAAATACGGTATGCAGGAAACTGGAATTTCACAGGAAAGCTGACATTAGTATTTGAATTTTCAATTATGCAACTTTTAATAAACTGGAAATTTGTAATTACATAATTCATACATTGAAATTTGAACAATGCTTTTGCTTGTTGACCTTGTGAGGTGGTGTGATTTGGTTCTGAAACTTTTTCTGATTAAGATTTAAGATCCATACATTTAAATCTATTTAGTGGCTTTTTTTACTTCTGGCCTAAATTTACATTTACAGTTTTAAATCATATACATTTTAGCAGTGGGTGCAAGGAACTGAACGCACCCATTAGAGAGGAAGAACATCTGGATATACAGGGGTTGGACAATGAAACTGAAACACCTGGTTTTAGACCACAGTAATTTGTTGTCCTGACGGACAGTTCTGATGGAAACAGGAGAGTTGAGGTGCACATTGAATTCTGACGTGATTTGGTAAGCCGTGGTTTTATATTTTTTGGATACAGTCCGGGCCAGCACCCGAACATCCCTTCAGCTTCCTCTTACAGCATCCACAGTTAATCCTGTTGGATGTGGTTCGTCGTTCTTGGTGTTGCTGTCTTGGTCACAGATGCGCCATAAAGATGTGCACCAACAATTTGTCCTCTTTTGAACTCTGGTCTTGTGTGCATTTCAATATTTTGAGCAAAACTGTGCTCTTACCCTGCTAATTGAACCGTCACACTCTTACTGGTGCAATGTGCAATTAATGAAGATTGGCCACCAGGCTGCTCCAATTTAGCCATGAAACCTCCCACACTAAAATGACAGGTGTTTCAGTTTAATTGTTCAACCCCTGTATTGTGTACATGATAATTGATTGTATCTGTGTTAGTTATTTAATCTAAGCATATTTTGGCAATATGTTCTAAACTCTTCTCTGAGCCATTCTTTTCTGATATCTGTATACCTTAACCTCTGTTTTCTCCTTTGCTCCGGCACCTTCTGACTGCTTTACCATCTCCGTCCAATATCAGTATTGGCTCCTTCTCGCTTTTCCCAGCATGCCCCTGTGGAATCCCTGTTCCGGCCCCTAATCCCACGATCGTCCCCCTGCCGTCTTCCGTCCCCCGGTGCCGGCCAATCACTGCTCTTTATAGGATTAGCTAGCCTCCAATCACATCCTCGGCTGGAAAAAGTCACTCTGCGCTCGTGCGGTGGAATCCTCAGCAGCAGGAGAGCCGGGCAGTGCCACCCGCCGCGGGCACAAGCGTTTACAGGTAATGTGCTGGAGAACAATAAGAGACGGGATGTATATGAAAGGATGCAGGCAAGGACACTGACTCGCTAGCCTGTGTGAAAGCATGTATTTGAAACCAGGGCCGGAGGTCTGAGATTGGGGTTCTCAGCTGCTGCTGGGAGAAATCTTTAAGTGTGAGTTTATGATGAAACTGATTTGATGGGTTTTCAGCAGGTGGCCTGGAGGTCAGACGTTTTATTCACATGAAACATACAGATTACAGTTCAAATAATATCACTGCAGAACGCAGGAATTTTCTTGACTGGGATACAAAACTGCTATAAAACTGTTTAAAAACGAATAAAACACTAATGTTAAAATATTATTAATGACTTATTAATGAAATCCCTTATGAACACAATACTAAGTCGTACACATAGTTGTTTTGCCATTTGCTTCAAATGCGTGACAAACTTATATTTTGAGCTGGTTTAAGCTTCTGAAGTGCAGGTTTTAGACTTGATATTTTTGTTGGACCTGGCAACCTTGCTAACTGGCTAGTTAACTTCTCTCAGCAATTAGCATACAGTTAGCGCTGCTCAATGAAGTGATTTAAGAGATTGTTTCTGTCTGCAACTGCAAAAAGATGTAGAGATGATCGACAGGCCTGTCTGCTGGCAGTGCTGATTTTGTGCTGAAATTAACCAATCAGCTTATCCTTTAAGAACCAGGTGTGCTCTGATTTTCGTGGATTGGAGCACCTGTTGTTTCTGTTGCCAAGATAGCAATAAGCCAGAAATTTAATTTCCAGACCACCACGTCACAGGTGGAAGGCATGATAATAGACTTGTGGCAGGGTGTAAGATTGTGAAGCACATTGTGCAGGGTATAAATAGCCCCCTGAGGAATAGAAAGGATTACTAATGTGAAATGATACAACAGGAATTAATGAAGAAAAATATGGGGAAATAATGTGTCTATGTTTGCGTGGATACTGCATACTTGCGTACTGAAAGAGCACACTGCTGGACACAGTTTCCTAAAAGAATTTAGCACAAAAAAGGTAAATGATGTTATGACTCAGTCAGAGGACGTAGGTTATATCATTGATCATGTCATTCAACACTGACATTCCAAAAGTCACAGGAAAGGAACTAGTATTGTGGTCCACATGTATTGCTTTCTATGGCGTATTTATGTCAAACTACATTTTTTTTTACTTTTTTGCTGCATATACTTATTTTGCATTACAATATTGACAAGATTTATCTACCCAATACAATTTGTTTTACTGTAATCATTGATATACAGATATTTTATTATTAATGTGATGACATGTCGGATGATTGACTTTGATTGAAATTCCTGTATTTGTTTATATCGCAGTATATAGACATATCACAGATACACAGAAAATAATGCAATGTCAACTTTTTCCCCCAAAATTGTTCAGCCTTATTTCAAAACCCTGGTCAAAGTGTATTCATGATCTTTTTCAGTATTGCCAGTGAATCTGTTTAAATTATCCTTTTCAGAGTAGAAGGTAGAAGCTTCTATTATTGTGAAGAAAAAGCCATATCATGCAGAGCAGAGAGTACTCCAGTACCAGGGACTGGACCTGTTGTCTTGTTGTCTAGATTTGTCTTGTTTTTGGGAGACGCCTGCAACCTGAACCCGAGTAAATATGCCTGGATCTCTTTCCTCACCCACAGATCATTGTTGCTAGAGGATCGTTTCACTGTGGTGGGCCTGTATTTACAAGCAAGCCTAATTCAGACGGGCCTATTTTCGAACAGAGGCACCCAACACACGCTGCTGCGGCGGAGGAAATCTCGCCCAGATTGGATTCCGCGGGAACATCACCAGGAAACAATCAATAAGGGAGCGGAAAGGAGCCCGTCATCCTTCATCAAGCCTTTCGAACTGCCCTCAGAGCCACTCAGAGAGCCGAGGCCAGCCGAGTGTTCTGGAGACGCCATTCTCCCCTGCACTTAGTTCCGTTCGGCTAAGTGCGTGATTGAGTCCATGAGCTGCGGAAAGCCCATTTTGATCGGACAACAGTGTCGCGGACAGCTCCACGTCCCCATCTCCACGACTCCGGTCCCCTGACACACCGCACCGACTCTCAGTCCACTTACCGACTCAACCCACCTGACCATACACACACGTAGCTGCTGCGAATACGGGGCTCATCAGTAGCAGTTAAAGATGACAGGGATGCGGCGGGGCAGGAAACAGCGTGTCCTGGTGCTCACATGCCCCAGCGACCAGCTACCATCAACAGCAATTAGCCGCCCGCGCCACCGATGACTTCCGACAGGTTCAAGTATCCTGGCATCCCCTCGTCGCGCCTGTTCGCTTCACCTCCCCCTGGTCAGTGCTGCTTGCTCTTTTCTAACCACCCCCCCAACACCCAGCAACCCCCCCACCTCCCCCAATCACCACGCTCATCTCCCCTTTCACATATTCACTCAACGCCTGTCAGAATGGTGACACTAGTGCTTCTCTGAGGCTGGGTGGTGTACCTGCTGCTCCTTATTGTTCCTGATTACTCTGTCTGCTGAGACATATGCCTAATCTGTCTCTCTCTTTATTTCTCTTCCTATTTCCCTTTCTCTCTTTTTATACACTGCAAACAAATCCATTTTCCCAAACAAGAAAAAATATTAGATATTTAGCAAAAAAACCTGCCTATGGATTAAGCAACACTGTAGACCTTTGGTCTGGACTGTGGTTTGTGGCTCTTTACACACCTGCTACTTTGAAACTGTAAAGCCCCAAAATTCAGACCAAACAAGGCAGGTGTGACAGCAGCTTTAGACTGGATCTAGTTCCTGTATTTTATAGTTTTTTTTTCTGATGTTGTATCAGCGGTAGTTGGAAAAGATGTGGTGGCTGATTTCACATGTATTAGATGAAGCATGTGCTAGTAGTCTACACCCTCATAATGCTGGGGGCATTACTGGTGATAGCAGGAGGGAGTCCTAATGAGTGGGTTGGGTAATTTGCCTCCCAAACCGGAGAAAAAAGGGAAATTAAAAAAGTGTATGTGTGAAAACGCTATAGTTATCAAGTTTTCAATTATTTACAAGTCATGGACACAATTTACTTTATATATTTTACATATTTCCACTTATCACTGCATCAGTGTATGAGTACATTAGGGGACATTAATTAACAGTACTTGAGCATTGACTGCCTTTAGTTAAGACATGATTAATTATTACAACATTTTAACTAATGTCTTAATTCATTTTTATAAACATTTAGTAATGCTATTTAGGAATAGATATAGATACTAGGGTTCTAAAGTATATGTAAAGAGGAAAAAAAAAAGCCCTTAAGGAAAAAAGCCTAGGCCGCGCCACAAGGTCCTATAGTGCACTATGCCCCAAACCCCCTTTCCCCAAAACACATTTTTGCAATACATTGAAAATGTATTTAGTAAATGCAAATATATTAAAGAAGCTTAGTTGGCACATTTCGCTCGAGTCCTCTTGAGTCTCTGCCACGTATAAACCAATAGGGTGTTGGAATGGTATATGTTTATACTTCTCATCCAACTACAGTCAAGTGATTTTTTTTGAACAATAAGAAATGTGGAAATGTGAAAAAAAAATGTTTTTTTTTTTATGTAAGGAGTAGAAAGTTCAGATAATTAAGTCTTTTCTCACTCTTTTCTCTCTGTCTCTCTCTTTCTCTCTCTCTTTCTCTTTCTCTTTCTCTCTCTCTCTCTCTCTCTCCATCACTCCCAGCTCTGCCGCTCTCGTCTCCAGATGCAGATGTTTTGTGACAGCAGGCGGTGTTCAGGCATGCACCCTGGGCAGCCTCTCGTGAAGCCCCGGCGGGACAGGGGCACTGGAGGAGCGCTGCCCAGCACCCACCGATCACTGTAATGCCTTCTGAAGGGCCACTTTGCCAAGAGTATTAATTAGAGGTCGGGCTTTTGGGGAGCTGGTTTGTGTCTGGACTGAGCTCTGCCCACTTCCAGGTCAGGGCTCCACTCCAGCATGGCTGTAAGGGCAGCAGTTCAAGAGTGCGTGTGTGTGTGTGTGTGTGTGTTTGTGTGTTGAATGCTGGAAGCTTCCACATAGGATTGGTTGATGCCAAATTATTTTTCTGGCTATAAACATTAAAGAACCCTTTGTAGCTTTGTTAGTAACTCCTTAACTCCTCAGTTCGTACTGTAATTTATTATAAAAACTGATTCAGTGACTACTGCTATTTAATACCTATAATACGTGGCCCAGTAACTGTGATTCAAAGTCTATAATACATAGTTATATAACTACTGTGATTCAGTGCACTGTAAAAAAAAATCAACGTAACCTAGAAGCTAGAAATCAAATCAAAACAATTTTAAATTAAAGTTATTTTGAGATATACATGTTTCAACCATTATTAAAACTCAAATGTCTGATTTAAGCCAGTTAATATTTCATATTGATTAAAAATTTGGTAAATTTAATTAAATTACAAACAGCAAATTAAGATTCAAATACTCTTGTCAGCTTTTCAGCTTCAAGACTCCTTTTCTTTTCTAACTCATTCCATATCTTCTACTGCTTTCTTTGTCTCCAAATCTCTCCTTGTGTCTTCTCTTTGTTCTCAGTTTTTCTTTTAAATGTTTCCAGCTCCCAAAACTGCCCTCTCTCTTCTCATCCCTCTCTCCCTCTCTCTCCTCATCCCTCTCTCCGGATGGTGTGGGTTCCTGCTGGTTTGGATCTGTGTGAGCAGGTGTCTGCAGAGATGACCGTGTCAAGAATTTAACCGGATTTGGCGCAGCTACGGAAACCTGAGATAGAAATCGGGAAATGTTTACGTGATATCACATCCAGTCGGACGGCAGTCAATAGCGGCCGGGTGGAGGTGAGGCAGGTATGGATTTTTGAAAGGCTCCCTGTCCGAGCCGGCCTGTCATTAGATAGTGGACAGCTTCAGTCTGTTGGAGCATGGAGAAAAATTTAATCTGCTGACAAATAATATATTAAAAGCACTGGAGGCAAAATGGAGTGAGAGAGAGTGTGAACATGTGGAGCTGCAGTCCAGTCTGTACAGCTCTAAAGACAAGTGGCCTAATTTCCTGCAGTGTGGAGCAGTACATGGAGGCGTGTTCACTGCCTGAAGAAAGTAATAGAGCAGTGTATTGTATCAAAATTCATTTACTGCACTGGAAATCTGAATTAAAAGTTTATAAAGGAACAAATGTTGTATGCTAAATACTGGGTTTAAAAAAAAGCCTTTGTTACTGCATTACAGAACAGAGAACTTGCCACATCGGGTTATTTCCCAGAATGGGACACTATTTGGTCTGATTTTAACCCTCCTGTTATGTTATGGGTCAAACTGACCCGTTTAAAAGTTGGAGATCGAGGAAAAATAGTTTTTCATAGTTACAGTCAGTGATGGTATAGTTACTTTAAAAAAGTAATCCGATTACTGATTACTCCTTTAAAAAGTAACTTAGTTACTTTATGGATTACTTGATTTTAAAAGTAACTAAGTTACTTTACAAGTTACTTTATTAGTTACTTTCAGCAGCTGCAGACACCACCTCCCGCCGCCTTAACATAAACATTATAACCAGTTTTGCCAATACTCCCTTTATTGGAAAATGCATTTTTAACAGCAACAATGTATCTCTATTAAGTTGAACTATTTCCTAAAAAAATAAGTTATTTTATAAAAATAAAAAAAATAACTTAACATTTTTTTTTTTTTAAATAAAATATAGTCTTTCTTGATTTTACTAAACATAAATACTTGTTTTTATAAAAAAATATATAAAATAAAGAAAGTCTTTCTTGACCTGAAATATTTAACACTGTAAATCTGAACATTGAACTTGTTGTTCTCTGCAGGGCAGCAAGGAGTGGTTTTATAAAACAGAACCGTGTATATGGTCTAGACCAGGGATCACATATTTGCAGACTGCGGTCCAGGTCCGGACCCAGACGTTGTCCAATACGGACCCATACCGGACCCCAACTACTGAGAAGGATTTAATTCTGACAGTGTTCATTTAAAGCACCGGAACTTTTCTTGTCTTTACGGTATTGTGCGCTCTGCGCCACAGTGAACTTCCAATCACGTGTGGTGTAAAATTTGTGGCAGACCGCTGCCCTGGCTAGTGAATTGGGACGCGGCCGCAAAAAAAAACGCCTTTATAAAGAGATAGGGAGCCCCAGAACTGGCAAAAAACGAAAACGGGCGGAAACTAAAGACACGCCGAGCGCGAGAGAGAGAGACAGGGGAGAAAGCGAGACGTGTGTGATTGGGGAAGAGCGGAGGGGGAATGGGTAAGGGAGCGGTGTGTGTGTGTGTGTGTGTGGAGGAGATGAGGTGGAGAGAGAGAGAGAGAGTAACGCACAGTGACTTAAATAAGTAACTTTAATCTGATTACTGGATTGGAAATAGTAACGCGTTAGATTACTCGTTACTGAAAAAAAGGGTCAGATTAGAGTAACGCGTTACTGACATCACTGGTTACATGTAGTTATACGTTTTTTTTTCAGTATTAAAACTTACTCTGTTTGCCTTAATTAGGATAATCAACATCATTTGAAAATGGTTCATCTCACATTATTGTTCACACTATTGTTTTTTATATGTTGGTCTTTAAGTAATAACGTAGTAAAACATTAAAAAAAGTTTGAACATGTAAAACAACGAGTGAATTGTCCTGATTAATCCATTACTTTTATATTGTACATTTTTACATGTGATCTAGGAATGTCCCTTAACTGTGAAATTGATTTTGTGAGATGAATTTACTTAATATAGCAAAAGTTGAATGTACCACTTCACCATCCAAACCCATAAGTGTTGAAACATAGTAAATGTTTATATTGGGTATTTTGGATTTCTTGCAAGGTGTGCAATGACTATAAACACTTCCTTCTGCTGATATTTGTCAGTGAATATGATTGTATCTATGAACACTGTTACTTTTGTTGTTGTTCCCCATTTCCTTTTTGTTTAAATTTTAGCAATAATCGCTAAATGATGCTAATCTTATCAAAAGTGTTATCACTCTTTTAGTTGTTTTTTCTGTTCCCAGTCATGTAACAAGTTGAAGTAACAGCGTGATGCATTTCTCATTGGTTTGGTTTGGTTTCACACAGAAGGAAAACAGCAAGTGCAACAAAAAGCATCACAACAAATGCCATGAGAATGTTCTCTCCTCTTATTGATCAGAGCTGTCTGGGGTGGAACAATAAAGTAAATACAGGAAGAACATCCTGTGTTCTGGATTAGCATATGTTTTTACTGTATTTTAACATGGGACAGCAGCACAGATGCATTAGTTAATAGCCGTAGTAATTATCGGGGTAATAAATCAGTTTAAACTGAACCTGAACAGCTGTTTATCTCAAACGTGAGGAGTAAATTTGATTACCGGGGCAAATCATATTCTCAACACAAACAGATTCCACACCCAAGTGTGATTATTGTTTTTACACCTGTTAAAAAAAACAAATTGCACATTTTCCTGTCATCTTGGATTCTGAACTTCAGGCTGATGAGGCTTTCCCTGCTTTCTAAATAGGAAATACAACAACCTGTAGGAGCATTCCAGTTCGGTTAAGTCCAGTAAAGTGCAGCAAAAACAGTGTTTCTATTTGTTTATAAAAAAAAAAACGTATTTGCAGCTAAAAAACCTATTCACAAATTTGACTTTCTATTTTTTTATTGTTTTAAACACACACATTTATGTTTTGAGTAATGTTTTAACTAAGATGAGATAAAATGCTAATAAAATTACAATAATGACCATATTACATGGATTTCAATTTAAAATGTCAACATTGATAGATATGTGTTTAAACTGGTATTATTCTGAACATATTTCATTAAAGGTTGGTCATGTGCTAGCTGGGTAATTTCTCTCATTTTCCTCAAATAATAAGGTCCTATTAGTCTTCTGATGTGGAGCTAGTGTCAGGCCAAAACAAAATAGAAAAATGGTTTGATTATAACAGGAAAGGAAAGAAATAAATAAAGTTGGCTTGGGCAAAGACTACTCTAAAAAAAAGCTTGTCTTTCAGACAGACATCAGTCTAGCTCGTCTGAAACCATATATGATGCAATTTCTTTTCTAAAGGATTTTATCAGGATTAAATAACAGACACATCAAACGTCACTCTAGCGTTTTCTGTTTGTATGAAAGTTGCCAGATTCAGTGCTGCTTCTTTCTGCAGTGAAACAGCATCCGCTGCAGGTGTAATGGTGAAACTAATGGAATTTGAAATTGAGACTATGTGATGTGAAACCTTGAGGTTAGACCAAGTCACAATTCTCTATAACAGTCTGTTGGTGTTTAATTATTCATTGTATACACCACATATTTCCTTAATGCAAATGATGGATGTGACAACCCTTCTTCATAATGTTGTGTGGCCCATTTCATGCATCCAGTCTTTATTAAAGAGGCCCTAGGATGTCAAACTGTATTTATCTTGGTATAGTTGAAAAATAAGAGTTTGATACATAGAACTGACAAACCGTGAACCTCTAACACTGTTCTCTCCTCCTTCAGAAGAGATGGAAAACCAATGATGGGCCAATTCCAAAAGCCTTCTTCTGTAACAGTCTTATCTCTTGAATATTATATTTAAGCACTCCAAATTTACATACACCCACCCAGAGGTGGAAAAAGTACTGAACAATTGTAATTGAGTAAAAGTACCTTTACTTTGCTAAAATTCTACTCGAGTAAAAGTAAAAAAGTACTCAATTTAAAATGTACTTTGAGTAAAAGTTACATAGTTACTTTTAATTCATAAAGGTGACTATAAACCGTATTTTTATAGTTTTACAGTTCATAATTGTTTGTTTTTAACTTGCCGATGCTATGCTTTAACTGCTATTTACACATTTGTTTTAACATTCAAGCAGATTGTTTAATGTTTCCACTAAAAAACTTAAAGAATTATAATTAAAATTTGAAATCATACAAAAAAGAATGTTGATCGGCGCATGCGCGGTGCCGTAAAGAAGCACATGTTGAGGGGTAGCATAACTCGACAGAACACCAGTTCCCCTGAGCCGCACACACAGCCCCCAGGTTACACAGCTGGGAAAAGTTTAACTGCGCTGCCATGGAGAACAAAACTTAAGAAGCGCAAACTATGTGTGATAAAATCAGCGGAACATAAACACAGCGAACATTATGAGGCATTTCTCTCACCACCAAGACTTTCAGAAAGATAAACTCTATTTGTGGACACATGTTAAGCAGCTATTTAGGTTATATTTGCCTCAAACACCTGTTAACATCGCACAGACAGACGCATTTCATACAGCTTTCAGTGCATTTAATGTACTAATAATTTAAGCGTTAATGCACGTTAGTAGCAAGGGTGTCAAAAGTACTCACATTCATTACTCAAGTAGAAGTATAGATACTGGGGTTTAAAAATACTTTTGTATAAGTTGAATTATCAACTCAAACCTTTTAATTAAGTAAAAGTATACAATTACTTCTTTTAAAACTACTTAAAGTATAAAAGTAAAAGTAAGGAAAGGGGAAATGACTTTATAAACAGAAGCAGAGGCTGCACTAAAGAAGCCTATAGTGCACTACCCCCCAATGACTAGATGACTATAAGAACTGAAATGGTGCTAAAAAAAAGTCTGTTATTGTTATTAAATGTTATTAAAATATTTTAATGTCTGTAAAATATTTTACAGACAGACTCACACAGACAGTATCATACTTGTTCCTACTACATGCTTTACCAACCAGCTGTAGACTGTAGCTTTGCACAATGAACTTACAAATATTGCATATAGCAGTAATATAAAGTACAAGTCAAAAGTTTGGACACATTCAATTCTCATTTTTTTTCTACATTTGTTGCAGATTAATATTAAAGCTATCAAATCTATGGCATATGAATTTACACTTCAGTAAACAAGAGTTTACAGTCAACTTTTTTTTTATGACCTCTTAAGCTCCAAGCCTAATTTTACCAATTTCTGCCTGAATATACATACCCATATTTTAAAGCATTTTACACTTATATTAAATTATTCTGTCATCAATTAATATTAAAAAATTAACTGAAAACACTTCAATATACATCAATATACATCATAATATGGTAAAAACAAGAGAAAAATACAGGTGCTTTTCAGATTTTCAAATTTTAACTGAAATATTTATACGTGTGATTATATAAGTGTTTTTACAGTTCTTTATTTAGCTACAAGGTGTTTACATTCACCATGTAAAATTATAAACTGCTCTCTTTCACTGGTTAGATATTATAGTGATCTGCTCCTGGGATATTCCTTTCTTTCTCCAAAGGACTGGAAACTTTATAAGAACAAAAAATACTAATTTTATACTTATTTTGCAGTAAAGAATGTGTTTCTTCAGAGAAGACTCTGTGCATTAATAAGCTGTAAACCCAGCCAAACATTTTAACCTAAAATCGATATTATAAGCACTGCTTTGACAAAAATGAGGATTACTGGCGAATGGATTAATGGATTTGGTTATTTGGAGCGATTTTGATGCAGCAGGGAGATGAAAGTGCTGGTGGGGGCTGTGTGTGTGTGACTGAGTGACCTCTAGTTACCCAGGGGGGTTACACAAGCTGCAGGAACTGTACAGTGAAATGCTTTGCAGTTCCGTAATCCTGAGCAACATGTCCGCATTTACAAGTAATATTTTAATAAATAGGCATATTCTGCCCTAAATGTTTATTTTCTAAAAGGAAATACAGATAAATAGGCTAGACAACTAAAAAGCAGAGATGCTAAGCTGGGGGGGGGGGGGATGGGCGGAGCGCGGAGGACAGTAAATGAAGAGCATGTTTTCATCTCAGAGTGTCCAAAGGTCTCCAATAACACCGCAAAAACTCGCTAGATTTGTCGGTCGTCGCATTTTTTAACAAAAAAAGTTGGCAGCACTGACTGACAGTCCCACTGTCTACTGCTCTCTGAGGCGGCTCAGGGATTATGTCAAACGCAGCGCCGTGCGCAGTGCCCTAGTGCCTTTAAATTTAATGGTCCAATGAAGGTAATTTAAAAACCAGGACATTTCCTCACTTTTTGAAAAAAAAAACCCGGGACGCCCGGGACAGGACGTGAAATACGGACATGTCCCGGGAAATACAGATGTTTGGTCACCCTAGCTAAGCTTTAATATATGGCATATTGTGTATGTATATATTGAGCCTATAATTATTCATAAACAGAGCCAGATATTAATTATGATATTTGTCTGGCCCGCGGGTGGGCCAGGGCGCGTTAAGACGATAAAGTAGAAGCTTCTGCTTTGATGCCAGTGTTACCTATACTCTCAACACTCTCTTAGCCAGGTTGAAACCTAGAATGGTTCTTTAAGAATGAGCCAAACTCACGCAGCTAACGGGGAAATCCAGGTCCAGAAATTAAAAATCCTTCCCAGGGATTAGGTTGAACTAAGTTAGCTGCAGAGCCAGCCAGGCAAAAAAAGTGAAATCCTGGGATGGATTTTTACCTTTTTGAACCTAAATTACCCACCTCTACACCTAAACTCATAGATTTAAAAGCTCAAACACGCTCTCCAAACGATCTTACAACACTGTATCCATAGCCTAGACCTAGCAAGCAAACCTCAGCATGTCTTGGCCTGAACCAACCCACCGCAAACATTACAAATTCACCATTAGTGCATCACTAGTTTACTACAGTATCTTATCAACATATAACTGTAGGAAACATTCAGTTTACCCTAATATGCTTTTTCAAATTAAATGCTGAGCTGCATCGCATCCGAAAAGAGTTGTTTTTGCATCCAACCAGTCAGAAGCCCCTCGCTGCAGCTGGAGACGCAGAATTGGGGTCTTCCTACCAACTTTCTCACTGGCGGTTGACTTCTGGATTTTGACGTGACGTGCAGGTCACGCATCAAATACAAACCAATAGAGGGTCTGAATGATATATGTTTATACTTGTTATCCAACCGCAAGCTTTCCGGATGGAGCGATTTATCTGTTTGTTTTTTATGTTGCCGGAATGAAATATGAGTATAGAGGCTATTTTAATTTCATTTAATCTTTTTTTTTTATTCATACAGTTTTTCCCCAGCATTAATTTTTTTACTCAGTAACGGGGAGTTTTCCAATGTAGAGAAGTAAATTACTTGTGTCAAAATGTAGTTGAGTAAAAGTAAAATTACATATTTTAAAAACTACTTAAAAAATGACATATTACTCATAAAATCTACTCAATTACAGTAACGTGAGTAAATGCAATTAGTTACTTTCCACCTCTGCACCCACCCCACTATCTAAAACCCGAGACCTAGGGTATTCATAACCTGGGGTTACGAGAGTGATGGTATACTAAGCATATGACTGAAACATGTAAAGCTCATCAGAGTGCAGTTTTTAGACGTTCAAATGATGGTAAATGATTATACCGTAAACTGTTACCATAATATTTATCTGAACTGAGCTTTTATTTTTCTAATCTTCTTTACTTTACAATTTTTTTTATACGATTATATTTGACCAAGATTGAGGCACAATGCTGTTACACTCATCCATCTCCACAAGAGAGACTTTTGTCCAGTTTAGGAATAAAATACTGGACAAAAAGAGAAATAAATAAAAAAAGAGAAATGTTTCATGAGAAATTGAGACATATTTATGTGAATGTATTTCATTGTCATTGGGACTATAAGCTTAGGGCAAGTTCTAGCAGGAAACTCTTGTGCTCGTATCTCAACCAGTCGCCAGCTTCCTCCTGTCATTTATAAGACCTTCACTTTCACACACTTCTCTGCTTGTAGGTGCAGCTTCGTTTCCACTACTTCCTCCCCTTTGTCTCCAGTTTGGTTCCACAGGCTGCCCCAGATCTGCGAGAGTCCAGATGCTGCATACCTGGGCCGACGACGACTTTACATAAATTGTTATCAAATACATTGTTATTACTATCGAAATTAAAGCTATTATTGCTTCTGGAGTCTTTCTGGTACAACTGAAGTTCTGCTAATTTTGCATTGATTTTTTTGCCAATTTTGTTTTCAACAATTCTCTTAACCCACCATTGCTTGAAACAACCAGTTCAGTGAAATAAAGAATTATTATGAAGAATGGGTTAAGAGTTAAAAGGCGCACTGCCACTATGATTTGAAGATCATGCTCTTCTCCATCAGCAGCTGGAGTCTGAGAGAGCACAGTTGGCCATGCTCTCTCTGGGTGGATAGGTTTCCAGCACGGTGTTGGTCAGCACAGGCGTCTGTTAGCTGATGTATCAAAGCTGGTGTTACGGCTCTTTCCTCCGAGCTTATGAGCAGCAATTGGAAAACAGTCTGACTTAGGAGGCATGTGCAGGTCTTCACCCTTCTTGTACAACTGGTGACAAGGAGAGTACTAAAAATGCCTAAAAGTAGGAATTAGGTAATTGGCCTTCCAAAAATTGAAAAAAAAAAAAATTATTTTTCTAAATGTTTCCCCATTAATTAAGGCTTATTTTATTCTGCGTATTTACACTGTACACATGTGCATCTGACCTTGCATGTCTCCCAAAGCTCCCAGCTGTTTGTGTTTACTCTAAAGTCTCAGAAACACATACTGGGAGCGTAGAGGCATGACCGTATCAGCAATTACAGTTCTGCACCTCTGACTCTGTAATTTGTTCCTCATGGACCTGCCTGCAGCCAGTACGCAAAATCAATAGTTACTCCTTCAAGTCAACTCCTCCACTGACATATGAAGATACATGTTCTCAATTCAGGTCAGAACAGAGGAGTGGGGTGTGTTCATGCTGCCGCACGTTGCTTTTTTCTGCACTTTTTTTTTTTTGGACACATTTACGTAACAGCCCCGTAAAGCCAGTCAGACTGTTCCTAGCGATTCACTAATCCATGCTGGATTCACGAGCTGCTCGCTGGTTGTGAAGCGACTGATTGGTTGTTCGGTGGAGACCGCTCATTAACACAGCATGTAACAGGATTTGTTCTTAGCACTTAGCAGTTGTCGAAATCCACTTTACCTGGTGTTTTCCATTATGTGATAATGGAAGGCAAAACACAGCAGCTCGATAGCCTCCCAATTAATCTCATCTGCATCGTATTAGCTCCATTCGCCAGGAGGAAGTGTGTTGGAGCCCATTTGAGTCGAGTAGCTCGTAAAAAAGCGTGCTAGGTTAATAAAGGATTAGACAGGAACAAAAGAGGGGTCACTCAGTGAGGGCTTTCATTTTTGATTAACACAATGCACTGTTGATATGGCCGCTGACTACAGCACCTCTTCTTCTGCTGTAGTGATGACATCACTTTGCTTTCAGTGAAAAGAGGTTAAAAGCATTGCTCTTTTCTTAGACTTTTATTTATAATATTATTTTACCTATTTATTTTAATGTTATTTACACAGCTCTATAAAAAATTAAGAGACCAGTTCAGTTTCTGAATCAGTGTCTTTGGTTTTGTTATTTATAGGTATAAGTAGGATAAAAAATTAACATTGTTGTTTTATTCTATAAACTACGGACAACATTTCTCCCAAATAAATTTCAAAATTAAAATATTGTTATTTAGAGCATTTATTTGCAGAAAATGAGAAATGGCTGAAATAACAAAAAAACATGCAGAGCTTTCAGACCTCCAATAATGCAAAGAAAACAAGTTCATATTCATAAAGTTCAGAAATTCGTAAAGACTTCAGAAAGCAATATTTAGTGGAATAACTCTGGGTTTTAATCACAGTTTTCATGCATTTTGGCATGTTCTCCTCCACCAGTCTTACACACGGCTGCTCTCCTAATGCACTGCAACAGAAACTCCAGGAAATAAAAACTGATTAGACACACCTCTCTCTGATGAAGACTGGTGGGTTTTTGACATCATGGGCGTATCCTTAGTAATTTCCTTAATAGTGTCCATTGGTCAGTTTCACACTAAACATAATTGGAATCCACCAATAACAGAGGAAGGGAAGATGAGAGGCACATAACATCACCAGTTAGACAATGTCTCAGCCCTTGACCAGAGACTTTTAGATTAAGTTTCATTTAAAAAAAAATAAGATTAATTTCCAAAATAATTACATTTGTTAACGTGTTAATGATGACGGCACTACTTATAATCTACGATTTAATTAAAACTAAAAAAAACTTTTCTGATTTTATCCTGGCCATTGACAACTACAGGAACACATTTCAGAAAAAAATCAAGGTTATTATGCACCATTTCTAGATAAACATTCAGTAAAAGGTTTCATCAGGACTCCCAGAATATATAGATAAATTGGCTCGGCTAAATTAGTCTTGTATTTGTGAGTAAATGAGTGAATGTGGCTCAACAATAACCTGTGTGCTTAAGTTAAAATTGTGAATCTGCTTGTTTGAGCTGAAAATGTTAAACAGACACTGCAGCTGATAATTAGTGATGCACAGTAATACTGCAATAACATTAGTGAGCATATAGATAAATGCTTTTGAGCTGCTTTTTGGCAGCTGAAAGCTAGTCCACTCTTATATTCCATGATCTAGTTTAATGAGTAAAACCTGGTCGTTAAAAACTACAGCATTTTTTAAATGTTAACAAATGAAGCATATATTGTTATGCACTCTTTTCAGGTAAATTCTTCATGCAAGGTTCCATCAGGACTCCTAAATCATGGTAGACAATCCTATATCTTAAAGTGCCCTGTATCTGTGAGTAAATGTGTCTCAATAATGAAATATGTGCTTAAATTAATAGAACAAATCTGCATATTTGAGTTAAAAGTTCCAACTGATTTTAGCAAACGTTGCGGCTGACAACATTAATATAAGAAATTATAATAGAAAAAAATGTATTTGATAACAAACAGCTGAACAAAATATGTTTCCTACACAGTATGGATGCTCAATAATATTAGAATATTGGTTTTATTTCATATTTGTGTTGAGAAAAAATGAACAATCTGACAGGTTTAATTATTATTATAATATACTAATGGTGTTTTAACATGCCAAAAGTAATGGATTTTGGAAGAATAAAAATTGATCATAAACAGTTGGTTTAACAAATGGCTTGAAAATGCTAAACCTGTATAAGTTGTGAGAGGTTATCTTGTTAGTAAGATTAAACAGTGGCCACTGTGCATGTGGCAAGGTTATGTGAATTTTATGTGTTTTCTTTGTGATTAGTCCAAGCATATCCAACAGGTCAGTGCTGTGTTCTTCAGCTTCCATGGGGCATGACAAAAGTCAAGGGACAAGTTCCTAGCCCTGTCTTGGTAATTAGATATAACTTTTTTCCTGTGACTTTTGGCACAACAGAAAGGAAATATTTCTGTGCAAATATAATCCATTTAGATGTTGTTTATGTGCACAACAGCAGTGTTTCACATAAATTCAAATCCTCCATATTTAACAGTGAAGAGCTTTTTTCTGATTTTCTCTGAGATCCCAGACCCTCACGTGTGCTTAAACTTTTTCCACAGGAGTTAAAGTTCAGTCTTTTTGCTTTCAGCATCTCCTCTTCCTCTGAGCGTGCACCAAAAGAAAAATATTAATTGTAGCTTGCAGTGGAATGTACTAACTTTGTGGCCTGAAACATGACCCATAAAAAACAACAAAAACCCAAGCCCAAGGTTAGTCCTGCTGTATTCCTGTTCATTAGTGTTATGGGCCGGGGCAGTGTCGTGAGCCTCATGCTACTGTCTAATGTCATGGCTCTTTACTCTCAGAGTGTGTGTGTGTGTGTGTGTGTGTGTGTGTGCTCTGTCAGGGCTGGACCAGGAAGTGCCAGTGAGAAAGGCAAGCCCGCAGAGCAACTAGCTGATGTCACAGGGAGGTACAATGACGTGTGTGTGTGTGTGTGCACAACACATGCTCAGGCGTACCAGTAGTGCAGTTCAGTCTGTCAGTGTGCATCTGTCAGGGCCGAGGCTGGACACTGGCCTCTCTCCATCCCCATAGCTGAGGCCGATGTGGACGGACAGTTGGAGCCCCTGAATGTAAAGCTAAGAGGTTGGGACAGATGACACCCCTCAGGGAGCCAATGTGTGCCCCGTTCCTCCACGGCCCTCCCCCTCCCCCTTTGTACAATTCCCTCCTCTCTGACAGAGAGAGAGAGACCTCTGGTCATGCAAGTTAACCAGTGGCGCAAATCTCTGACCTCACAATGCTTCAGTCCAATTCTGATTCTTTAAGAGATTTTTGGAAATTAAACGGTCAAATTTGAACTGTTGTTCAACTCTGACTTCCAACTCATTTACTGTCTGTTACTGTCTTTTTCTTCTCTAGTGGGATGGATGTGGGTGAGGCAATATAGATGTGGGTAAGATGGGATGGATGTGATGGATGAGGGTAAGATGGGATGGATGTGATGGATGTGGGTGAGGTGGAATGGATGTGGTTGAGGTGAGATGGATGTAATGGATGTGGGTGAGATGGGGTGGATGTGATGGATTTGGGTGAGGTGGAATGGATGTGATGGATGTGGGTTAAGGGGGATGGATGTGGGTAAGGTGGGATGGATGTGGGTGAGGTGGAATGGACGTGGTTGAGGTGAGATGGATGTAATGGATGTGGGTGACGTGGGGTGGATGTGATGGATTTGGGTGAGGTAGGATGGATGTGATGGATGTGGTTGAGGTGGGATGGATGTGGGTGAGGTGGAATGGATGTGATGGATGTGGGTAAGGTGGGATGGATGTGGGTGAGGTGGAATGCATGTGGGTTGGGTGGCATGGATGTGGGTGAGGCGGTATGGATGTGATGGACCGGGGGAGGTGGGATGGATGTGGGTTGGGTGGGATGGATGTGGGCTGGGTGCGATGGATGTGGGTTCGGTGAAATGGATGTGTGTGAGGTGGGATGGATGTGGGTGAGGTGGGATGGATGTGGGTTGGCTGGGATGAATGTGGGTGAGGTGGTAAGGATGTGATGGATGTGGGTGAGGTGGGATGGATGTGGGTTTGGTGAGATGGATGTGGGTGAGGCGGTATGAATGTGGTTTGGATGGGATGGATGTGGGTGAGGTGGGATAGATGTGGTTGAGGTGGGATGGATGTGGGTTGGGTGAGATGGATGTCAGTGAGGCGGTATGGATGAAGGTTTTGGTGGGATGGATGTGGGCGAGGTGGGATGGATGTAAGTTACGTGGGATGGATGTGGTAGAGGCGGTATGGACTTGATGGATGTAGGTGAGGTGGGTGGATGTGGGTGAGGTTGGATGGATGTGATGGATGTGCGTGAGGTGGGGTTGATATAATGGATGTGGGTGAGGTGAAATGGATGTGATGGATGTGGGTGAGGTGGGATGGATGTGGGTTGGGTGGGATGGATGTGGGTGAGGCGGTATGGATGTGATGGACTGGGGGAGGTGGGATGGATGTGGGTTGGGTGGGATGGATGTGGGTGAGGTGGGATGGATGTGGGTGAGGGGGTACGGATGTAATTGATGTGGGTGAAGTGGGATGGATATGATGGATTTTGGTTAGGTCGGATGGATGTAATGGATGTCAGTGAGGTGGAATGAATGTGGCTGAGGTGGGATGGATGTGGGATGGATTTGACAGATGTGGGTGAGGTGGGATGGATGTGGGTGAGGTGGAATGGATGTGGGTGAGGTGGGATGGATGTGATGGATGTGGGTGAGGTGGGATGGATGTGGATGAGGTGGGATGGATGTGATTGATGTGGGTGAGGTGGGATAGATGAGGGTTGGCTGGGATGAATGTGGGTGAGGTGGTAAGGATGTGATGGGTGTGGGTGAGGTGGGATGGATGTGGTTGAGGTGGGATGGATGTGGGTTGGGTGGGATGGATGTCGGTAGGGTGGTATGGATGAAGGTTTTGGTGGGATGGATGTGGGTGAGGTGGGATGGAGTTAAGTTAGGTGGGATGGATGTGGTAGAGGCAGTATGGATGTGGGTGAGGTGGGCTGGATGTGGGTGATGTGGGATGGACTTGATGGATGTGGATGATGTTGGATGGATGTGGGTGAGTTGGGATGGATGTGATGGATGTGGGTGAGGTGGGATGGATGTGGGTGAGGTAGGATGGATGTGGGTGAGGCCATATGGATTTGGATGAGATGGGATGGATGTGGTTGAGTTGGGATGGATGTGGGTGAGGTAGTATGGATGTGGGATGTATGTGGTGGATGTGGTTGAGGTTAGATGGAAGTGATGGAAGTGGATGATGTGGGATGGATGTGGTTGAGTTGGGACAGATGTGATGGATGTGGGTGAGATGGGATGGATGTGGGTGAGGTGGGATGAATGTGAGGTGGGATGGATGTGATGGATGTGGGTGAGGTGGGGTGGTGTGATGGATGTGGGTAACATCAAATGCATGTGGCTGAGGCGGTATAGATGTGATGGATGTGAGTGAGGTAGAATAGGTGTGGTTGAGGTGGGATGGATGTGGGTGAGGTGGGATGGATGTGATGAATGTCGGTGAGGTGGGATGGATGTGAGTAAGGTGGGATGGATGTGATGGATGTGGGTGAGGTAGGATGATGGATGTGGGTGAGGTGGGATGGATGTGATGAATGTCAGTGAGGTGGGATGGATGTGAGTAAGGTGGGATGGATGTGATGGATGTGGGTGAGGTAGGATGGATGTGTTGGATGTGGATGAAGCGGGATGGATGTGGTTGAGGTGGGGTGGACGTGATGAATGTGGGTGAGATGGGATGAATGTGGGTGAGATGGGATGGATGTGGGTGAGGTGGGATGGATATGGATGAGGTGGGATGGATATGGGTGAGGTGGGATGGATGTGGGTGAGGTGGGATGGATATGGGTGAGATGGGATGGATGTGGGTGAGAAGAGATGGATGTGATGGATGTGGGTGAGGTGGGATAGATATGATGGACGTGGGTGAGGTGGGATGGATGTGATGAATGTGGGTGAGGTGGAATAGATGTGGGTGAGGTGAGATGAATGTGGATGAGGTGGAATGGATGTGGGTGAGGTGGGATGGATGTGATGTATGTGGGTGAGGTGAGATGGATGTGGGTGAGCCCATATGGATGTGGGTGAGCCCATATGGATGTGGGTGAAGTGGGTTGGATGTGATAGATGTGGATGAGGTGGGATGGATGTAATGAATGTGGGTGAGGTGGGATGGATGTGAGTGAGAAGAGATGGATGTGATGTATGTGGGTGAGGTGAGATGGATGTGGGTGAGCCCATATGGATGTGGGTGAAGTGGGTTGGATGTGATAGATGTGGGTGAGGTGGGATGGATGTGATGAATGTGGGTGAGGTGGAATGGATGTGGTTGAGGTGAGATGGATGTGATGGATGTGGGTGAGGTGGGATGGATGTGATGGATGTGGGTGAAGTGGGATGGATGTGATGGATGTGGGTGAAGTGGGATGGATGTGGGTAAGGTGGGATGGATGTGATGGATGTGGGTGAGGTGGGATGGATATGGGTGAGGTGGAATGGATATGGGTGATGTGGGATGGATATGGGTGATGTGGGATGGATATGGGTGAGATGGGATGGATGTGATGGATGTGGGTGAGGTGGGATGATGGACGTGGGTGAGGTTGGATGGATGTGGGTGAGGTGGGATGGATGTGAGTGAGAAGAGATGGATGTGATGGATGTGGGTGAGGTGGGATAGATATGATTGACATGGGTGAGGTGGGATGGATGTGATGGATGTGGGTGAGGTGGGATGGATGTGATGGATGTGGGTGAGCCCATATGGATGTGGGTGAAGTGGGTTGGATGTGATGGATGTGAGTGAGGTGGGATGGATGTGATGAATGTGGGTGAGGTGGAATGGATGTGGTTGAGGTGAGATGGATGTGATGGATGTGGATGAGGTGGGATGGATGTGGGTGAGGTGGGATGGATGTGGGTGAGGTGGGATAGATGTGGTTGAGGTGGGATGGATGTGGGTGAGGTGGGATAGATATGGTTGAGGTGGGATGGATGTGGGTGAGGTGGGATAGATATGATGGACATGGGTGAGGTGGGATAGATATGATGGACATGGGTGAGGTGGGATGGATGTGATGGATGTGAGTGAGGTGGGATGGATGTGATGAATGTGGATGAGGTGGGATGGATGTGGGTGAGGTGGGATGGATGTGGATGAGGTGGAATGGATGTGGGTGAGGTGGAATGGATGTGATGGATGTGGGTGAGGTGAGATGAATGTGATGGATGTGGATGAGGTGGGATGGATGTGATGGATGTGGGTGAAGTGGGATGGATGTGATGGATGTGGGTGAAGTGGGATGGATGTGGTTGAGGTGAGATGGATGTGGATGAGGTGGGATGGATGTGATGGATGTGGGTGAACTGGGATGGATGTGATGGATGTGGGTGAAGTGGGATGGATGTGATGGATGTGGGTGAAGTGGGGTGGATGTGATAAATGTGTGTGAGGTGGGATGGATGTGGGTGAAGTGGGATGGATGTGGATGAGGTGGGATGGATGTGATGGATGTGGGTGAGGTGGGATGGATGTGGGTGAAGTGGGATGGATGTGATGGATGTGGGTGAAGTGGGATGGATGTGGGTGAAGTGGGATGGATGTGATGGATGTGGGTGAAGTGGGATGGATGTGGGTGAGGTGGGATGGATGTGGGTGAAGTGGGATGGATGTGATGGAAGTGGGTGAAGTGGGATGGATGTGGGTGAGGTGGGATGGATGTGGGTGAGGTGGGATGGATGTGATGTATATGGGTGAAGTGGGATGGATGTGGGTGAAGTGGGATGGATGTGATGGATGTGGCTGAAGTTGAATTATACAGCGTTATACAGGAGCCACGGTATCCAGGGTAATGTCAGCATAACACCAAGAAGGACGAACCACATCCAACAGGATTAACTGTGGACGCTGTAAGAGGAAGCTGTCTGAAAGGGATGTTTGGGTGCTAACCCGGATTGTATCCAAAAAACATAAAACCACGGCTGAATTCCTCAACTCTCCTGTTTCCACCAGAACTGTCTGTCAGGACAAAAAATTATTGTGGTCTAAAACCAGGTGTTTCAGTTTCATTGTCCAACCCCTGTATATGAAGGTGTGATAGTAGTAGTGTATTAAATAATAACTTGTAAATGGAATGAGTTGAATGCTCATGAAAGTGGATTTTTCCGTTTGAATGCAGTACTCCACCAGTCTCTGTGAGCGAGAGAAAAATGCAGTACTGCATCTCACATTGCTTCCCTCTCTCGATTAGAGCTTCTAACATGGAAAACACAACCAGTGGACCGCAAGCCTTAGATTCTAAATCATTGATGAGATGTTAGCTTTCAGCTATGAGCTGTGGCCAATTTTTCACCAGTGAAGCTCTACCTTTATCCCATACCTTTTCTTTTTTCCCTTTAAAAAACAGATTATTTTTCTTATGACCTTCTTGTGAGTTTAATACTGCTTTACTCCAGACCTATCAGAACAACTCCAGAAAACAGACTGCAAGAAGAAATATTTAAATCTCGACAGGGTTGAACAAATTGATATTGAACAAAATAATAGGGTAAAGTCTTTGACAAAGGCCTTGTCAACCTGGAGGTCACATTCTTTTAAAGGCTGGTGAGAGTCTCCTGGTGGAACTTTCAGTAAATCTTTCATGACTGGAAGGGCCTTTTTTATTTTCAAAATGTAGTATTCAGTCTGATAAAATAATATAATAAAATTTCTCTTATGACCAATCATGACCATCAAATTAAATGACCCAATCCATATTTACATTTAAAAACGCTTTATGATCTTGGCCTCTGTGCTGCAGCTCAGTTTCAGGGTTTTGGCAATCTTCTTGAAACCTTGGCCATCTTCATGTAGCGCAACAATTCATCTTTTAAGATCCTCAAAGAGTTCTTTGCAATGAGGTGCCATGTTGGAACTTGACAAGCAGTACACAATTTGGACATGTAAGGGTGTGGTCTCTTAGGGCTGTACTCACTTTTGGTGCCGGTGGTTTAGACATTAATGGTTGTATAGTGAGTTATTTTGAGGGAAGAATACATTTACACTGTTATATAAGCTGCTATACTTTCCATTGTAAAACCCTAAAACTTAACCCTAATATTAACCTAAACCTTAAATTCAGCCCAAGCTGCATTTAAAATACATTTAACTGCTAATTAGTTGATTATCTACACTGAATTATCCAAGTATACATAATTTATTATTTTATTAACAAAAAGTGTTAAACAAAGCCGATTTTTTTTTTGTGCTTCATTCTGTGCTTTAGCTCATACCACACATCTCAGTGGGGTTTAGATCAGAAGATTATAGAGGACACTTTTTTGCTTACTACATCCCTTAATTGTTTTCATGTCTTTATTATTAATCTACAATGTAAATAAAGAAAAACATTAAATGATAATGTGTCCAAACTTTTGACTGGAGGTTTTAGTATGGTGGTTACTCTACGTAGTGTGAGGGTTTGAGGAGAGAACCACTGATCCTGGTGCATGCAGTTATTTGAGAAGAAAGAGCAGCTGAAGAACAGGAGCTCCAACCTTCAGAGGCGTCTGTAACGCCGAGCTTGTATATTCATTAAGATAGAAAAAAAATGTTTTCTGAAAATTTCAGATTGTTTATTGATTTTCATTTCTGTGTTGAAGAGAAGCTTGAGCAAGTGTGTCTCAGGGTGGTCCCGCGGGAGCGCCGGGGGCTGGATGAGGGCGTCACGTTTCAGGCCTCTCGCTATGGAGCGCTGTGTCAACTCCCGGGATATGATAGCAGGTAGAACGAGTGGAGAGAGGAGCAGTCCTGTTCCATTAAGGTTCCTCAGCAGTTCCCATTACAGAGCCAGAGCGCACCATGACACGCGCCTTAATGTAGAACTTTAAACCTCACCACCAGCAGTACACTTACTGAAGAAAAGCTCTGGGGTCACAGCTATATACCTACATACATACAGTTCATCACAGCCAGCAATATAAAGAGCAGGGTACTTTTTATCTAATCATATGTAGGTTAATAATCTCGATAAGGAGTGTTAAGTTTACCAAAAAAACATTCGATTATGATACCAATTATTATGATTTTAATGTTTTACTAATTCAATTTCAATTTGATATTAAAACTCATAGCTATTAATCATAATAATCATTCAGTAAAAATGTAACTGCCTTGCTTTTACATTCCCAGTTCTAAAAAAGGGGATGCTGTGTAAAATGTAAATAAATCTTAATAAAAACAATGCAAGGATTTAGAAGCTCATAGACATATACACAACCAGTCAAAAGTTTGGGCACACCATAAGTTCTGTGCTTTTTATTATTAAAAATGTTATTCATTGTAGATTAATCCTAAAATCATCCCTACTATAAAAAATGTAGAATTGCAACATTTTAGCAATGTTTTATTTTATAGTTTTTAATTGGCTGCCCTTTATCTCTTAAAGTCATCTTTTTTCTTTAGTAAGTTGAGTAGATCCTGCCGTAATACAGATTAGAACATTACTCAAATAGAGCTATTCACTGTATATCAACTCTACCTCTTCACTACTTTATAACTGATGCTCTCAAACACTTTCAGAGACAAGACAATCAAGTAATGAACTCTTGGTGAGTTCAGCACAGCTGTTAAAAAATATCTAGATGTAATATATAGAAAAATAACATCTGCAAGAAAAAAAATCACTTGAGTCCTCTTGTTGCTGTAAAAGGTGAAATGTGAAAGGTGAAAGGTGTCTGGCAAGTCCCCACAACTGTATAAGGCCTCAATGTAATGTCAAGGATGCCTTTCAGACATTTAGATTCAAACAGTCGCAATCATAAATGGTGCTTGACTTGGGCAGTTTTGAGCAGGATTTGTTTTCTAAAAGAAATTAAGAGAGTTTTCTTTATAAAACAAGCACTGAAAACAATAAAAGCTTTCTCAGTGTGTGTGTGTGTGTTGATCAGGGGCACACAGACAGAAATGGAGCTGGCACACACCACTGCAGCCACTTAACAGACACACTCTGCTTGTTTTCTTACGTATGTCACTATCACATAAATAGCATTGATTAAAGTGCCAACCAGCCACAGCATCTGTGCTTTTTGGCAGTGGCCTCACACTGGCACGCATGCTTTCACTCAGGTTCTTGCTTTCTTCTTCACAGTGGAGCACATGGGCTGAGAGGACGAGCGGCCGATTGGCCAGCGGCACCGAGTCTGTGCTCCCGGATCACGGCGCGTCGCAGGCCGAGCTGTAAGTGCTGTATGAAAGCAGCGCTGGTGTCGCATAACCAGCCATAATGGTGCGTGAGCTGCGTCAGGGCCATCGTCAGCACTGTCTCTCAGCAGCAGCTTTAGCAACGAGAGGTAGCACCTCAACCTCAGGAGAAGATCCACCAGAGCGTCAGAGCATCTTTAGGGTCATACCTTACCTCTGTCACAGCTTAACCCTTGTGTGGTGTTCGGGTCGGGTTCGGGTGGGACCCGTTTTCATTTTTCATCAAATGATACTAAAAACATTTTTTCTAACTCAAACTCATTGGCATTGGCTCATTTGTTGTGAAAAACATATATCAAAACACATTACACCCCCCGCCCCTACACATTTATATTACATACAGTATGTTTGGCCAAGGGTTAATAAACATTGCTTCATTTCTAAATTTTAAACTAAACAAATGTTCTACTCATATCTTGAGTTTAATTCATTTCCTTTTACATTTTATTAAAAAAACTAATAAAAAAAAGAGTATCACTTTTTGAAAGAAATGTAACATAAGAAAGGTAAAGGGCAAATATTAACCATGTAAGCTGTTTATATTGCTTGCAATTTAGGTGAAGCAAGCATGTGTAAAGCATTTTAATATAAAATTGCTTAATTTTGCTGAATTAAATACAAGAAACAAAGTAAATGAGTAACAAAAATATGAACACCACACAAGGGTTAACACAGTTTAACACTTCTTAACAGAGTGTAAAACAGGGTAACACAGCTTACAGTAAAAGTAATGAAATTTTGAGTCTTGCCTATAGAGTCAATAATAAATAACAATAAAAAAAATAATATTATCAATGACATAGTGTACTGGTGCACAAATTATTTATCCATCAATAGGGATGTGTAAGTGGAAGATTACCGCTTTTAACAGATATGTTCTATCTGTTAATAAATAAATAACACTTCTTTTCTGTTGTTGACAAACAGAAAATGTATTTCTGGCTGCAGAAGTGCTAGAAATATTTTCACATTTTTAATATTTATTTTTTTACAATTAAACACAGTAATTAAAAGTAATGTATCTGCATAACACCAGATTTATATAGGCTGTTAAACAGATGATTGGGTGTATTCTACTTTATGTATTGCACAGTTTTTTTTATTGTTGTTTTCATAACATTACAAAACTGATCCCAATTAAGAATTTTCCATAAGAAAATAACAATGACAGTACTGTAAAATGTATTCTTTTTTACATTGAAGGACACATTCATACATGTAGCAACTCAAAGTACAGACAAATAATAGAGTTTGGGGACAGCAGTTAAAGAAAATACAAAATATATAAAATAGTATATTTTAAGAAAATAAAAATATAGCAGCAATTTGCATACATTATTTTTTGTTTGTTTTGTTTTCTAAGAAAATTCAACTTTTTTTAACAAATCTGTCCCTCCAGGGCTGGAGTTCCACACCTTTAGAAAAGTGCGTTTCCTAAAGTAAGCGCATGGTTGTGCAGCTAACATGCATCCCCCTCTATGGTATCCTAGGTCATAATATAATGTTGCTGATTGTTGTGGTGTTTCTAGTGGTTGTGATGTTGTTGCTAAGTGGTTGCTAGGTAGTTGCTATGGTGTTGCTGCATGGTTGCTTCGGTTTTAATATAGTATCCGTGGTGGTTGCTATTGTGTTGCTAAGTGGTTGCTAAAGTGTTTTTATGGTATCCATGGTGGTTGCTAAGGTGTTGCTATGTGGTTGCTAGGTCATTGCTTAGGTGTTGCTTAATGGTGAAATGCAAGTATGTTTGAGCGTATCCCCAAACTTTTGACCAATAGCTGATTTGTCCAGCAGCTTCTCCATACTGCTATGCTGCTTCCTATTGCTTTACATTACACAGCCAAAACATTATAGTTTATAAGTGAACAATTTTCCACAAGGCCTACTTTCAATCAAACTTTATTTTCACTTGGGAAGAAACATTGAGGGTGACCCTCATTTACAATGTTGCCGAGCCTTTATAACATCAAAGGGATTGAACACATTTAATGATAATTTTGAAATAAAATAATAAAAATTAAATAAATAAATAAAAATAAATAAATAAAAGTTACCATTTTAAATCAACATTTAATAAAAAATATATATGTAAAACAGAAAATTCTAAAATACCATAAAAAACAAATTTGACATAAAAAAAATGTATGAAATATAAACTAAGTAAATAGATAATAGTAAAAGTAAAGTAAAATATTAAAAATGATAAGTGATTAAATGAGTAATAGAACTAAGAACAAGAATAAAAATACAAAACATTAAAATGAAATAAAAAATAAAAGTAATAATAAATAAACAAACAAAAAAATGAATAAAAAAAAAAAAATATATATATATATATATATATATATATATATATAAAAATAATATAAGAAAAATAGATTTAAAACAGTTACAGGCTTTCTGATGGTGATTAGAAACTAAAAGTTTAAAATGGTTCAGTGATCCCAGTGATCACAGCGATCTGAACTTTGTTTTCAGACTGGTGGAAAAGAATTTTAGCTGTATCATACTCTGATTTAATAAGACTAAAAATAAAAGGGATATAAAACATATGTAAAACATAAATTTTTCCTTAGTTTTTCGCACTATAAGGCTCACTTAAAATCCCTTTAAAGGTCAGTGCGCCTTATAATCCGGTGCACCTTATGTATGAATTTTACCAGTCAGGTTGTAAAGAGCAGTAAAGCCACTCTGCTGAATTACAGCGTTATACAGAAGTCTCAGTTTAGTTCTCCTGCACTTGAGACTTGAACAGTGTTAGCACTAGCCACTATGCACTAGCCATCATGCTAGCTACACAGAGTTAGTATTTTGGACTGTAGTCTGCGCATTTACTGTGTTAAAACAAGCTACATGGGATGAGCCACTAGCTAATATCGTCCTGGCTTACCGAAACACTCAGGGTTCCTCAGTGTAGCACTGCCGGGCGCCATTTACTTCATATACGTTACTATATAAATTAACTTACAATTTAGAAATAGTATCGAAAAGTTTTAAATCTAATTAACTCTCTAATTAAATACTGTTATCAGGAAACATCAAATTATTTAAGTAAATTCAACTTATTCAAGCTTCCAGTGTGAGCAGACAAAACAGTCTTTAAAACTCTCTGTAAAGATTTAAGAAAGCAGTGTATCAGTCCCAGGTGCTGTTTTGTTGGACACTCAGGTTTATGAATTATTAAGAGCGTCCCGTTGACGAGGCTATTCTGCTGATCAGTGCCCACACAGGAGCATGTTGTTCCAGTCTGAGGTCCCTCTCGCCTGCGTTTACTGGCTTAAAACAAAAAAATCTGGCTGCTCAGTCAGGAACACTGCTTACCCATAATACCCTGTTGGCAGGCCTGTGTGTAGAACTGAGCTCTACATGAGCCTTTTAGCTTTTTTTTCTCTCAGGAAGATCAGAATCACTTTCAGCTTTGTGGGTTCATGCATTAATTTGAGGAAGCCAGTTGATTAGGGGAGAACGTGTGTGAAGTAAGTGGGCGGATAAATTCAACACTTTAAGTGGAGCAGGAAAATCCCAGTGTATTAATAATAAAAATAACAAATATACTGTTTTAGCTGTATGTAAATTGGACTGTAATTTGGGGGAGAACGTCCAATGGGATGTTAGCGTAACGAGCAGCCGCCGCAGTCGCTGAGGGAATTTTCTGCATATATTTATTCAGCAACTTGGAGCACATCTGTTGCTGTGAATTGTAATTTGAGGCGCAGCTTGGTGCCCCGTAATTACAAAAACCAAATACCTTTGCTCTCACTTGAAAGACTTCATCTTTCATGCACATCAAACAGCAAACAAGAGATAAGGCTTCAAAGTAGAGCCGCTTTTAAGGTAAACTCCGCAAAAGGTGAGATGAGGGTCTAGATGGTTGGGCTTGTTTCTGCAGAACTGATTCAGATAGACTTTCTCTGCTATAGACAGTGGATGTAGGGATGCATTTTTATATATTTTTACTCTTATTTGTTTTTTTCTTTTTGTGTTGTTTGTGAATACAGAAAGGAATTGCTAGAGATATTTTAGAGAATGCAGATTTGTATATTTTTATGACAGTATCTTATTCTGCAGAGATATAGGCGCTATTCCTTCTCCAGCTAGTCTGATTTTGATTTTCAGGATTATTACAGATTGTTCTCCAAATATTACATTACAATATGTTACATTTGGCAGATGCTTTTGTCCAAAGCAATAATGATAAAAAGGTAGAAAACAGGTAAAAGTAAAAAAGGTTAAAAAAAGGTAAAAAGGTAAAAGTAAAAAAGGTTAAAAAGTAAAAAAGGTTAAAAAAAAGTAAAAAAAAAAAAAACTTCTGACAGGGCCTAACAGAGGTAAAATGGAAATAGTAAGTTGAAGGATAAAAGGAGGGGAAGAAGGAAATGAGGTTAGAAGGTAGTTAGTTAGAGGTGTTAGGAGAGTAAGTGCTCTTTGAAGAGCTCTGTCTTCAGGAGTTTATTAAAGATAGTGAGAGATTCTCCTGATCTGGTAGTAGAAGGTAGTTAGTTAGAGGTGTTAGGAGAGTAAGAGCTCTTTGAAGAGCTCTGTCTTCAGGAGTTTATTAAAGATAGCGAGAGATTCTCCTGATCTGGTAGTAGAAGGTAGTTAGTTAGAGGTGTTAGGAGAGTAAGAGCTCTTTGAAGAGCTCTGTCTTCAGGAGTTTATTAAAGATAGTGAGAGATTCTCCTGATCTGGTAGTAGAAGGTAGTTAGTTAGAGGTGTTAGGAGAGTAAGTGCTCTTTGAAGAGCTCTGTCTTCAGGAGTTTATTAAAGATAGTGAGAGATTCTCCTGATCTGATAGTAGAAGGTAGTTAGTTAGAGGTGTTAGGAGAGTAAGAGCTCTTTGAAGAGCTCAGTCTTCAGGAGTATCATGTGTCAGCCCTTCAGTTTCTTTATATTTCTCTCTCTCTCTCTCTGGTGAGCACTGGTGGAATTAAGATACCCCCCCACCCCCATGATGCCCACATAGTTAAAGAACTATGAAAAAGCATTGATAAAGTGCTCTGCAAAGGGGCAAAAAAGCCATAGTGCCCTATGGGCTGCCCTTCTTGTGGTAAAAAAGTGATTGCTCACTAAGATAATCTTATATGAAATAAATGATGATGATGATGCCCCTCTAAAAAAAAAAGAAAGTCTGATAATGTGTCCCATATAAGGGGTTCCTATCTGCCCTTCCAGTAACTGTTTTCAGTGATGGACCAAAGTTTTGTACCACTTTAAAATAAGAGTACTCTTACTATTGCTGTATGAATGTTTTATAAAGAATTATATTAATGGTATTATTTAGATTATAGAGGCTTTAAATATGACCAATAATCAGTTAAAACCACTATCACTGTGGAAATGCCAAGAATAATAATACAGAATATAATAATAAGAATAATGATAAAAGTAATTTAGTCATTTAATATGTGAATGTACATCACATTATCATTAATGTTTAAACAAGTAATCTGAGTAGTTTAATAAGTAAACATATACAGCTCTGGAAAAAATAAAAGACCCCTTAATGATGATGTTTTACCTTTATTATACCAATATGAAAACCATCAAACCAAGCAGAACTGCTTGAATTCTTGCACCAGGAGTAAAGGCAAGTTATCCAAAAGCAGTGTGCAGGACTGGTGGAGGAGAACATGCCAAGATGCATCTGATCTCTTAAAACTTTAGGAATAAAAACTTGTTTTCTTTGCATTATTTAAGGTCTGAAAGCTCTGCATCTTTTTTCGCATTTTCTGCAAATAAATGCTAACATTGACGATATTTTAATTTGTAATTTGGAAGAAATATTGTCTGTAGTTTTAGAATAAAATAGTAATGACAAATAATACATTTTAATTGTACTCAAACGTATACCTATAAATAGCAAAATCAGAGAAATGCTAATGAAAAAGATAAATTAAAATAAGTATACAGGAATATCTGGATTGACATTCATTTTTCCATTCAAAAGTATATGGAATTTCAATTTGGCAATCTGACATCTCACTATTGCTTATTTTATTTTAGTTTCTCTTAATATTGTTATCTATTGTTATTAACGATAGTAATATCCATTAGTGAACTTCTTTTAAAATTATAAGTAGTTTTTAAAATGTTTCTTATCCATAAAGATTTTTTTTTGTGTTTAGCCACACCCCGTATAGAATGTGTGTCACTGCCTAGATATCAAGCTGAATTCATTAGTTCATGTGAATTTTCCTCTGACCTCACCCTGACCTTAATCCTGGGAAGGGTAGCTTCAGGTCAGCTGACTGAGGCGAGTCGTGAACAGGCCCTGTCGTGTCACTGTCTGCTGTAGAGGAGGCGTGTCCTGTACAGAGAACACGACGAACACCTGAAGATAATGCCCCATTCCATATTGATGTCTATCAGCGTGGAGATGGGAGCCATGTTTCATCCTGTGCTCCTCCGTGTTCCTCGGCAGACGTAGCCCTCGCTGCATAATCATATTAATTTATGCCCCGCATCAATTATGCATTCAGATTCTCCTGATAGCTTGTCACTTTTTATCCATTAGTCGCTGTGTGCTGGGTGGTGGGATGGGTAAATAAATAGGAAACACTACACGCCCCCAGTTTCTTGGGGTGGGCGGGGGGTGGACGGGGAGGGGGTCGGCGAGGCGTCCCTGTGCATTTGCAGAGATTTAAGGGTTATTACACAAAGAGGGGCGGGGATCCTTAATTTTTCTTATCTTGTTTGACACCTCGGCAGGTTTGTTAATGCCGGGGAGGGCGGGGCCCGCGGGGCTGGAGGTGTCACATGCGAGTTGTATTTAACAAAGAGGTACAAGTTTACCAGGAGCAGCGCTGTAAATGATCATGTCGAAGAATGCAAATAGTCCCTCCAGCGAGGCTCGCTGCCGTCAGCTGACAGGGCAATTACCTGAGAAGAGGTAGGGGGCGTGGTGGAGAGGACGGTGCTGAAAGAGACATGGTTGGGCCTAAAGGTTGAACACACTCTTAAGAGTTAAGATTCCTAAACAAGGGCAGGGGCAAAAATACACCTACTGCATGTCGAGAGGCATGCACATTGTAGTGGAGGTGTGGCTAAACCAAAAAATTTAGATGAAAAGATGCTTTAAAGTTTTACAACTTGTGCCATTATCTACAATTTACTGTGTTCTGTATCATCAAATACAGTTTTACAATTTTATTGTGAGAAAACTATGAGGAAAAATCTTGTTGACAACATATTTTTCATGAAAAAAATGAGCGAGAACTAAATAAAAATGAATACTTGAAAAAAAAACTATTGCTCAATTTATTACACTTTTTGTCAAATAATAAAAACTTAACAAAAATGACAAAGACTGATAAATATTAAAAATTATTTGTAATAAATGATATTATTGACCATATTATTGATATTATTGCAGCTCCACACAGCGTCCTTATGACTGGTTCCCTCAAGCCTCTTACTCTGAACCCCACACAGCTGATTTACCCAGCAGCTCTTCCTATCCACTTACTGAGTAAACATCTTTTATGGAATGACCTGAGTAATGGGATTTTTTCCTAACCTGCACTGTTTCTGTCAGAAAACCCTGAAGACAGAATTCTCCTCTGTCTCTGTTTTTCAACTAAAACTAATAATAACCAAAAGACTTATATGTGACTAAAACTACATATTATACATTTAAAGGGGAAGGGGTGAAATCCTCCTCTAAGAATTGGGACAACCCACTCACCTGATACGTCATCAGGAGCGCTAAATTTCAGTAATCTAGCTGTTGGTGAACTTTAGGGCTTTATTGTATGTCTTCAGGAAGGGGCAAGGTGGTGCAGAAATTAATTATTATTGTCCATTTCTTAATTTCACTGTAATGGGGAGCTGAATTTAGCTTTGATTTGCTTTTATTTTATTTTAGTTTTCCGTTAAATGCTGCAGCCCCTGCCAGTCAGGTGAAACGGGAAAGTTTAGATAAGCTAGCTACTGAGACAAACTACTAGCAATCTTTATGCTTCTTATGAAGAATTTGGCCATAAAACATCGAAACTACACATTAATCTATGGTAATATAGTGTTAATCATCACTTTTATCAAAGAAAATACTTTTGTCGTTTTTTTTGGTCGCTTGTTCCTCTATCTTGCAGTGTGCCTGTAAAAAAAATCTCCGTTTAAAGGGCTAACAAACCCTATTACTTCCCTCTAACCTTCCAGTCTAACCAGAATCGAGACACCCCTACCCCTTGGTGTGTATGCACAAAGCAGAGGGTTTCCATAGGGAGGGGATCATACTCTGTTTCAGTATTTTACAGTACATGTTGGAGTTCATGTGTCCCTCCTCAACACCTGCTGCACTCATGCAGCCCCAGACCATGGAATTCCCACCACCAACTGTAGGCATGACAAAATTATCTTTATACCCCTCACCTGATTGCCACCACACATGATTGAGACCAAACAAATGAATCTTGGTCTCATCAGACTGTAGGAGATGGTTCCAGTTATCCATGTCCTTTGTTGACATGTCTTCTGCAAACTGTTTGCAGGCTTTTTGTGTACAAACTTCAGAAGAGGCTTCCTTCTGGGGTGACAGCTATGCAGTCCATTTTGATGGAGTGTGTGGCGTATGGTCTGAGCACTGACAGGCTGCCCCCCACCTCTTCAATCTCTGCAACAATGCTGACGGCACTCCTGCACCTATCTTTCAAAGACAGCATTTGGATGTGAAGCTAAGCACGTGCACTCAGCTTCGTTGGACAAGCAACGCAAGGTCTGTTCTGAGTGGACACTGCTCTTTTAATGCTGGATGATCTTGGCCACTGTGCTACAGCTCAATTTCAAGGTGTTGGCAATCTTCTTGTAGCCTTGGCCACCTTCATGTAGTGCAACAATTCGTCTTTTAAGATCCTCAAAGAATTATTTGCCATGAGGTGCCATGTTGGAATTTTCAGTGACCAGTATGAGAGAGTGTGAGAGCTGTACTACAAAATTAAACACACTGCTCCCTATGCACACCTGAGACCTAGTAACACTATGACACTATGAGTCACATGACATTTTAGAGGGAAAATGACAAGCAGTGCTCAATTTGGACATTTAGGGGTGTAGTCTCTTTTGTTGCCGTTGATTTAGACAGCCATGGCTGTATATTAAGTCATTTTGAGGGAAGAATAAATTTACACTGTTATATAAGCTGCACACAGACTACTTTTCATTGTGTCAAGGTGTCATAATGTCAGGGTTGTCTCATGAAAAGATATACTTAAATATCTACCGAAATGTGAGGAGTGTACTCACTTTTGTGAGACACCATATATTATTTATTTTCCTGATTCTCTTTAGTAGCTGCTACTGGTTTTCTGTGCTCTCAAAAAGAGGTGGTGTGTTTTTAAAGGGGCACACTTTTTTTGGTGGAACATTAGGAGTCACTCTGTCAGTTGGTGCTTGCAGCTCATGGTGAAGCTCATTTGTTTAAGTATATGCCATCTGGATACAGAGTTAATGAGGAGTGTCTGTCCCGGGCTGGACCAGCCAGCCGGCTGTGGTGACGCCGAGCACAGGGCTGCCGGAGGAGACCGCCTGGCTTCACATCAGCAATTAACACAGGAGGAGGAGTCAGGAAAACACACACAACACTCCCAACCATAACCCAACCTTTACCATGCTTCATTTCTGTCCTGGTAAACTTCAGAAATCTCACTACTGGACTGTAGTTAAATTTAAGGGATCATATCTCTTCCAATTTTCCTGTTGTACCTTAAATGATGTAGCAGCCTCAGGGTACAGAATGTATGTGCTGCACCACTGAACGCACTACTAACATTTTGTTATTCTTTTTATAAATAAAAGGGTCATCATACATCGAAACTACATTAAACTCAGATAAAACAATGGTTATTGTAATTTTTGTAATTGTAAGGAAATGCTAGATTTGTGGGACTATTTGGTCACTTGTCCCACAAGTTCTCATAACCTTCTGTTTGGAGTGTCACTTTGAAAAATCTCAATTTAAAAGGCCATGTAAACCTAATAATTCACCCTAGCCCTGTTTAAATGATTTTTTTTACTGATATTAGTATGTTCTGTTTCTCAATTAGAATCCTGTCTGATTTACAAGACGTACGTTGGGCTACTCTCTCAGAATTACTACTGACTGGGCTTTTGAGCCAGCTTAAAAGGTGCCAAAAATGGTGATCTAGAGCAGTGTTTCTCAAACTGTTGTACGGGTACCACTGGTTTTACTATCCCAAGGTGCTTCAGAAAAACATCTGCTTGCATTGAAATAAGAACTGAAATCTATAAAGTTTTCACCTGTAATTTTCCTAACATCACTTACATTAGTTAGTGTTTAGTGCTTTACCCATTAGAACCTGAATGTAAGCTACACATCAGTCCTTCACTCTCAGAACTACAGTTTTATCATTATTCATTTTCTTTTTTTTTGGAATTTATAATATTATATGGAGTTGAGAAAACATTCATCTTTAACTTTAACAGACAAACCATAAGTACTTGACACTCAGAATATAGTGAACCTGAAACTGAACTTTTTAAGTTAAAGTAACTATTGCACAACTGGTCTATCTACCTTGTTTAAGTGTATTGCAGTGATTACATTAGGTTGTTTTCTCTCAACATATGCATTTTATAGTTGTTTTTATATTCTCAGTTAAACAGGCACCACACAAACAAATAAAATAAACAATGAAATTAAAGTAAAGTTGAATTAACAAAGACTCTTAACAGGATCCAGCTTACATTAGCAGTCTTTTCTTAATATCATTAATTCACATGAATTAGCTATAGAGTAAACAGTATTGAGAGCACAGCCAAGAGAAAATGATACTTGTTCTTACAGCCTACAACACAGTTACTAAAGCTCAGAAAATGATACTTGTTCTTACAGCCTACAACACAGTTACTAAAGCTCAGAAAATGATACTTGTTCTTACAGCCTACAACACAGTTACTAAAGCTCAGAAAATGATACTTGTTCTTACAGCCTACAACACAGAGTTACTGCAGCTCAGAAAATGGTACTCAACAAATTTACCTAACACTGTAAACCCAGAAGTTGTTTGAACTCAAATAAATTAAGTCTGTTTTACATAAAATTTGAGATTTCTAAACATTACTAAAACATTTTGAGTTAGTTGAACATTCGTGGGCACATAAACACTTAAACTGAGATCTTTGAGTTGGATCAACTTATAATAACTGAGTTTAGTCTGTTGCCATTAACAGCTTCTTTTCCATTGGCTTCTGTCACAATCTATTTGCATACTGGGTGTTTCCAACTGTTTCTGACTAACACTCACCATCAGTGTGTAGTGATTCACCGGGGGCTACCTTAGGTAAACTTGTAGATCACATGTTATGATTAAATATTTGGTCTCTGTGTTGTAGCTGTAGAACGAGCATCATTTACTGAGCTGCAGTAACTCTGTGTTCTCACTGTTCTCTCAGTACTTTTAATTCTTTACTGTTTTAATTCATCTACTTTTCTGTGACTATCTAAAAAAAATAGTTGAACAAAACCAGAAAGAAGACTAAATACAAGTGCAGGAAAATATTCATTTTACATGTGTATGTATATGTATTTGTTAAGTTCATTGTACTTAAAAATTACATTACATGAACTTAAAATGTGTTAGGTAATCGGTTACAACAAAAGTTTTGACATTAGTCAACTTATCAGGTTTTACAGTGAAGGAAATCCCAGGGGGGAATCACTTCACACTGATGGTGAATGTCAGAAAGTGGGGTATGCAAATAGATTGTGTCAGAAGCCAATGGGAAAGAAGCTGGCAATGGCAACAGATTAAACTCAGTATTTATATAAGTTTAACTCAAAGATCTCCATTTTAATGTATATGTGCAAACAAATGTTCAAAAGTGGAAGAACCACTTTTGCCTCTCTAAAAACTTTCAGTGGATCAATATTCAAAGCATCATTTTTGTAACTGAGTTTGAAGGGTCTTTTCAGTTGATGAAGAATTTAACTTAATAAATTGTTTTAGCAATAACTTTTGCATTTTATAGAACTCATGCATGGAATCCCTTTTTTCATGCTTCCACTTTTGTGGCTGGGGGAAAGCAGTGGAGTTTTACACACATTGTTGTAATTAGAAATCTGTTATATTAATGTTTTTTAAATGGATTTTCAATAGTTTTTTTATTTAGTGTTGGAATTGCACTAATCACACTTTCAGAAACTTTATTATACAATTATTACAAACACATATTTTATGATGCATTACAATTTTCTGATAATAAACTGGGGTGGGTTTCCTACAAGGTTCTTTAGCATTAAGATGATTGTTAGATGGTTGAGCGAGCTTTACACTGATCACTCCCTCACCATGTTAAGATGTTCTCAATGCTAAGATTCTTTTGGGAAACTGGGCCCTGGTTGATTTTTTTTCCATTTACATCCTGGCACTTCATGTAAGAATGTGAGCGGCTCCTGCAGCTGCAGCCTCAGTAAATGGTGTTGATGTTATGTAACAGGAGGAAGCTGCTCTCAGATTACATTGGGTTGGAGTTACACATCAATTAAAGCCCAAATGCGGGGCAATCTGAGCCGTTTTCAGCCTGTGAGCTTCAGCACTTTCTAATATTACACCGAGACGGGATAGATATAACACCTTTCATCCTTTTCTGCTCAAGCAAAAAAAAATTACATTAAAATATAAAGACTGGCTGGATGGAAAATTTTTTAATATTTGGATTTTTAATTCTCAGATCCACTTTTTATAGAGTCTGATGACGGTTTTGACTATCATAAAAAAGGAATTCTTTATGCATTCTTTATTGTGAGGCTTATTTATTGAAATTATGATGGAATTGCTTGAATATTCTCCTCAATAGCTAAAAGTTAATATTTAAAAAATTATTTTCTTTAGTAAATTAAATTTTTGTGAATAAAAAAAAATAGAATTAAGCAAAGACTCTGTATTGTTGTTTCTGCACCCACATGCTAAAACACAGAGCTGAAGAGAGCGGGGACATTTGGAGGTGAGTAAGAGGGGACACACTCATTATGGTGATGCTGCATTAAACAACACTGAGCAGCTGTTCTCTACAGGAGTGGGGGGAGGGTGGGTTCCTACTGGAGTGAAAGTACAGATAACCTTTTTAAAATACGGAACTTTTATTTGATTATTTTTCTACCATTTTTAACCTTTTAATACAGAAAGGCACTTGCTATAAAATTACTAATCAAAATCAGTATGAATTTACTGAATTCCTTTAAACATGAAATTGTTCTGAATTTCTTTAAATCATGTGGAGCTGTACACACAATTTTTTTTTTATAAATGGCATTACTTAGAAAATGCTACTTGTTCATATTTACCGTAACTCATTGCACTGTAAAAGATACTACTTTATCTTCATAAAGAGTTTATGGAGTTTTCCTTTTGTTTGAACATATATTACAGTATACTCAAGTCAGTAAGGTTTTCATAAAACTTAATGTAAATTAAAAAACAACATAATATAAATAAAAAAAATGTTTATGTGTTTTAGTAAAACTAAAATGAAATGTTCTGATCTTTCTGTTTGATATGGATAATATAGATTTCCTTTAAATGTTCCTGTATATCACCAAGAATAGTTCTAATCCTTCAGCAGTGCTATATAGAACATTTATTGATAAATGTACTTGATTTAAGAATTACTGATTTACTGATCAATGTTAATTTAACTTTTATGCTGCTAAACTTCACTTACAATTATGTGCAATGCTAATTATTCTGTATTTTTGTCCATAAATAAGATGTCTCTGCATAACTGTTTACTTCAGCTTGTCAGGTTTGTAGTTTCTTGTTAAATGTCATTGTCTTGTTGAATGTACTGAATGTAGTGTACCAAGTTCGGAGGCTTTTGGAATTTAGTTGTGAGCAAACTTACAATGACAATAAAGTTATTTCTTTACTATATTCTTTACTCTTTAGTTAATTAGGAATTCAACAAGTATGTTTACTTCGAAACTAAACCGAAACTAAAAAATTACTTTCCAGGTCTTAATCAAAATCAGTTAATATAGTTTTTAACATTTAGCTTACATTACAGTATACATTATTCTTGCATATTGAGGGTGTATGGATCAAATACATTTTTGGGAAGGGGGGTTAGTGAAGGGCGCGGCATGATTGGCTTGCTTAAATTTATGATCGTGGGTCAAATATGTGTCTTCGGATAGTCAAGTGTTCTCCACACTGTATAAATAAATTACACCACGTAGAGGAGTAAAAAAAAATAATACGCTTTATAATGTTGATAATGTTTGTAATGCTGTGGAGTAAACAAGTCTCAATAATTTACATATAAATTAGTAAAGTTACCGTTCAAAGCCGGAAAGCTTCGACCATCTGACCTCAGGAAAAAATGGAAAAGGGAGAAAAACCAACCGTGACCGTCACAAGTTCAGACTCCCAACCTCCAAAACCAGTTTCAGCACCACGGACAGGGATTTCTCTAGCTAAACAATAGACTTGCAGGACAAAAATAATATACATTCCTGATGTACGTTTATTAAGCTACTTTTTAAATAAAAGTCCGAACCTAATTCATTTATAGCATACACGAAAATACTTAGGGA